>NC_039358.1:118907928-119247487 GCF_003573695.1 Papaver somniferum | reverse complement strand
TGTGGCTAAGGAAAATCACACGGAAACTGAGTTTCTATTGAAAAACTACTTTACAGAAATTCATTTTCCACTTGATGTTCAACGAATATTGAGTATCCATTTTTAGTTTTTACTCGTTTACACTAAAACTTCATTTTTCACTATTTTTATTAATTAAAACTCTTTTTTTTACCTATTATATCTCCTTTTTTTTTCCTCTTAATTATCTTTTAACCTATACAAATACTTTAGAGGAAAAAAAATAGGAAAAAAAAAACGGATACTCAGTTTCTGTTTGGCACTATTTACACGGAACCGAGTTTCCGTGTGGTTTAGCTAGGGGTGGCATGACGCCATAATGAGGTTGACCTGAGACCGCCATTTCCCTTAGCTTCAAATAAGCTATAGCTAAGGTAAATCCTTCACCATAATGCTTGGCTTTAAAGATCTAATGATACCAGGGACATATGAAAATACTGCTCATGGGAAGTTGCAAGCCAAAATGATGTGTTCAGTAGAGTCCAAACCCCGACACATATTGCACACATAGAACATACCCTAGAATTTGCTTCATTAATATTTCATTAGGCGTATTGCCAGTTATGCATTTTCATAGGAAGAGTTTCACTCAAGTAGGAAATTTTAGTTGCCATGGCAATTTTTTCAAGTGCTTAAATCTTTAGAATGATGAAACTGTTTTTTTTTTATTATTTTTTATTTCTATCTTTTTATGGTATGCTGACTTGGCAATGAAGACTCCACTATTTGTTAATATCCAAACAAGTATATCCTCTGACATTATTGAAACTCTTAATAAATAATTTAAATGCAATATCAGCATGAAAGAGTTTGTTAACAAGATTTACTTTCCAAGTTTTCTGATGTTCATTGATGAGGTTTGACACCATCATGTTTTGTTAAAATTCCTCAGCATTAATATTTATAGGAGTAGAACGGTCAAAGATTCCCAGAGCACATTTATCTCTCCAAACTCTAATTTTATTTTTCCATTTTCTACCTATCAAAAACTAAAACGTTTAATGAAATCTACTTCCTTGTTAAGGCTTTTTCCAAGCCAAAGTTGCATATGATTTATGATTGGCATGGAGAACAGAATAACTGGGGAAGTATCTTACTTTAAGTGCGCTAAATCAAAGTTAAGATGGAATTATGCACAATCTAAGGTCGACCCTAAATCCATTATTTTCTCATCTTTTTCATAACTTTGGATAAGAAGTAGTGTAAATATCTTTACCTTATTTTTATCCCACCAAAACAATCTTTGAACTTTGTTTATTTTATCTATAATCATGATATGAAGTTTGAAAGTACTCCTTTGATGTAAGGAATGTCATTCAAAACAGTTATCACTGTTGTAGATCTCCCAGCTTTATTCATGAACCTCCCCTTGCACCTAGATAACCTTTTCTTCGTATTATCAACACTACTTAAGATAGATGCAGATTTCTTTCTGTCGAGAAAAAGTGGTATCCCAAGATATTTTTCATCTAAGTCCATTTTCTTTACTTTTAGTCACCTTTTCAACATCATGCAATGTCTACCATGTAAGTTTTAAGAGAAAATGTAAAAAAAATTATTTAATCTAGAATTTTGGGTTTTTAAATTAAAAAAAAAACAAAAAAAAAACTCCCTCATTCATCTCCTTGCTCAAAAGATCTGAGCAAAGATTTTCTTTTATGATTAGTAGTATTTTATTTTATAAGATTTTTCTTTGAGTTTCTAGGGATTTATTTTTATTGTTTGCACTTGAAGTGATTTTAGCCTTCACCTCTTATCAGTGATTCTTGCCTCCACCTTAATGGTGATTCCCATTTATTTTGAAGAGTTTTAGTCTTTGATTATGTCGATTCTCAAATACGATGTCGGATTCAGATACTGAAATTCCCAGTTTCTCAATTTAAGATTTTGGACAGATTACTCCGCTCGCATTCGAGCATCACTTTCTCTAGAAGAAAAACCTATTAAATGGTCGATACATGTTACCAAGATCATCTCTTCTCCGATTTATTCAGTTCTATTATTTTTGTATTAGGTCAAACAAAAAAAGTTTATCCTCCCTCATTCATCTTCTTGCTCAAAAGATCTGAGCAAGGATTTTATTTACTTATTTTGTGTGTGTGTTTTGATTATAAGATTTTATATCAGTAAATTCTTTTAGTTTCTATATTTTTGGGATTAATTTTATTGTGTGCACTTTAAGTGCTTTTAGCTTTCACCCTTTATTAATAATTATTTCCTTCGTCTTAATAGTGATTCTCATTTACTTTAACGAGTTTTAGTCTTTGATTATGTTTTACTCAAGTACGATGTTGGATTCCGAATACCGAAATTCTCAGTTCTACATTCAAGATTTTGGGAAGATTACTCCACTTTTTCATTGGAGCGTCACTTTGTCTAGAAAAAAACCTATCAAATGGTCGATACATGTTACCAAGATCATTTTTTCTCCGATTCAATCGTTTCTATCATTTTGTATTAGGTCATTTCTCGGAGTTCCTTTTATTTTCCTTATACTCTTGTACATATACAAGCATGTTGTTTTCGTTTAGTTTTGACTCTTAATGTACTTGATATCTATGTAATTTTGTTTTTTAATTACTAAATAAATCAAAATCAATCTCGCGTTGGTTTTATTTTGAATTCTTCTTAGCACGAAAAAGAGTCAATGGTATTATCTTTTCATGGTAGAACAAAAAAGTGTCCAATGTCATTGTATATCTTCACGAAGAAAGCTCTACAAACCCATTTTCATCTTCAATTGCATCCATATGCGTACATTTTTTGAGAAAAATAATATCCTATATAATTTTCATTCGAAATAATTGAGAAAAAGAATATCTTATATAATTTTCATCCGAAATAACTTTGTGCCCCCATGATATTTACACCAAATACTCATGTAAAAGGATTCCTAAGAAACTAACTTCAACCTTATTCAATTCCACAAACTATAATTTTTTTTCCAAAACTACTAAACTACCTAAAATTAAGGATTAGTTGTAGATACAATTCCTATTCCGCTGTAAACAAAATAATTTCCTTGGGTTTAAAGTTCATATATGAAATTAACATGCTTCAAAAACAAAACAAAAAGAAGCTAAAGACTAACTCTATTGTTATAGGCTTATATATAGCTAGTAAAAGGGAGGAACGTCAAAAAGGACCTCAGCGAAATTCATAAAAAAATTTCTAACACAAGTTGAAAATTCGTTTAATGAGTTCATAGAAAGATCATTCATAATGAATTATAAAGGAACTAGGTGAAGTTTTAGATCCTAAAGTCTCAAGTTCATTCAATCAAAAAATATTGCAAGGAAGTTCTTTTGCAATGATAATTCATATTTCATACTAAGTTCGGTTTCTTTAGAGACTGAATAAATAAGTCGGTATTGCATAATTGTCATCTTAACCAGTTTGCGTATACTTCGTTTCTCAAGTAAGGATTTTTTCCCCCTAAGTACTCAAATTATTCTTTTGTATTTTGTAATTACTTAATTTTTGTGTCGTTTTGATTGATAAAATTGATTAATATTTAAATATGAATGAACCTTGCACTTAGTTTGATCAGACTTTGACCCTTATGGTGTTTAATTTAGTTTTTCGTCGGCGTATATGATTTTTCCAGTAAAACTTTTAGTTATAATCGTCGAGAATATATCAGGCCCCCATTGAACTTTTGCTTTGGATTTGGGATTTTTATAAAGTACTCCTGTTTTGAGAAGTACACTAAAATACTATCCCCGTTTTTTCCAACTTTTCTAAGGTATCATAATTTTGACACTTTTATTATAAAAGCGGATTCCATCCACTTAAGTAAAAGGAGGGAGTTATGTTACCTATTAAAATATCATATTTACCCCTGAACTATATCTTCTTTGTGGAGAGGGATTCGATGATTTTAAAAGCGGTGTAACGATTCTGAATCGGGCTCGACGAACGTTAAAAATGTTGTTGAATGTCGATTCTCCGCCAATTTAAAACCCCAAGACATTCCGGGATGAACCCTATTGGGGAAATAATGTAATAGACCTCATAGCATAGAAAGGATTATGAACCGAGCTTGACAAACATGTAAATGATGTAGAAGATCAAACAAGGCAATAAGTAAAAGGGTAAATATGTAAATTGTAGAAGAATAAATTAGTCTTAACTAACTCTTGATGGAAAAATAACTTTGAAAGTACTTTAGAAAAAATATAAATATCGGGAGGGAGTAGTGTTTTAGTGGTGGTCAATAATACGGGACATCAAAATTCTACATTCGCCATTGATTGCATCATTATTCTACTCATTACGATAATGCTCTTTACTAGAAAAAATTGTATTTTTCACTGTTCATAAGTGAAAACATAATTACATAAATTTATATTTTTCGTAACAACACTTAATAATGTTTAATTGTACACACTGTAATGGTTTTGATCTCAAATCGGCTATCTCAATCTCCGTTTTAGGCTTGTGTCTTTTATGAAAAAATAACAATTCCAAAGTTCCAAATGTTAAATTTTACTATATTAACTTATACAAACATCACTTTATTGTATTTCAACATTCAAAAACAAATGCATAAAAATTTGATTATTATTTTTATCCAATCTAGATAAATCAATAAATTTAACGAATCATAAGCTATAAAACCGTAAAAAATTGAACTGCAACATTGCTTTCCATTGGATTATTTATTTTGTCTCAAACATGAGATCTATATAAGGGCATTGTAAAGTAGTAAGCCAAGGTTCATCGTGAGCCACGAGAAATTCCAGTGCTGCAAACTCATCTTTGACGATCCAGATGGCATCCATGGTGATACTGGTAAATTAAAAATATCAGAAAAGCCTGATGAAATAACCTTGGGAAATGCAAGTGCTAGAATAAATATCTATATAAATAAATAAAAACAACAACGTGGTAATCACTATTCACCGGTACAGGCGGATGCAGTTGCAACGGTCGTAGAGATACTTCGAGACTGATTGTTATATCCAGTGTAAGCACAATACTTTGGGCATGCTTGTTCCCCTCCTTCAATAAATTGTTTCCCCAGTGGAGTACCATATACATTCGTGCACTGGGACGAAGGACATTGTTGCCAATTCTCAACTTTGACCTCTTCGGGAGATGATGTTTCACAATACAACCTGAATTTAACATAATCAATGTTAGTATAAAAATAAAAATAAAAAACACCTCGTAGAATGTATTTAGCTAACATGAACATCTCCATTTCTAAATCATTCGGTATAAGAATAAAGAAATATCCTTGGTATCACAGGAAAATTAGTTATTGACTTATTGTCATGAAGAGAGTATAAGAAAATTACGTCTAAACGTCGGGTTTCGGGAATAAGTTCCAATTCTGGTTGTTTAAGTCAACGTGCACTTGATACAATTGTTGGCTGTGTAAGTGTAAGTCCCATCGGAGAGAAGCAAGGGATAATCCGAAGAAGCATTGCTGACCATAGACGTACAAGCTGCATTTCCAAATAACAACCAAATAAGCAAACTACTTGCAGCATCTATAGAATTGCGAAAATTTGAAGTCAACGGTATGCAGAAAAAATAATCATTAAATGAAGATTGAGTAACTAATTACCTCTTAATGGAACATCAAGAACTGATTCCGCTTTAAGTTCTTTGGCATCAGTAAGGTTATTAAGTTTCAATAAACTCTCTTCTGTGGCTCCAAACTCATCGACAATCATCTCTAAAGTTCCATTAGGAGGCACCAAGTGCGCATAATGAACGACTTGAATTTCATCCACATCATCACAGCTACAAGGAAGAGGGATCCGCAATGACTGCCCAACTTCGATCTTATTAGGATCACTAATATTATTCACGGCGGCGATTTCTTGATGTGTGACTAACAATGAAAAAACATTCCTTGCGATGTGATCTAAACCATCCCCTGCTTTCACTGTATACATCGGACTTCTATCAGAGATTCCTGTTCCGTTACTACACGAACAGGTGAAGGGGATTTTAATAGTCTCATTAGCAGCCACTGATTTGCTCTGTGGTGTGTCTATTGGTAAATTGTTAGCTCCGAGGAGCGAATTGAAGTCTGTTATTCCGAAAAGAGTTGTGATGTTTGCAAGAGTTGTAGCGTTTGGTGCTACATAACCAGCTACAGATTTACATTTGGAAATTGTAGTGGATTTACAGACGAAACCTTGAGATTTCACTGATGAAAAAGTTGCAACAGAGAGGAATAAGATACAAAAGACAAGTTTGTTCAACAGCATCTTGTTTTAGTCTTAATTTAGGAAGGGTTCTCAAAGTTTGCGTGGATATACTGGGTATGAAATGTTAAGCTAATAAAAGAGGTGTTAGCTGTATGAATAATAATTGAAGACGCGGGAGGAAAGTGATGGGAAGAGTCATGAGACAGACAGGGAAGAGGGAGAGAGTCCGGTCAAACTGAAATTGGTGAATGTTAGTCAATGGAAGGCTTTTGACCAAATTAACAGACGGGTCAATTACGCCTGGGCATATTACGCAGCAAACAAAAAGTTCGTTCACCACAGCCCACAGACTTGTGTCTCAGTTTTTCATGTATAAACTGGTATTTCTTGCTTAGCTTGAAAAGAAAGAGGAGTTATTGGAATTAAGCATAGTATTATCATAAAAATGAAAAAGAAAAGCGTACATTTCAATCATCTTCTCACAGATAAAATACACTCAATAAATATCGAAAGTAAATTTACTAGAAGATGCCGACGAAACCAAAACTCTTCTAAGATAAAAGGGAAATAGAAAGAAGTAAGCCCAAGCTCATGGTGAGCAACAAGATATTCCAACCATGTAAATTTTTATTTGGTGAACTAGATGGTGATGGACCAGATGGAGATGAACCAGATGATGATGGACCAGATGGTGGCGATGCTTGAGGCCAGAGCCGGTCCTGAGTCTAGAAGGGCCATGTGCGAAAATTTCGCAGGGCCTTTTATAAGGTTAACGCAAATGATAACTCTTAATGTCCACCTACATGCACAAAAATACCCAAAGCAAACTCAAAATATATAGTCATGGACAGGTGCATGCGGCAATAATATGATAAAGATTCAAAAAGTAATGATGGTCTGGAGCTGAAAAGTATAACAAGAACAAGTAGTCAGCCTAGTGGATTAAGGAACTTAATTATCTCACCCATGTCACTCGTTCGAGTCTTAACTAGGGGTGAGTATGGGCCGGTATGGACCGGTTTTCGCCTCGTCCGCATCCAATCCATTGCACTACGGTTTTCAAATTTGGCATCCGCATCCAATCCAGATCCAATGGATGCACAGATGGACGGATTGGGTACGGATAATCCAATGGATTTGTTTTAGTTAAAATTTATGGTAAAGAAAATAAATCTAACACAAATGACTCCTTATAAAACCCGCATATACTATATATGCATACAAATATAAAAATGTCATGTACAACACCCCAAGCAAACATCTTAAAAATTCCTAAATGATTCATAGTATTTTCTAGAACTATATAAAGGTCCTTAATTTAACGGATATGGATGTCCAACGAATTTTCATGGTTGCATCCGGGCCCAATCTGTTATCCGTTGGATTTCAAAAATTCCATCCGCATCCAACCCATTAACGAACGGTCCGGACATCCATCCGCAAAAGAACGGTTGGTCCCGGTTAAATCCGCGGATTACGGACCAAATGCTCACCCCTAGTCTTAACAGAGGCAAAGATTTTTTTCTTTTTTTGATACGTTGGCTTACTGGGCTTGGAGGGGAAAGTGAGTATACATCATAGATCCATAAGGAAAAAGGCCTCAGGCAGAGCTGGGCCCTGTGCGGTCGCACACCCTGCACACCCTCAGGCCCGACTCTGCTCGAGGCGACCCACCTGTGATTGAAAATATACAACAAAAACTCAAATCGTATACTGGAATAAAATTCCTACTCATTAGAAAGATCATGTTTGTATTACTACCATCAACCACATTGAAATATAGCATTTTTCTCAGAGTAAACCGAACTACTATAACAAATTGTACTCACCAGGCATGCCGCATTCATTGACCATGGATGCATAAGTATTAGTCCCGTTGGAGACAAGCAAAGCATAATCCTGTGAAGTGGAGTTTACCATAGACGTACAAACTACAATACAAAATAGATCGTCAGTCAGGCAAAACTGTTAAACACTCGAAATATTTCAATCTATTTGGTGTGTCTATAATTAAGCTAGAAATTTTAGTGGAGAATTAGGCTACAAGGTGAACTACTATTAGAAATTAAAGAGCTAATAATCCTGTGGCATCCGGGGAGGATACATCCAAAATGAATAATCTCCATCAATAGAGTCGAAGAAATGAAGACTAAAATTGACCAACCTTTTAATGGAACATCAAGAACCTGATTCAGCCTTGAGGTCTTTAGCATTATCAAGGTCATTGAGATCCAATAGAGTCTTTTCCATAACCCCAAACTTCTTCCCAATCATATCTAAAGTTTCTTTAGAAGCCACTTTGTGTGCATTCCATTCACAGTATCGCAGCTACAAGGAAGTGGGATAGTCAAAAGCTGGCCAATTACAATCTTATTAGGATCGGTAATATTATTAGCTTCAGCGATCTCTTCATATGTAATCAACAACGAGTATATATCCCTGGCGATGTGATCTAAACCGTCCCCTGCTTTTACTTTATAAATCGGAGTTTTATCAGATATTCCGTTACCATTATTACAAGAACAAGGGAAAGGGATTTTGACAGTCTCCTTCGCGGCTACTGATTTGCTTGGTGACGTTCCGATTGGTAAAGAATTAGCTCCCAGCAAAGAATTCAAATTTGTTATCCCGAAAAGAGATGCGATGCTTGAGTAAGTGGTAGCGTTGGGTGATACATAACCAGCTAGAGATATACAGATATACATTTGGCAGGGGATTTACAGTCGAAACCTTCATCAGATTTCACTGATGAAAATGTTATTAGAACAGAGACAAGTAAGAAAAATGAGAGGAATTTGCTCAACATCTTGCTTCTGTTTCTCTGTTTCTAGATCTAAGAGTACGGGTTTTTGAATTAATAGTAGAGGGGTTGGGTGGATAAGAATTCAAAGACGCGGGAGAGAAATAAAGTGATGATGATGAGACAGAGAAGGAAGTGGGAATTGAAGTGGGAAAGAGACTGCAGTAAAGTCGATCCCGGTGGCGAATGTTGACAAAGGAAGACCTTGACTAAAGGAAGAAACAAACGGGTCAATCACGAGATTATATCTTCAAGACTCCAAATCTATGATCCACGAAAATATCTCTTTTATTCCTGAGTCAGTTTCATCGTGCAGAGAAGTTTTGATCCTACCTCCTTGCCGTCATGTCGAGCAATAATATTTCTTCTCAAGATGATCTTTAGTCGAAGCGTGAAATAGCAACTTATATCTCAGTAAGTTGTACACTTCTTCTTCTTCTCCTTTCTTGTCCCTGTTCGATCGAGATTGTTGATCACAAGAGAATGATTTGTCGTAGGACTGTAAGAAGAATGTTACTCCTCATAATGCAAGGCCTAAGCGGACTGTTAGAGCTCCTGCCCGGTATGAATCGGCTCGTGCTGAATCTGGATCGTCTGTAAGTAAACCTATGACTCTGGAGATTGTACTGAGTCCCGGGATTAACACTCCTTCGTTTCATCATAGGAGGATGTCTGTGTCGTCGTCGATGCTAGACGAAGAAAGAGTGGAAAGTCCGTGACCGTGGTTGAGGTCGAGGAAAGAAGCAACCAGGCATGTGAAGATTCTGCAGGATCCGTGGAGACTGGAGACAGTGTCCATGATCGTGAATACCCAACCGCTGGACTCTTATTCAAAGCTCCATTGATTAATACCTTCCCAGACAAGGAAGTGGTCGGTGGATTCGTGATTCCCAAATGTCATGCACCTATGTACACCAAGATTTGGAAGAGGTATGGTCACATTTCTACCACAGAAGTGTGGAATGGTTTTCTTCCAACTCTTTTAACCACGGTAGCGGGGCTATTGCCGATCATCGAGGAAATGAACCAGATGCATTTGCGAGACGTCAAAAATCATGAATTACACAAATGGGATGAAATGATCTCGAATTGTGAGATATTGCGATTCAATGTAAGCTGGCTCCGTCGCCGTCTTGAGATAATCAAGGTTCATAAGGCGGCAGAGGCTGTCGTTGCAATTTCCATGAATGCCGCTTTACTGGATGAGGAGAGGATACTGGCTCTGGAATCAGCAAGGGTTGAGAAAGTGGTCGAAGACTTGAAGGAAAAGACTAATATTTTTTAGAAGAAGCTTGACGAGGCTTCTTACAGGGATTATCCGTTGCTGGATGGTTTGCTCTGAGTGACCATTTGTGGTTGTTGTTTTTTGAATAAATCTGAGTTTCTAGTTAGGTGAAACAGTTGATCATGGTATGAACGAATTTTGCTCATTTATGAAATGTTTAATGAACAAAGGAGCATTCGCATGCTCTTTAGAGGAATGAAATTACATTTTGAAAATGCTTGAAATGATGAAGAGGTAGTTTGTTTCGTGGATCAGGCATAATAAAGTTTGAGCCATTTGCCATTGATGATGTTTCCTTCCTTTCCTCTATTGATTGCTAAAATTTTGTAGTATCCACTAGACACTGCTTTGATAACAGCATACGGCCCTTCCCATTTAGGAGAGAACTTAGGAGCAGACATGTTTTGTTGAATGTGCTTTGCCGTCTTTAATACCAAATCTCCTACTTGAAATGTTCGAGGTCTTACCATTTTGTTGTAGGCTCTGGAGATCCTCTGTTTGTAAGCCTCCACATATTTTTCCACCTTGGTTCTCCTTGATTCAAGCATATCTAGCTCATGGATCCTTGATCTGGAGATTTTATCCTCATCCCATTGTACACCACTAGATGCTGCAATCATGGCTAAGGGAACTTTGATTTCTGCTGAAAGTATGGCGTCGGCTCCATAGACAAGGGAATATGGCGAAGTACCGATGGAGCTCCTTGGTGCAGTTTGTAAGCCCATAGAGCCATAGGTAATTACTCATGCCATGATCGAGGATTGTCATGAATCGTCCGACTGATAATCCTGATCAAAGTCTTGTTGGTAATTTCTGGTTGACCATTTCCTTGTGGATAGTAAGGTGTAGAGAAGATTTGTTTGATCCCATATTTATTGAGCAGCTTCTCAACATCTTGATTGGCAAAAGGAGTTTCGTTATCTGCGATGATATGCTTAGGAACTCCGAATCTGCATATTATGTGCTCTTTAATGAAGGCGGCAATCGTAACTCCAGTGGTGCTTCGAAGAGGAATAGCTTCGACCCAATTGGTGAAGTACTCTGTCGCAGTGATGATGTATTCATGTTGTTTTGAAGATGCTGGATTGATCTTCCCAATGATATCTAGTCCTCAGTTGTAGAAAGGCCACAGACTATTCACAAAATTCAACGGGAGACAAGGAGTGTGGATGAGATTACCATGGGTTTGTCATTGGTGACACCTCTGAACGTGTGCGGCTGCATCATCTTCCATGGTTGGCCAATAATATTTCTCATGAATTTGAAGAAATAGTTTCCTATTTCCTTGATGTTCTCCATCATGTAATTCCTTCAGGATTGTAGGGATTTCGTGTTCGGCTAAGCACCTCAGTAAATTCCCACCAAAGCTTTTGCGGTATAAGATCTCATCGAGATAGACGAATCTCTTAGCTTTCTGAATGAGTTTGACTGCTTGCTTCTTTTCCAGTGGTAGTTCGTTATCCCGGAGGTATTTGATGTAAGGCTCCTTCCAGTCCCCGGTGCGGTGGACTGTAAAAATCTATAGGTGATGAGGAGGTGTTTGGCAATCAGGACAAGATCCTTGTAAAGCTCTTGACTGAGTTTCCATGGATGGCCAGTAGTATCCCATTCTTTGAAGCTTTATGTAAAGTGTTACCACTAACGTTTTCCCGCAGATTTCTTCATGTATGCGCTTGAGTTGTTCTTCCGCTTCGTTGCTCCCAAGACATCGTGATAGAGATCCATCAGGGTTTCGATAGTATAGTCCTCCATGGAGCAAAAAGTAGTTCTTCAATTCTTTGAGGCTGACTTGGCCTTCTGAAACAGAGCTGCTTAATTCATGAATGATGGGTGATCGCCAATATTTTGCTGGAATGTCTTCTATCTGAGTGAGCCAAGTTGAAGATAAGGTACGCCTTTGTACAGTGATCGTTTTCTCTGCTCCTTCAAACTGCAGCTTGGAGGCGAGAGTTTCTAGGCAATCAGCATGCCTATTGTTAGTCCGTCCAGTATGGACGATCGTTGCGTCAGCAAAATAGGTCAACAGTCGTTGAGCTTCAGTTCTGAATGGAGCAAGTGTGATTTCCTTGAGAGAATACATTCCATTCATCTGGTTAACCAATAATTTTGAATCCCCCCTTATCTCAAGGTGTGTTGCTCCTGCTTGCTTGTCCAAGGATAATCCTAATAGGAAGGATTCATATTCTGCTGAGTTGTTGGTGCAGTGGAAATCTAACTTGAACGAATGTGAGAAAACTTCAACCAGATGGAGACACCAGTACTATGCCCGCTCCTCCGGTGTCACTACAAGGGGTGGCAGATCCATCAAAGTATAGAATCCATGTTTCTTCCTTGATGACCAAGATGTCTGGGAATTCCCCGGGCACTTCTTTATGTAGTGTTGTTGTGTCTTCCCCTGGAAAAGCAGCGAGCAAGTCTGCGACCGCTTGACCTTTGATGTCTTTAGGTGGCGTGCAAGCTATGTCAAATTCTGACATCTGGAGTAGCCACTTCGCTGGTCTCCCTATCAAGGCTGGCTTTGATAGCAAGGACTTTATGGGATCAGCTTTGGAGATGAGTACGACCCTGTTAGATAGTAAGTAATGTCTGAACTTCTGGATTGCATGTACCAATGCCAGGCATGCCCTTTCGGCCTTTGGATATCGGAGTTGAGCATCTCTCATTGTGCGGCTGAAGTAGTAAATCGGTCGTTCAACTCCTTCGTCGTCTTCCTGAGCGAGGAGTGCACCGATGGCGACGTCACTGGAGGCTGTGTAAAGAATCAGAGGTCTCCCCTGCACTGGAGACCTCATGACGGCCGGTGACAATAATATCTGTTGTATTTTATGGAAATCTTCTTGTTTAACAGCTGTCCAGGTGAAGCTTGCTCCTTTTTTCAGCAGAGGTGTGAACGAAGCAATGAGTTGAGCTAATCCAGGAATGAAGCGTCGAATATAATTTACCTTGCCCATAAAGATCTGTAGTTCCTTCACGGTTCGTGGAGGAGGCATGGTGGTAAATAGCTTTTTCCTTGTCTGGGTCGACTTTGATCCCTTCAGCCGTGACCAGGATTCCTAAGAATTTTCCGGAAGAAACTCCAAATGCGCACTTTAAAGGATTCATTTTTAATTTGTATTCTCTGCATCTTTCAAACACCTGCCTTAGAACTTCGAGATGAGATGCTCGAGTCTTCGATTTTACCACCACATCATCAACATAGTCTTTTACTTGCTTGTGCATCATGTCGTGGAATGTGGCAGTCATGGCTCGTTGATAGGTGGCACCAGCATTCTTTAATCCAAAGGGCATCACAGTGTAGTGAAAATTCCCAATGGGAGTACAGAACTCAGTCTTGTTGGCGTCATGTTCATACATCTTGATCTAGTTGTACCCACTATAGCCGTCCATGAATGAGAACATACCGTGACCACTGGTTGCATCGACGAGCATGTCAATGTTGGGTAGAGGAAAATCATCCTTTGGACAACATTTATTCAAGTTCCTGAAGTCGACACAACATCTGATTTGACAATTTTTCTTCTTAACAGGTACCACATTTGCTAGCCACGTTGGATGAAGAATAGGCTTGATGAACCCTGCTGCCAACAGTTTCTGGATTTCGACCTTGATTTGCTCCTCGACTTCATGTCTAAATTGTCTGGGTGGTTGTTTGACAGCTTTGGAACCAGGGACGATGTGCAGGTGATGGGTGACGAGTTTGTCATCCAGTCCCGGCATTTCTTCGTACGTCCAGGCGAAGACATATTGATATTCTTTCAACAATTTTATCAGCTCGGTTCGCTCCTCTGGTAATAGTGCTGAACTGATCAGGATTGTCCTTGGATCGTCTTCAGTCCTAATGTTGATTGTTTCAAGATCGTCAGTGGTAGAGTCAGTGTCGTCATGTAGTTGTCACGGGGCATCCTGGACTTCTTCTTCAAGTGATAGCTCACTCTGACACGATTCTTCATGGTGGGGATACTTTTCATCGTTCTCCCCGATTAATTGCTAATCTTTCCGTCGACGATAAATGACTCTCCCTTCTACATCTCGATCGTTCGTGAAGTTTGACCATGGAGTTGAGACTTGATTATTATGGGGTTTAGTCGGTGTGGTAGGTAACTTGATCATTTTAGCAGTTGAGGATGACGGATCGTTATCAGCCTTCTCGATAGTCTTCCAGCTTGGAAGTGGAGTACTGCGAATCCTGCTTGGAGGTTCCGGAACGCCTTTTTGAGATTCAAGGAACTCATTATCATAGACGGGAGCATAAGGAGATAATGAATCCGGAATGCGAATGATCTTGTTGTCGAGCAGAGCCTTCATGCATTGATGGTATGTTGAAGGAACCACCTTTATCATGGAGCCATGGGCGTCCCAGTATTATGTGGTATTCAGGTTCTTGCTCGATCACATGAAACTTTTCTTTCAATCGAATTGGCCCAACCCTCAAATCTATGTATGCATATCCATATGTATGGCTTTGACTTCCTTCAAATCCTGTAATTAGGATGGGATAGCGAACGATTTTACCTTGTGGGAATCTGGCCATCCTGAGAGTCTTCATAGTGATAATGTTGGTGGAAGCACCGGTGTCGACAAGATCTCTTCTAAATTCGGTGCCTTTGATGAAACCAGTAACATACAATACTCGGTTGTGTCCTTCATCCGTCATGCGATCTGCTTATCCAAAAGAGATGTCGTCGATCGAATGTCCAAGCACTAGGGGGACTTCTTCAACTGATGGTGTTGGTGGCGTTATTTGCACGCTGGATGATATCTGGTTGAGTCCTGAAAATGTGTTTGTGCGCTGATCCCTGGAGAACTGTAAGAGTTCACATAGATTTTCAATCAAATGTGTGACCTCTTGTTCCACCGGCTCCTCGTATGTGGTGAAGCTGTTGATTTGAGGGTCAGATGACGCTTCAGTCCCCGGTGTTGAGGCTTCTGGAGCGGAGATACCGCCTAACTCGGATGTTAATAAGATGAAAAAGTCGAGGATGTGGTTTATCGTCTCCTTCATCAGGTCCATGTTCCTGGTATGGACCTCTAGGATTTGAGCTAACTCTGCCAAAGTCGGTATCCCTCTGCCTTCCATGCCGCCAGGTGTAACATGAGGAATGTTGCCGTTTGAAATATTCTGATCTGAATTAGTTGAATTAGTCCTAAGACCAACCATCTTGTGGAATTGTGAGATTGCAACCGAGAGAATGATCTCCCACTGTGGTCGCCAATCTGTAGATGGGGGAAAACGATTTGCTGGTTTTTAAGGAATTGAGGAGACGATCGTACGGAGGGGACTCCTAGAACCGAGCGAAATGTTAAACCGCACACAGATGCACCGCTGTAAAGGGGGTGTTTTAGATTCGAGAGATCAATCTGTAGTACTCTGGCCTAAATCAAGACAATGACCGTTCCAGAGTAAATTCGGTCACAAGAGAGGATGGGTTGATCTGTAGGAGGGAAGCTGGGAAATGTGTGGAATCAATGGTAATCAAAGATTGTGGGTGTGTGAATTCTGAATATGATAAGCTCTGAATGATTGAAATTGCTCAATTGATAGGAGTTGCTCAATTGATGAGTTGATCATCTCGTGTTGTCGATGAGACGTGAGATTGATGATACTGTCGATGCTGATGATTCAATCATGATTCAGAGACTTATTTATATTGTTGGAATTTTAGACACCATGATCCCATGAAGTGTGACAGTTGATGGAATCAAGGAGTGGGGAATTGGAGATCGTGTTTGAAACCAGTTGCTCAACGTGTGGAGACTTGGTCGATTTTCCACCCACTACCTCGTGAATTCCTTCAACTGATTGCACGACTTGCTCACATTCCATCGTGTGTTTGAACACACGTGTCGTAGACCGCCAGACCAAAACCCTAAGTGATATCCCCCAAAGTGACACGATTGACGTCTCGTGGTATGTTAGTCAATTGATGACTTCGTGGTTTGATGGGACGATGAGTCCATGTAGTTGCTGAGTTGAACATGATGTTCTGAAACTCATGAGTTGAACATGTCATGAGACAGAGGTATAGTTCTTACGATGAAGCGAGCAAGTATTGCTCATTCGATGGATAGTTGAATATTGATTGTTGAACCAATATTCCTTGGTTTGAGCAAATATTTATCATCTGAGCAAGTGTTGCTCATGTGATGAATTGTTGAATATTTGATCGTCTGAGCATGTGTTGCTCATCTGATGGATTATTGGCAGCATACCAAGAAATATTAATTAGAATGCTGGTCGTTGAACCGAGCATAATTAATAAAATTAATGACCATGAGGTCGTCGTAAAATTATTAAGGTTGGAATCTGGAATGATGATCATTGGATTCAGAAACCCTAATTTGATCAATTGATGATCAATTCATGGTTCGTCAGAATTTTAACCATGGGACGAAGGAGGGAGCGACTCCATGGGACCGTGGATCAACCATGTAGTGTCCATATGCTCACGTGAGCAAATACAAAGAACTCCTGAAGAGTTGACAATTTGTTGGTGAAAGAATGATTAAATGTTGGTTTAATCATTTATTCGAAAATGCTTGCCTGAGCCTTAGGTGAGAAAACCTAATTAATTATAACGGAGTGAGGGACCGACCATGGGGTCATGAAACCGGCCCTGGGTAGTCACGTGACCGCCTGATGATCACTTCATGAAAATCCAAAGTCTTTGGAAGAGTCTTGGACCTAATACGTGCAATTGTGCAAATTAGGTCAAAACTGTGAAACTTGATGGGACCGGCTTATGTAAGCCAAAGAGCCAATCTTGGTCGGTCAAGATAGCGCACTCGTGTTCCCAAGGCGTCCGCATCTCAATCTTGAGAATTTTTATATTTTCTGGCGTGCAATTGAGCATCCATTCGAGAAAATATGTCAAAATTAGGGTTTCGACGAAACTGAGGAAAACACCATGAGATGATGGAAAATAATTATAAAATAAGGAGGTGTGGGACCGCTGAGGCCAAGGCATCGTTGGCCGGTCGTGGCCACGGTCCCGTGGTGCCTTTTCCTTAATTTTATAATAATTTGATGATTTTATGAAAAATTCATGAATTTTGAGAAATTTAATGAATTTAGGGAGTTTCCATGAATTGAAGGAGTTTTATGAGTTCAGGGAAGCAAAAAATATTAAAATAATAAAAACAAGGGTGTGTGGGACCGTGGAGGCGCGGCCGGCCGGCTAGGGCCCGGTCCCACGAGTTTCCCTAATTTTTATGTATTTTTAATGTATTTTTTCATGATTTGAAGGGATTTTCCTAATTTGAGAGAAATACCATGAAATCAAGGAGTTTCATGGGATGAAGGAAATCCTAAAAATAATAATAATAATATACATGGGCGTGTGGGACCGGTTGAGGCATGGCCGGCCGGCTGGGGCCCGGTCCCAAGTGTTTCTCTAATTTTATATTATTATTTTTAATGTATTTTTCCATGATTTGAAGGAATTTTCATGAAATCAGGGAAATAATAATAATAATAATAAAATAATAAGGAACCATAAGGTGTGGGGCCGGCTGGGACCAGGGCATGGCTGGTTGGCCAATGGTCACGCCCCACACTATTTTTCCTTAATTTTATATTATTTTCATGGGTTTATGAAAACGCCATGAAGTCAAGGAGTTTCCTCGAGACGGAGGAGATTTGTTCAAATGAAAGGATTTTCATCAAATGAAGGAAAATGATAAAATATGATAAAATATAAAACTGGTGTGGGATTAGTCATGGCACGGTCGGCCAGTCAATGAGTCCAATCCCTTGGCGCCTTGGTCAATATTTTGATTATTTATTATTTTCTTCCTATTTTGCAATAGGTTAATCTTTTCGTCGTATTTTAAAATACTCGTTCGTGCGGTGACTTTTAGTGCATCGTCGTTGAACTCACTTTCACCATTTGGATCTGGGCTTACTTATAGGTAGCTCAGACGCTCGGTTGTTGATTATTTATTACTAATTGTGGAATTCAGTGGAGAATAATTCACAAAACTGAGTAATAAGATGTTTATTATTAATTCATAGGATCAGCTGAGGATTCGACTACGAATTTAGAATAATAAAGTGAGCATTACCATTCCATGGGATCGTAGATTCGACCATAGAATCAGAGTAATTAAGTTTTTATCTATTACCATTTATGAGACCAGTTGTGGATTCGATCATGAAATCGGAGTAATGAGATAATATAGTTATTGCTATTCTATGAGATCAAGCCGTGGATTCGATCATAGAATCAGAACAATTGTTTATTGCCATTCCATGGGACCAGTCGTGGATTCGACCATGGAATAGGAGCAATTGTTATTTCTATTCCATGGGACCAGTCGTGGATTCGACCATGGAATAGGAGCAATAATAGATTATTCTGGGAATTCAGTAGTGAATGTCACGGCAGAATTAATCTTAATTAGGAATAATTAACTTTGTGGCTCTATACTAGCAGAGCAAGCTGTCTAGGAGCATTAATTATCCCGATATGAGCTTGTCGGTAAGTCATATCCTTTATATAGTCAGGGTAAACTCGTTGTTTGTTCCTGAAGAAGTTATCGTTCTATACTAGCGGAGCAAGCTGTCTAGGAGCCGTCCATCTCGTGAAACTATATAGAAATAATCAATGAAAGTGTTCAATGTTCATGAGATACGTTGTTGTCCAGTCGTGAGACTACATATCTACGTGTACTCTGAGAGAAAGTACTCTCCGTTGAGAATTCGGTGAGAGACCCGTGTCTCAATACTCACGTCTGATTGCTGGATCAGAGCTTCGTATAATTATGAGTTCACGATTTTAGCCCTTGTCGAAAATTCACCATCTACAAACGTCTTCTAAGAATGTTTCAATGATTGGAATGAGAGTTCAGATTACATAACCAATGGATTCCTTGAACCGAAGTTTTCGAACTTTGTTGATCAAGAGAACCAGAAGTATGGCAAGTGCCAAGTCCGCGAACTCAGTCCGCGAACCGCCGAAGTTCTCAAACCCGAGAATTTCTGCTGGAGTTGACAAACTACTTGCGTGAGCCAAGTCCGCGAACCGGCGTAGTTCTCGAACCCGAGAATTTTTTCTGGAGTTTGTAAACTCTATCTGGTGTCTTAAGTCCGCGAACCTAGTCTGCGAACTTGAGAAGGTTATATATCTAAAGATGATTTCTTAACTTAATCTTAAAATACTAAGGAATGCATTTGCAAACCGTGGCTATTAAATTTCATGAATCGATTCAAGTGAATTAAATCATCTTTGCTTCAATTGCGTCTTGTGTAGTTACATAAGATTTCCTTGCAATTGAACAACTCTCTTAACTAGTTCATTTGAGTCAATTGAACTAGTTATGGTGAAGAAGAACATGGTTGGTATGAAACGCTCATATGGTTAACTTCTTTGGGCAGACTATTGTTGAACCAACAATGTACACGTTTGGGTGTGGTTAACAAACCTAGAAGCGTACATCCATTTGTGTATGACAAGCTAAGTTTTCGATCTAACGGTTGAGAAATATTATCTTGAATCTAAATCAGGTTTTCATCTAACGGTGAATATTGATTGCTTTATAACTAAGGCAAAATCCTGATTTAAAAGGCTATATAAAGGAGACATCTAATATTGTGCAAAACTAATCCCCACGCCTTACGTGTGATACTAGTTTGCGTGCTAGAGTCGTTTCTCCTTTAACCTTGGGTTTTCTTCTTCTAAAACCAGGTTAACGACTTAAAGACTTCATTGGGATTGTGAAGCCAGACCGATACTACTTTTATCGTAGTTGTGTGATCTGATCTTGCATCTTCTATCGTAACAGTACAATCATATTGATTGGATTGAGATCGTGAGAATTCTCCGATAGGTAAGATATAAAAAGTAATCACAAACACCTTCGTCTCATTGTTTGTGATTACATGACAAATTGTTTCGCTACCATACGATTAAGATTGTTGTGAGGTGATTGATTAATCTAGGCCGTTCTTCGGGAATATAAAACCGGATTATCAATTGGTTCCTGTTCACCTTGATTATTATCAAAAGACGGAACAAAAACTTTTAGGGTTTTTCTGTGGGAGATAGATTGATCCTTTGATAGACTTGTCTGTGTGAGACAGATTTGTTTATTGTTAAAGCCTGCGATTTTGGGTCGTAGCAACTCTTAGTTGTGGGTGAGATCAGCTAAGGGAATCAAGTGCGCAGTATCCTGCTGGGATCATAGGCGTAGGGAGTACAAATGTACCTTGGATCAGTGGGAGACTGATTGGGGTTCAACTATAGTCCAGTCCGAAGTTAGCTTGGAGTAGGATAGTGTATGTAGCGGCTTAATACAGTGTGTATTCAATCTGGACTAGGTCCGAGGTTTTTCTGCATTTGTGGTTTCCTCGTTAACAAAATTCTGGTGTCTGTGTTATTTCTATTTCCATATTATATTTGTTTATATAATTGAACTAATACAGGTTGTACGTTTGAATCAATCAATTGGAAATCCGACCTTTGGTTGTTGATTGATATTTGATTGATCCTTGGACATTGGTCTTTTGTACCGTCCAAGTTATTCCTTGTGTTTGATTATAGACTCGCTGATTTCTTTTAGCTTGAGTGAATCAAAACAAGAGAGAGATATTAACTCCTTGAGATACTTTTACCTAGATTGAGTCTGACTATCGAGTTGATTCTCTCGAAAGTGTTTCAGAGTTAGTCCATACAGATTGCTAATCGAAATATTGGGTGGTGTTGTTAGACCCCCACTTTTTCATAATTGTTAAGCCATCAATCATGAAGGAAAAAAGAGAAATCTCCATTAACTCCTACCTTGAAAAGAAAGAGAAGGAATGTGAGGAAGCCAAGAGCCGTTCCTTCAAACTCTCAGAAGTTTTCTGATGTTCTTGAAGATTTGAAGGAGGTGCGAAAGGAGATTCAACAAATAAAGGCTTTTGTGTATAAGACTCACGAGATTCAGAAGGCCGTGGTTCGACATCATCAGCCAAGAAGGTTTATTGATATAAACTCCTACCTTAATGAACCTTATGTCCTAATGGTTGTTGACGACAAGGAGTTCGGAGACGATAAAAAATTCTTCAAAGGTCTTATTGCCTAGTAAATCTTCTATTTTCTTGTTTTTGTTAGAAGAATAACTAGAGTTTGGAATAGCCATTATTGTGATTACACATAGCTATGTCCAAAGTTTTCATCTTCATGTTTTAGATTTATTGGCTTAAATTCTAAATGTGTTTGGAAGATGATTTTTGCAGTATTAATCTTTATGGTTTTATATATTGCAATATTGTTATGGGATATGTGTGTTTGCGTCTGTGAACTATGATTGTCCCATACCTTGTCAAAAGTAAAGTCTTTCGTATGTCGATATGCATGTATTGATAAAAGAATGAATAAACTTTTGACAAATACAAAAGTTAAGCCTATTATGTCAATTATTGATGGAAGATAGGTTAAAATCTTTTGTTTGAAAGGATTATATCTATTGAATGTCGTTATGCGAATAGTGATGGAAAATAGAATGAATCCTTGTGTATTCCGCAATATTGATCTTCCCTGATCCATATTTTATGTATTACTGTGAGGCTCCGTAAAGTGTCTTATGTTGAGCACTAAAACGACCAAGTTTATTATTTTGATTAGCTTAGTTGTTTTTCCGCGAGATACTTTATGTCGAGCATATTCAACTAAATTAGTCATCTGTTTGGTTATTTAGTTGTTGCTCCGTAAGTTTTCTTATGATGAGCATGACCAATTAAATTGATTACTTTTATGATTAGTTTGGTTGTGTATTTCGATTAAATTAATTATGGGTTCTCTTGTGATTAATCCAATTGTATATTTTTAAGTCTCCATAAGTTCACTTATGTTGAGCATTTTCGATTGAATTAATCATGGGTTCTCTTGTGGTTAATTTAATTGAGTATTTTGGATTCAAATTCATACTTGTATGTGATTTGTTATGTCCAAAGAAATCCTTATTTTCTTTCGAAATTAAGGTCGCTCTTGTTGTTCTTTCGGGAATGACATTTTATGGGGAACAATTCTTAATTTAACTTGTGCTTAATTGCTAAATCTTTGTGGGGAGTGCGGCTGTGGAATTATAGGGGTTATCTTGTATCTTTATAAACTCCTTGATGAATGCATTTATCTTCGGCTTTATGATTGCATCTAAATAAGATGATATGTGTTTCTTTATTTTGGTCATGAAATGTCTCTTTCGGAAATTTCATTAGGATCCCGTTCTTGTACCTTTGCCAATTTTATTGACAAAAAGGGGGAGAATTAATATGTAGTTCACACTACAATTACATATGGTTTTCAGATCATTATGTAAGGGGGAGTGGTTTCCATGTGATATGGAGTATTGACTAAGGGGGAGTGATACATATCACCATAGTATTGTTGTTGAAATTGTGATACAATTGAACTTTGAAGTTGTGTAATGATACTATGACACTGTATAAGAGTTCTCGTTGTTATAGCTCCGGATTTTCAACAACGATGATGCTGAACTTACAACCTTTGGGATCATTGGAGTACTTGGAAGTGACTAAGATTTCAAGTAATGTTGAAGATTAGACATGTGGAATAGGAGCTACAAAAGTTAATTTATTTATTTTTTGTATTCCATATGTATTGATAGTTTTGTCACTAAAATTGATAAAGGGGGAGATTGTTAGAGCATTTCTCGGTCGAACTCGCATGCGTTGCTATCTCAAGCATGTTTGTCAATGTTAGTGATCAAAACTATGAGTCTTGATTTCTAGTCTACTATAGCTAAGGTCTCGGACTAGGATAAAAAGTGTAGTTGAGCTCAAGAACTCCATGGCAATCATCATACAATATGAAGGACTACTCAAGGAACCGGTGGATCTTCATCGACTAAAAGGTATGTGGAGACTTGAACTCATCTATCACTCAAAAGTCTATTTATCTCCTATCTTGAGACAAAAGTCGTTTTGCTATATAGACTTAGATTATACACATTTGCTATTTCGAGCCGAGTTTATCTCGCCTATCTATTTCTCGAAATATGTGTTGGTAAGATTTCGCTTTATCCAAGTTCATCTTTACCTAGTGACGAAAGTCATGACAAGTTTCAATCACTTTGAAAATTGCTTACTTTGACGAAAAATAGTTTGTGAATAACAACTATAGAATATCAACGTCCTGTAAGAATGTTTCAATGATTAAAATGAGAGTTTAGATTATATAACCATTGGAGGATATAAGAATTGTTATGGAAACACATATATGTATAAGTCTTTATTCCTTGAACCGAAGTTTGCGAATTTTGTTGATCAAGAGAACCGGAATGTTGGCGTGAGCCAAGTCCGCGAACTGGCGGAAGTTCACGACCCGAGAAATTCTGCTGGAGTTTGTGAAATCTGTCCGGGAACTTAAGTCCGCGAACTTGAGTAGGTTATATCTAAAAACGATGTTTGTGAACTTATTCTTATATAAACTAAGGAATGCAAATTGAAAACCGTGGCTATATAGTTCATGAACCGATTCGCGTGAATCAAATCGTTTTTGCTTCGATTGTGTCTTATGTAGTTACATAAGATTTACTTGCAATTTAACAACTCTCTAACTAGTTCATTTGAGTCACTCGAACTAGTTATGGTAAAGAAAAATATGGTTGATATGAAAGTGATCATATGGCTAACCATTTGGTTGATTATTTTTGAACCAACAAATGTACAAGTTTGGGTACGGTTACACAAGCCTAGAAACGTGCATTTCATTTGTGTGTAACAAGCTAGTTTTCGAACTAACGGTTGAAAGATATTTGCTTGAATCTAATCAGATTTTCATCTAACGGTGAATATTGAATGCTTTGTTACCAAGCTAACATTGATTGCAAACCCTGATTTGAAAGACTATATAAGGGAGAACTCTATCAACTGGGAAACCTAATCCCCACACCTTCTGTGTGATACTAGTTGTGTTAGGCTAGAATCAGTTCTCCTTTAACCTTTGGTTTCTTCTTCTAAACCAGGTTAACAACTTAAAGACTTCATTGGGATTGTGAAGCCAGACCGATACTACTTTCTTGTAGTTGTGTGATCTGATCTTGATGTCTCTATCATACGAGTACAAATGTAATGATTGGATTGAGATTAATATCTCCAATAGGCAAGATATAAAAGAAATCACAAACACTTTGTCTCATCGTTTGTGATTCCGCAATATCTTTTTCGCTGCGTCGATTAAGATTATTGTGAGGTGATTGATAATACTAGGCTGTTCTTCGGGAATATAAGTCCGGTTTATCAATTGGTTCTTGTTCACCTTGATTTATCAAAAGACGGAACAAAACTCGTAGGTATATTCGTGGGAGATGGATTTATCTATTACCGTAGACTTTTCTGTGTGATACAGATTTTTTTATTAAAGTCTTCGACTTTGGGTCGTAGCAACTCTTAGTTGTGGGTGAGATCCGCTAAGGGAATCAAGTACGTAGCATCCTGCTGGGATCAAAGACGTAGGAGCATAACTGTACCTTGGATCAGTGTGAGATTGATTGGGGTTCAACTAAAGTCCATACCGAAGTTAATTTGGAGTAGGCTAGTGTCTGTAGCGGCTTAATACAGTGTGTGTTCAAACTGGACTAGGTCCCGGGGTTTTTCTGCATTTGCGGTTTCCTCGTTAACAAAATTCTGGTGTCTGTGTTATTTCTTTTCCGCATTATATTTTGTTATATAATTGAAATATCACAGGTTGTGCGTTGTTCAATCAATTAGAATATCCGACCTTTTGGTTGTTGATTTAAATTGATTGACACTTGGATATTGGTCTTTGGTACCATCCAAGTTATGTCTCTAGTATTTGATAAAGACTCGCACATTTCTATTGGCTTGAGTATATATCAAATCGAGAGATTGAGATATAAACTCTTTGATATACTTTTTATCTAGATTGAGTCTGACTGTCTAGTTGATTCTCTAGAAAGTATATTGGAGTTTTTCCATACAGATTGTTAAGAGAAATATTCGGTGTCGTTGTTGTACCCCCACTTTTTCAGATCTATCAGAGAATTTTCTTTTATCCACTTATCTTGCCAAACTGAGATGTTTTTTCCATTCCCCACCAACCATCTACTTCCTTCATTAAGATCATTCATCACCCATTTAAGTCCAAGACATATGGAAGATTTCTTGTATCCAGTAATCCAGTCACCTTCATTGTTTTTGTATTTTGCCCTCATGAATCTAGTCCATTCTTCATCTTCAGTTTCAAGTTTCCAAAGAAGTTTTAACAGAAAAGCTTTGTTTACCACTTCTAACCTTCTAATACCAAGACCTCCTTCAGTAAATGGTGCATTCACTCCCTCCCATTTTACAGTTATCAGTTTCTTCACAGATGGATCACCAGTCCATAAAAAAAATTTGATTATCCTTTCACCATTCTTTAATCACAGATTTTGGCCATTTGTAGACAGACATGTTGTATATTGGAATGCTACAGAGCACAAATTTGACTAAAGTTAATCTATCAGAGAATGCAAGGAGTTTAATTACCAATCCAACAAGCTAGTTTTTTTTGTAGCATTTCCAGTATTCCTCAAACTTGAGCAGTTTTAACTCTTCCAGGACACAGTATTACACCCAAATATTTGTCAGGAAATTCTGAAAGCTCCATTTGTAATCTTTCTGCAATGATCATTCTTCTTTTTTCAGTAACTCCACCAACAAAGCATTTTCTTTTTGCTCTGTTAACTGTTTGTCCAGATGCAGCTTGATATTTCATTAATAATCCCATCAAGTTGTCTAATGTTCTTTTGTGCCCATTGCAGAATATAGATATGTCATCTGCAAACATTAAGTGAGATGGTTGACATCCATTTCTATTAACCATTTTTTGGGTTAAGCCTTTTTGAATCATTTTGGTTAAGTTTCTGCTCAATACTTCTTCAGCTATCACAAAGAGAATGGGAGATAATGGATCTCCTTGTCTAAGTCCTCTTCCTACTTCAAAGAATCCAAATGGCCCTCCATTTACAAGTACTGAAATCCTTGCAGATTCAAAAATTATCTTCAACCAATTAATTCCCACTTGAGAGAAGCCAAAGTGCTTGAGTGTTTCAAAAATGAATTCCCAGCTCATTGAATCAAAAGCTTGAGTTATGTCCAACTTCAAACGTACATTGCCACCTCTTCTTTTGGTATCTAACTCATTTACAAGCTCTGAAGCAAGCACAATTTTCTCTTGAATGTTTCTCCCTTTTGTGAAAGCACCTTGCTGACAAGAAATTACCTTATGTAGAACTGAGTGTAATCTTGTTGTGATTATTCTTGTAATGATTTTAAAACAAAAATTAGACAATCCAATTGGTCTAAATTGATCAGTTCTCCTAGCACCAGGTATTTTAGGTAGCAAAAACAGAAAGTTGGAGTTCATCCCTTTTGTTATAAATCTGCATCTCCAATAGTATTGTATTGCATTGATTAAATCCTTGCATATAATTTCCCATGAAAATCTGTAAAAACTACCTGGAAATCCATCAGGACCAGGAGAGCTGTTTGGATCCATAGAAAAAACAACATATTTAATCTCTTGTGCTGAAGGCAGAGCATCCATGAGTGCATTATCTTCATCAGTTATTACCTTGGGGATGGAGTCAAAAGAACTTTCTTCATAACTTACCTCCTGATGTTCAGATTTCTTCTGAAAATGATTACTAACAAATCTGCAATTTGGTTTTGTTCAACAATAATATTAGCATTTGAGTCTTCAAGTTCTGCAATGTTATTATGAGAATTTCTAATCTTCATTGATGTATGAAAAAAACCTGTGTTTGCACCACCCTCTTTCACCCATTTGATTCTTGACTTTGATCTTAGTAATTCACTGTATTGTGGAGATGCCAATTCATGTTTTCCTCTTGCAGTTACTAGGTTGTTGAGCAGAGTTACATTCTCTGGTTGAGCATCTGAGAGCAATGTAGCTTTTAAAACTTCATCTTCAGTTTCTTTGACTTTGATTCTTAAGTCTCCAAAAACCTCCCAGTTTCATTTCTTTACCCTGATTTTGAACCTCTTAAGCTTACTCATAAAATTAAAAGCAGGATTTCCATCACATTCTTCTTCCCATGATTGTTTTATAAGTTGCAGAAATTCTGGATGAGAAGTCCATATTGGTTGATATCTAAAAGGTATGTTTTGAGGTTCAGAAATGTCAGTTGTACCTCCCATCAAAGCACCATGATCCGAAACTCCTCTTACTCCCACTTTATATCTCCAGGTAGCATACAAATCCAACCATTTGGTATTAAAGAAAGCTTTATCAAGATCACATAATATTCTCTTTTTACCCACCCTGTTATTGCACCATGAAAACTGAATTTCAGATCTTGGAGCTTGTAGAAGCCCACAATAGTCTAAACAATTGTTAAAATCTGTCATTGATGTTCTTAGAGGACTCCTTCCACCTACTTTTTCATCACAGCTTAAAACTGTATTAAAATCTCCAAGTACTAGCCATGGAAATCGTAGTGCATTAATCTTCATCAATTCTTCTCATAGTTCCCTCCTGTCCACTGTTAAGCATGCAACATGAATACCCGTAACAAGGACATCTCCAACTCTAACAGTGATGGCTTGTTTTGTGCTTGAAATAATTGATGGAATTGATAATGAAGAGTGCCATAATAACCAAATATTTCCTTTCTCGGTGTCACTTGAATTATGTATTAGCATTTGACTCATACTAGGCAATCTTAAATTTTTAACAAAATTTCTTTTAGCTCTTACTTTAGGCTCTGCTAACCAAATTAAAGAAGGATTAAACTGATTGATTAAAGATCTGAGTTTATCTTTGGTCCTAATTCTTTTAAGGCCTCTGATATTCCAGAAGAGGGAGGATTCATAGATACCCTTATATACACTCCGTTTCACATGATTGGTGTCATTTTTTTCATAAAACTCTAACGACAATGAATATATAGCTAATATTTTGATGATCATCTTGACAATACGTTCTTTTTATAGGATTCCATATTCCTAAAATAAAATACAATCTACAATTCCAAACCTCACCATTTACCGATTTTAATTTCAACCGTTAATTTTCAAAGTGGTGGTATTTATGAATGTATATATGATATATATGAGTGTCCATAGATCCTCCCTCCAAATTAAGTGTTGTTTTATATAAACTCCATCCAAGGAAGAAAAGAGAAACTAGTAGAAGATCCCATTCAGTCTGATTTATGTTTTAAAACGTAGCTCATCTCAAGTTACAAAGGATATGAAATCTTATAGATTTGAATCATTTCGCAGAAACATGAGATACGCGACAAGAGATAAATAAAAAATAAAAAAGACACCCTGGAAACTGCTTGGAAGATACCATAATATAGCGCACTAACTGGATAGAAGTACACTGCAGAGAAGTAAACCGAAGTTTATCACGAATGATACCAAATTCGAGGACTGCATGCTCATCTTTGGTGAACCGGACGACGGTTCTCCTGTGGTAAGATAACATACATTAAACAACACTCATAACATTCAAAGTTCAAACAGCAGAAAATTCAGTTAAAAGACTAAAATTCAAACTTTCAAAAATTTGCCCTCAAAATATGTTGTACTTACTGATGCACCTCGTTTCGTTAACCATGTATACTGACACAGTCTGACGCCGACTGTTATATCCCGTGTATGCACAAGACTACTCGTTGTGCTTCCCCTCAATATCACTGCAGCGACTATCAAAAATGCTCATCCCGAGTTGAACACCCCAATTATTTCCTGGCTCGATTTCTTTTACACACTCGGTCGTAGGACACTCTTTCCAGTTGCTAACCTTCACCTTTTGAGGAGATGCCTCCTCACAGTATAACCTGAATTCAGTTCAGCATAAGCAAACAGAAGTACCAAGTCAAAGACAGTTAATATAAACGTCTAAAGCACTTATTAAAATGGAGGAGATAGTTACGTCCAATTTTTGGGTTCCTGAAATGTCTCCCAATATTTGCCGCTGGAGTCACAAGAGCACTTGACACAATTGTTAGCCGTAAAAGTGTAAGTCCCATTCGAGAGAAGCAAAGGATAATCTGCCGAAGTATTCCTTATCATAGAAGTACAAACTGCATTCCAGAATAACTTGCAAGTTAGCAACTAGTTAAACAGTAAATCAGAAATTTTAGGATACTTCATTTTGTCTAAAAACGAAACAATTAATCACAAATAAACTAATGAGTATTGAATATTATGTAATGTAACTACTGACCTCTTAATGGAACATCAAGAATTGATTCTGCCTCGAGTTGTTTAGCATCAGTAAGGTTATTGAGTGTCAATAAACTCTCTTCTGTAGTCCCGAACTCCTTAGCAATCATCTCCAAACTTTTATTAGGAGACACTTTGTGTGCATAATGAAGGACTTGATTTCCCTCCACATCATCACAGTTGCAAGGAAGTGGGATCCGCAAAAGCTGATCAACAACGATCAAGTCAGGATTACTAATATTATTGACTGCTGCGATTTCGTCTGCTGTAACTAAGAATCCAAATAAAACCGTGGCGATGTGATACAAAGAGTCTCCGGATTGCACTTTATAAATCGGACCCTTATCAGAAATTCCAGTTCCGTTCTTGCAAGAACAAGTGAAGGGGATTTTGATAGTGTCCTTGGCGGCCACTGATTTGCTTGGTTTTGTTCGTAGCGGTAAATTGTTAGCTCCGAGCAATGAATTGAAGTCTGTTATTCCGAACAGACTTACGATGCTTGAAAGAGTTGTGGCGTTGGGTGATACATAACCAGCTAGAGATTTACATTTGGAAGTTGTATTAGACTTGCAAGTGAAACCTAGAGATTCTGCTGATGAAAAAGTTAAAACAAAGAAAAGTAAGATACAGAAGAGGAATTTGCTTAACAACGTTGTTTGTAATGGAGGAAGGATGTTGCTGTATGAAACTTTTTAAGTGATAAGACGAGAAATGGAGCAGTGAGAGGAGGCTGGTTATATGCACTTCGCCATACTGGTTGGTTAGTTTGACTATAATTTTTCTCCCGGTTTCCAATGTATGGTCAAAAGCTCAGGAGGAGTATGATTTATTTAAAGTCATGTTATATTCTCATAATATACTACTAGTATACGCAGTTTCTTGGTTTATTCATGTCTGAGAAATGTTGACTTTATGTTCATCCATTGACATTGGTTATAGAGAGGATAAACACGAACATGTGCAAAGAAGACGCGCTTCGATCGATTAATATAAAAAGAAGAAACCCTGAATACAAGCAACTGCGGCGGATAATGGTTTTTATGACACGATCATATAGAGAAATTTCTTAGTTGGTCCAGAAAATCCGGATCCGTTTAATCTGTGGTCCATCCAGAAAAAATATTTAATCGGAGGTCCAAAAAAAATCACGGTCTTGCAAAAAGACTCGAGTGCCCTTCTTAATTTGTGTGCGGATAATAGAGAAACAACTTCTCTATGTTTCTTCCATTAAAAAAACTTCTCTTTGTTACTTCCTGTCATTCTCTGCTACCTCATCATATGCAATTGATCTTCTTAATCAATCAAAACATAAGAAAATCAACGAGAAAACCCTAGATTTGATGAAATCATCACAAAGATCTATTGAAACCATCAGAAAATCAAATGAATAATCAGATCTAAACGAAAAAAATGGTGAAAACAAGAAGAAAAAATCGTAGAAGAAGAGATTGAGGTAGTTGCTCTAATGGATATTCGTTTGATCTGATTTTATGATTCGGTTTCCTGTTACTCCTTCACCAACAATCAAATGGAAGAGAAAACGTTGTTGCTCCTTCACCAACAACAACAAATGAATGCAAAACGTTATTACTCCTTCACTAACAAAAGGGATGAAAACAATTTCACCAAAAAGGTACAAATCTAAAATCGCTTCTAATTTCACTTTTAAAAGGTACATTTCAATATGTATTGTCTGATAGTTAGGTTAAAGTTTTTTGTATGATCTAAGAGTACATCTGTTTTGTATGTAATTTAACACAACATATCAATATGTAGGACAATTGCATATCAATATGTATGATATTTGTCTAATAGTAACACAATTTTTGAATACTACTAGTTCATATTGATTGAATAAGCACTAGTTCATATTGATATGTATTACCGGGTACATAATTTTGTGTTGATTGTAACGGTGGATATTGATATGTACATGGTAAAATCCTAGTTTATACATATGTAATGAAAAATAGATTTTCAGTTTTTGCAAGATGTGATTTTTTTAATATTACTTTAGGAGTTTTCAGTTTTTATTTTGATTTATGTAGCTTTTGTGAATGTACTGTATAAACTCCTAATTCATGTTTGAATATGATCATACGGTACAGTTAAATATGTACTTAGGGAAAGTGTGACTAGTTGATGCAATGCATAATGATATGTACTGTATAAACCTCTATCATGGTTTCTGTCCAAATATGATCCTACTGTACATATCAATATGTACTTATGGAAAAACTATTGGGACATGTCGATATGTACAGTAGTTTATGACTGAATATGATCGTATAGTATATATCAACATGTACTTAGGGAAAAAAAATCGTTGATGTTATATATTATTATGCACTCTTGAATACCAAAAATGTAACATTCATTATGTGTTAGTACAGTACATATCAGGATGTAATCTATGCTTAAATACAAGTAGACCTTGTTGCTCATAACCTGCATTAGATCCAGCAGTTTGTTCTCGTCTGAAACAGTATTTTATAATAATAGGTACATATTCTGATTGTTCCCCATTGGTTTATGGGGGTCGAGGGGGCAACATCCCCTCGTAATCATTCGTTTCTCAATAACTGTGAGATTATTATTCTTTGATAAATTATCATCTGTTTATTTGCATGTTGAATCCCTTTAATAACTGTTGTTATAATCCCTTAAATTGGACCTTCTGAACCAAACAAAAGAAGAAAACCTTTTGTTTTCAATTACATGTTAAATGGTAATATCTATGCTCATGTGCAGACACCCCAGTTGTGATTTCCCAGCTTATTAGTTTATGCTACTGATTTGCACTATTATATTTTTGTTAAATCAAGCAGACAATGACATGAAAAAAGCCAAAGCTGCTAATTCTGATTCGGATGAAGAATTCCCATATATAAGTATTATATTTTTCTTTTTCTTAAAACGATTTTTTTCAACCTTTCTAACTACTATTTTATGCTTATTAATTGAAATAGTGATGGACCTGACAAAGCATAATATCGGTGGTCCAACAGCTGTATGTACCTTGTAAAAACATACTGCGTATTCAAGCTGAATATTTTTCTACTTTATATACTGATGTTGGATGTTTTCTAGTTTTACTTTTTTTTTCTTATAATACATTTATTAATGTAATTATGTCCAAGATTCAATAATAACTCTTTTAAATTCCTAATGATTAAGTATTGATTCTTGATTGCATCTTTGGAAGCTGAAGACAGGATGTGGATGGAAATAAAACAAACTATGGCGGCATACTTGCAGTTGAGGTTAAGAGACTTGCAGGCACCAAGTTTGAGAGACGGAGTGGAGGAATTATCTCATAAAATTGAATGGGTCTGATACTCTGGCTAAGTTAAATAGTTTTTGGCAGAATTTTCTTTTGCACACTAGGTTTACACTACATGGAGATATATACTGCAAGTATTTTAGGCTTCATTCTCTTTTTTTAGTTTAGACTAGTATGTTATATTATTATGAGAAGTATTGAAATACATTCAAATTTTGTTTTGCAGATCCTTTTGTACTAATATGATCCTGAGTTTTAGTTTTTTTATCCGCGCCAAGTTTTATAGTACACGGATATATGTACTGCCAAAATATTAATATAATTAAATTAATAATATTGAACAATGATACAACACTGCAGATATAAAACTGAATGAAGACATACTGCACTTTTTTTTTGAAACAGTGTATACAAGCACCAAACTATTTTTCTTATACAATAAAATACTGCTAGTACATATCGATATTTATTAGGTACTCGCAACAAAATTAATACATAACTAAAATCTAATGTCAACTAGTTTTCAGTACACGGAGATACCTACACTTGTCTTATAGTGTTGAAAACGTCTGTGTACCAAAACATTATGAAAAACAATTCGAAAGAACTAAAATCTTAATATTAGCAAAAGTTTCTTTCAGTTCTACTAGTAGCTAGGGAAAATAAACATAGTTCTTCAACAACAACTCTAATCTTCGTTTTTCAATGATAGTTCGCAACCTTGAGACCTTCTATGGAAATGTCTGATATAATGACAAGTATAGATCTTCTGTTGCATCTTCATCATAATTCCTCTTGCGAAACCTAGTTCTTCTTTGGATCCAAAAATTGTACTTGTAACCGGCAATGAGGGTTCCCCAGCAAGCTTCCTGGTCTTGGGAATAATATTCTCACTACCTATCCTCATTTTTATTAAAAATTATATCATGTTCATCAATTGTCCCACAACACGACATCATTCTTCACCTGAAAATGGTGGTAAAGGTGATTCTGCTCTTATAAACACATACTATAAGGGTTTATCCAGTACATATTTATAAGTATTGCATCAATATGTACTTAGTAAAAACCTAGAACATATTAGTAAAAATCTAGTACTTATCAGTAGTACATATTGATATGTACACAGTGAAAATATAATACATTTCATATGTAAGGAGTGAAAACCTAGTACATATTGACATGTACCATTGGAAACTTAGCAGATATCATACATTTGATAACGAAGAAACCCAATTACTACTAATATCTCTTACACATTTGATTTTCGCAGTACATATCAATATAACGAAGAAACCCAAATAGTACTAATATGTGCTGCAAAAAAGACCCAGTTCTGAAAACCAGCAAGTCAACGAATTCCCAGTTTTCCACATCTTCAAGAAGCTTCAGTGGAAGAACCTTTTATCGATTTCAGAATCAAATTCATTCAAAACAAATAGATCCAATTCAACTAAAACAAGGTATGAATCTATGAATCACAAAAAGAAAGAAAAAAATAGATCCAATTCGATCAGAACTCATAAATAAAATAGAAATTAAGAAAAAAAACAAATCAGATTGAGATAAAACCTAACTTACCATAATAACTATTTGAAAAACCTAACAAAAATCGCCATCAATACAGAATAGATCGAGAAATCGCCATCATGAGAGAAGAGACCGAGAACTCTGTTCGTATAGAACTGAAGTATATCAATCTCTATTGGTATTATACACAGAGGGCGATTTTCGGCATTTAAGAAAAATCAGCATAACGTCTCGCACATTTTCTGGACGACCGAGTAAAGAATCTGGTCCAAAAACATGTTTTTGGACCAGTGATTAGATTTGTTTTAGTACTGGACCACACACTAAGCGGTTCTTCTAAAACTGGATTAACCAGTAATTCCTAGTTGTAAATATCTTGGTTTAGAAACTCATCCTTCAAATACTTTTATATACTTCCTCCGTTCCTTTTAATAAGTAAGTTCTGTTTTTAGCAAAATTTAAAGAAATTAAGAGAACTAATTATTGAAAGTGGTCCTCACCACACTTGTCAATAAAAGAATTGAAGTGAAATGGTCCCCATAACACTTGTTATCAAAAGAATTAAAGTGAAGTGATCCACATGACACTTGTCATCAAAAGAAGTTAAGAGAAAAGTAGTCCCAAAAATTTAAAATAACATTTAACTTTCCCAATTAGGAAACTGACCTATATTTTTGGAACTTTTATTTATAGAAACTGGCCTACTAAAAGAGTAGGGAAGGTAAATACGAATGTTGACTAAATTTCTTTAATTTTACTATAAAAATGTTCCAGAGTAATTGATTGACCGAACGGTTATCTATGCACCTACAGATTTCTAAAACTACTAATGGCCTGCTTGTATCGCGGATACTGTACTCCCGGTATATGCAACTGTAGTAGTGTAGCACATTTTCAACGAGGCTCCAGTTCACTAATTGAATTTTCATTCACACTCAACGCTGCATATTCAGTAGTTGACATGTCTTTCGTAGTTCTTTGCTCTTCAGTGTGACCAGTGAAAAATGGAGGGGGTGAAGGTACACCGTGAGTGACAGAGTCGCTGTTAAGCATTAGGAAAACCTTCCGTATTGTAGGTCTGTCTGCAACATTTTCTTGAACGCATAATAGCCCAATAAGGATGCACCTCATCGCGTCATTTCCCGAACACGTGTCCTTAACGACTGGATGTAACAATACTAAAGCGGAGTTTTTCTTCCAATGTCTCCATGCCTGCATCAATTTATCCCATGTTAAGTTATTCATCCTGTTACCATAAGTAAACAAGTACTATGTATATGAGTGAGACTCACATGGCTGAGAAGGTCCCGAGCCATTTCTGAATTCTGAAAACGGCTATTCTTCTGTCCACTAAGGATCTCTAAAATTAAGACACCAAAACTATAAACGTCTGATTTCGCGGAGAATTGCCCATGTAATATATACTCTGGAGCCATGTAGCCACTGCAAAACCCAATACCCAAACAAAATAAGAATCTCAAAGATTTCTTGGGAGCGGTTCTGAACAATTGATTCTTCTTATACTTACTGCGTTCCAACTATTCTGTTTGTACTGGCATGAGTTTGGTCAACCACAAAAAGCCTAGCGGTGCCAAAATCTGCAATTTTAGGATTCATGTCCGTGTCTAATAATATATTGCTAGCTTTGAGATCTCGATGGATAATTTTAAGGCGCGACTCCTCGTGAAGATAGAGGAGTCCTTTTGCTATTCCTTCTATTATCTTGTATCGTCTTTCCCAATCCAGATATGTGCGTTTAATTGGATCTGCACAACCACAGTAGCCAAACTTTTAGGCCCTCATTTTAATCTTGAAGAACAGTCTATGTATCAACAATACACGGGCAGGGAGTGTGAGGCAAACCGAATATGAATTGATCAAGGCTTGCATTTGGCATATATTCGTAGATAAGTAATTTTTCTTCACCAGCTAGACAGAAACCAAGAAGCCTTACAAGATTTCTGTGTTGAAGTTTAGCTACTAAGATGACTTCATTTCTGAACTCTTGTTCAACTCGACATGAACTTTCTGATAGCCGCTTCACGGCTATTTCTTGCCTGTCTACAAGTTTACCCTGAGAACATTAAAAGAAGCCAAAGACATCACTTGTAAGTAATCATCATACCCTATTGAGTTTTACATGTACCCTTTTATATGTTTTACCTTATAAACCGTGCCAAATCCACCTTCTCCAAGCTTATTAGCTTCGGAGAAATTGTCTGTTGCATCCCTTAGGGTAATGAAGTCGAATTGCAAGGATTCTGCACTTCGAATCTCATCATCGACATCTTCATGAGCAGAACAACAATAAAAATGAATCAAATAAGTAAGACTAATTTGGAACAGTTACGAAACCATATGATGCAGCAAATATACTAGTCATCTTTGAGGCCGTAGCACTTGCCTTCAGACTTCTTCGCCTGCCGTTTCTTTCTATGGAAACAGAAAAACCAAAATGAGATGGCTGAAAGTACAGCAATAACTGAAGGAATGCCTATACTAATAGCAAGTGTGAGTAACTTCTTTCCCTTTGCTGCACGAATACAAACATTTTTCAATTAAGAGCAGCGTACAGTGGAGTACTTCAATACCCAAATTGAACTCTTTGAGTTAGATTGTTACTAGAATGAATCTGGAATCAAGTCAAATTTGAATTGTTTGCTTATTTTCCTCTTGAGTTGAAAAGATCAAATAAAAAAGGAGTACTGCCTACAATTTGGTGTAGTTGCATTTGTTGCCGATGGCGGTGATTTGAGAGGAGAAGAGGCTAATGGAGTGACCTCTGTGTGATATAAACGAGCAATGTCAAAATTTAACATTACAATCTTAACATTAAAAACTGATAAAAAGAAATAATACAAATGCATGCGCAAGGAGATCAGTATAAAGTAGTTAGCACTGTAAACATATATTTGATAGTGTTGATGAGGTAATTGGGATTCTGATCCTCCAAAGGTGGCAGAGCAATTGCCATAGGCGGCGTAGCAGTTATCCTGGCAATAAGTTAAAGAGTATGTGGTTCCGGTACTCACCAGGGCATATGGATCCGTTGACTAGGGATGCAGAGATTGTCCTAGACCGATTGTTGTAACCAGTGTATGCACATCTAGTCTCATTACAACCAGTGTTGTCTATGAAAGATCTTTGCCCGAGTGCATAACTCGATCCGTTGGCTTCGACTCCACTGCTTATGCATCTGACAGAAGGACATTGTTGCCAGTTCTGAACTTTGACCTCTGAAGGAGATGGCTCGCAATGTAATCTAAATTCAGGATAATCAATGTTAACATTACTAACTGAAATATATAGGAGACGGAGAATAACGTCGATAATACTTTGTCGGTCAAAATAAAGGTTAAACAAACTTAGTTACGTATATGTAATGAGAAAGAGAATTACGTCGAGTTTTTGTTGTAGTAGTCACACTTGCACCTGATACAGTTGTTGGCAGTAAGAGCGTAAGTCCCATTTGGGACTAGCAACGGGAAATCCGGAGATGTATTATTGCTTACGGTAGACTTACAAGCTGCATTGCACAATAAAAAGACTACCAAGTTATGCAACTTGCATATTTTGCAAAGCTATTTGCATTCAATATGACAGTCATTTTTATTTCTTTCCATTTTTATCAAGTTGCATCGTTACATCCCTTTCATTGGTTTGAAAGCCAGCTGCTTATACTGACTCTGCCACTCGTTTATATATTTGAACAGCCTGCGCATTATTCTAGAGTAATGATGAGTAGTGACTAACCTCTTAACGGAACATCAAGAAATGTTTCAGGATCAGGCTCTTCCTTACCATCATTAAGTTTCAATATACTCTCAACTGTAACCCCTAACTCCCTCGCAATCATATCCAAAGTTTCCACATCTCCGTCACCGTGAGCACGCCTCACCACATGTGCATAGTGAAAGACTTGATCTCCATCCAAATTATCACAGCTACACGGTAGCGGGATCCACAATAATTGACCATCGTCAATTAAGTCAGGATTACTAATATTATTAACGGCTGCAATTTCTTGATACGTAAACAACAATGAAAATATATCCCTCGCTATGTGATCTAGAAAATCACCTGTTTTTACTTTATAAGTCGGACTTTTATCGGAGATTCCTGTTCCGTTGTTACAAGAACAGGTGAACGGAATTTTGACAGTCGCGTTCACAGCCACTGATTGGCTTGGTGGTGTATCAAGTGGTAAATTGTTAGCTCCAAGTAAAGAATTGAAGTCTTTTACTTCAAACAGAGTTGCAATTTTCGAAAGAGTTGTAACGTTTCCTGGTAAATAACCAACTTGAGTGCGATTGGCACTTTGCCGTTGTTTCAATCATTTTGAGAATTGCTCTGACGTGAATCGGTCTGTGAATAACGGCTACATAGCGTCCTCTGAGAATGTCTCAATGATTGAAATGAAAGTTTAGATTACATAACCATGTATTCCTTGAACCGAAGTTTCCGAACTTTGTTGATCAAGAGAAAGGATTGTGGAATTGGCTTGCCAAGTCCGCGAACTGTCGGAAGTTTTCGACCGAGAATTTCTGCTGGATTTTCCAAAACTCGTTTGTGTGCAAAGTCCGCGAACTGGCAGAAGTTCTCTTTCCGAGAATTTCTGCTGAGTTTGGAAAACTCAACCGGTTTACTTAAGTCCGCGAACTTGTTTGTGAACTTAAGAAGTTATGATCTAAAGATGTGTTCTGAACATGAAACATTAATTATTAAGGAATGCTTTATGCAAACCGTGGCTATAAAGTTCATGAGCCTATTCAATCGAATCGAATCATCTTTGTTTCAATTGTGTCTTGTGTAGTTACATAATATCTCATAGCAATTGAACAACTCTTTAACTAGTTCATTTGAGTCACTTGAACTAGTTATGGTGAAGAAGAACAAGGTTAATATGAAATGCTCATATGGTTAACCTTTTGGGTTATTTTTTGAACCAACATACACGTACACGTTTGGGCATGGTTTTCACAAACCCAGTAAACTTCTACCCAAGTGTGTGTGAGAAGCTAAGTTTTCGATCTAACGGTTGAGAAATAATAGCTTGAATCTAAATCAGGTTTTCATCTAACGGTGAATATGGATTGCTTTGTAACTAAGGCAAAACCCTGATTTGATGTCTATATAAAGGAGACATCTAGTATTGTGCAAAACTAATCCCCACACGTCTGTGTGATACTAGTGCGCTCGCTAGAGTCGATTCTCCTTTAACCTTTGGTTTTTTTCTCTAAAACCAGGTTAACGACTTAAAGACTTCATTGGGATTGTGAAGCCAGACCGATACTACTTTTATCGTAGTTGTGTGATCTGATCTTGCATCTTCTATCGTACGAGTACAATCGATTGATTGGCTTGAGATCGTGAGAGTTCTCCAATAGGCAAGATAAAGAAGTCACAAACATCTTCGTCTCACTGTTTGTGATTCCTCGACAAATCGCCTGTGTAGTCAGGAAGGATTGTAGAGAGGTGATTGATTAATCTAGGATGTTCTTCGGAAATACAAGACCGGATTATCAATTGGTTCCTGTTCACCTTGATTTTATATCTTAAGACGGAACAAAACCTAGGGTTTATCTGTGGGAGACAGATTTATCCTTTGATAGACTTTTCTGTGTGAGACAGATTTGTTTATTATCAAGTCTGCGATTTTGGGTTGCAGCAACTCTTGGTTGTGGGTGAGATCAGCTAAGGGAATCAAGTGCGCAGTATCCTGCTGGGATCAGAGGCGTAGGAGTACAACTGTACCTTGGATCGGTGGGAGACTGATTGGGGTTCAACTATAGTCCAGTCTGAAGTTAGCTCGGAGTAGGCTAGTGTCTGTAGCGGATTAATACAGTGTGTATTCAATCTGTACTAGGTCCCAGGGTTTTTCTGCATTTGCGGTTTCCTCGTTAACAAAATTTCTGGTGTCTGTGTTATTTCTTTTCCGCATTATATTTTATATAATTGAAATAATACAGGTTGTGTGTTCGTGATCATCAATTGGAAATCCAACCTTTGGTTGTTGATTGATATTGATTGATCCTTGGACATTGGTCTTTGGTACCGTTCAAGTTATTCCTTGTATTTGATAAAGACTCGCTATTGTTTTTAGCTTGAGTAAAAATCAAATCAAGAGAGAGATATTAACTCCTTGAGATACTTTTATCTAGATTGAGTCTGACTGTCTAGTTGATTCTCTAGAAAAGTATTTCGGAGTTAGTCCATACAGATTGCTAAGAAAAATATTGGGTGGTGTTGTTAGACCCCCGCTTTTTCAATTGGTATCAGAGCAGGCAAACACGTTAAAGACCTTATAAGTCTGTGTTTGTGGCAATCTGATTCTGTTGACAGAATCCCATACGCATACCAAAATGCCTCCTAAAGCTGTCAACTTTTTCAAGTGTCTCGGAAATACCTCAAAGGATCACTCCTTAGTTGATTCTTTCGAATCCCGAGGTAGGAAGATTGTCTCATCTTGTGTCAGCCACTCTTCCTCCAATGAGACATTGGACATAATGGCTAAAGCTGAATTGGAGCTCACCAGAATTACAAAAAATTCTACTGAGTTTGTTGATCTCAAGGATCATGTACATCTCATTGATGAATTCGAGAAGTCTATTGATCGTGAACAGGTCCTCTACAACATTATAGGGTCATTCTCTAAGGAAATTGAGAAACTTCTTCAAGAAAACAATCTACAACGTGAAAAGATTTGTGATCTTGAAAAGCTGGTTAAAGAAGGATCAATTAGAGAAAATTGTTTGATCAAGACACATTCATCTGATCTAGACAGACTTCGTGTTGAGAAAGGGGAACTTGGAACATCACTTGCTCTAGCCCATGGACAGTGTAAATCCTTGGAAAAGGAAAACTCTGCCTTAAGAAAAAAATCTTTTGCACAAACTAATTCTCAGGAGTTACTGTACATAATGAAATTTTCTCCAGATGAAGATTGTGTCAAGAAAAGTTTTCATAACTTACAATCTTCTCCGGTGGCTATGAAGTTTAAACAAGTACCAGTTATTGCTTCTCCTCCACGAATTTGTACCTTCTGTGGAAAAAGAAATCACTATGTTATCCATTGTTTTGCTAGAAAGAAACGTGTTTCTGAACTTCACAAGTTGCTTCTTTCTACTGTCAATGGAGTAGTTAGTCAGACGACTACTACAGTGAAGGTCTCTTTCACAGGAAACCAGGCATCTTATAAAAATGATCTCTCTTCTAGAAATCATTACAGGACATTTGTAACTTCTCGTGCTACCAATGAAAGTATGTCATGTGCTTATAAGAACAAATCTGACAAATCTAAGTCTAGTGTGTGGAGACGAATTTCGGAAAATCCCCTAGAACCTATTTCTAGAGGTCCTAGACTTTGTAATCAGAAAGGTCTCTCTCCTGTGATTCCCAGAAGGACTGCGAGACACACCCTTTTCCTGGAAGCTACGGTGAAAGGACAAGAATTGCTGAGATAAGAAATCCTAGAGGAAATTACAGCTACTCTCTCAGAACCTATGGTGAGACTATGTTTCCCTCTGCTACCTAGTAGCAGAATGTTCTATCCTTGTGTCTAACTTGATAGATACAAGGATGAGGATTTGAGAGATGCTCAAGTATTGTGATATATTTTCTCTAGGTTGTATATCTCTTGTTGTAATGTTCTTCTCAAGTCTCATTTTCCTTTTGTCACTTTGATCTTTTGGGATGGTAGACATTTTGGAAGTTGCACAATATCTCTCTTTAGGGCCTTTTTTTCGGGCCACGAACGTCCGTATCTCCTCAAGGAAATCTAAGGTTACTAGACAGGGCATTCACGAACATATATAAATCTTATATGTGTTTCATTATTCTTCAGAAAGGAACTCTATGGAATCTACTCCCAAAGAAGAAGTGAACCCTATAGTTGAGGATGATCTCAAAGGATATGATTCTGGTCAAGATTGTCTTTTAAAGAAGATGGTTGAAAGAAAAGAGTATAACTCTTGGATTGGAGAATCTGTCAAGGATCTGTTTCGTGTTCAAAATGAAGTCAAGAACGAACTTGCTAACCTTCAACTGCAGATAAACCAGCTTATTGATGCACAGGCAAAAATCCTTGGTATTCAGAATATCTTGATCAGAAATCAGAAGAAAGTTATCCTTGACTGTGCAAAGGCTCATCATTATGCTCGCATTATTGATCGAAAAGTCAGCGTTCTAACTTTTGAGCATGGTGTCTCTACGGTCAACAGGGTCAAGGATATCAGTGATTCCTACTTGGATGGACCATTTCAGAGGTATGAAATCGTCAAGGAAAACTAAGTTTTATATACCTAGTATGTCTTCTTTTTGGATTAGTTGGAAGAATAACTAGTGCTTTGAATAGCGATGATTGTGACTACACGTAGCTATATTTGTTTTCATCTTCTTATGTTATTTTTTTAGGTTTATTGGTATTAAATTTTAAAAATATTTGGAGGATGATGTTATTGCAGTATTGATCTTTATGATTTTATGATATTGCAATATGTTTATGGGATATGTATTGTTTGCGTCCGTGAACTTGAAGGTCCCATATGCAGTCAAAAGTAAAATCATTCATGAATTGGTATTCGTATTGATGAAAGGACGAATGGACTTTTGACAAATACAAAAGTTATGCCTATGCAGTCATGTATTTGATGGGAAATAGGATAAAATCTTTTGTTTGACAAGGATAAAGTCTATTATGTCGTTATGATGGAAAATAGAATAAATCCTTGTATGTTATCCACGGTATTGATCTTCATTGATCCATTTTGTTATGTATTACCGTGAAGGCTCCATTGTCTGACTTATGTTAGCACGATACTGTAGATGGGGGAAAACGATTTGCTGGTTTTTAAGGAATTGAGGAGACGACCGTACGAAGGAGACTCCTTGAACCGAGCGAAATGTTAAACCTCACACAGGTGCACCGCTGCAAAGGGGGTGCTTTAGATTCGAGAGATCAATCTGTAGTACTCCGGCCTAAATCAAGACAATGATCGTTCTAGAGTAAATTCGGACACAAGAGAGGATGGGTTTATCTGTACGAGGGAAGCTGAGAAATGTGTGGAATCAATGGTAATCAAAGATTGTGGGTGTGTGAATTCTGAATATGATAAGCTCTGAATGATTGAAATTGCTCAATTGAGACTAGTTGCTCAATTGATGAGTTGATGATCTCGTGTTGTCGATGAGACGTGAGATTAATGATACTGATGATGATTCAATCATAATTCAGAGACTTATTTATATTGATGGAATTGTAGACACCATGATTCCATGAAGTGTGACAGTTGATGGAATCAAGGAGTGGGAAAGTAGAGATCGTGTTTGAAACCAGTTGCTCAACGTGTGGAGACTTGGTCGATTTTCCACCCACTACCTCGTGAATTCCTTCAACTGATTGCACGACTTGCTCACATTCCATCGTGTGTTTGAACACACGTGTCGTAGACCGCCAGACCAAAACCCTAAATGATATCCCCCAAGTGACACGATTGACGTCTCGTGGTTTGTTATTCAATTGATGACTTCGTGGTTTGATGGGACGATGAGTCCATGTAGTTGTTGAGTTGAACATGATGTTCTGAAACTCGTGAATTGAACATGTCATGAGACAGAGGTATAGTTCTTACGATGACATGAGCAAGTATTGCTCATTCGGTGGATCGTTGAATATTGATTGTTGAACCAATATTCCTTGGTTTGAACAAATATTTATCATCTGAGCAAGTGTTGCTTATGTGATGAATTGTTGAATATTTGATCGTCTGAGCATGTGTTGCTCATCTGATGGATTATTGGCAGCGTACCAAAAATAATAATTAAAATACTGGTCGTTGAACCGAGCATAATTAATAAAATTAATGACCATGAGGTCGTCATAAAATTATTAATCTTAGAATCTGGAATGATGATCCTTAGATTCAGAAACCCTAATTTGATCAATTGATGATCAATTCATGGTTCGTCAGAATTTAAACCATGGGACGAAGGAGGGAGCGACTACATGGGACCGTGGATCAACCATGTAGTGTCCATATGCTCACGTGAGAAAATACGAAGAACTCCTGAAGAGTTGACGATTTGTTGGTGAAAGAATGATTAAATGCTGGTTTAATCATTTATTCGAAAATGCTCGTCTGAGCCTTAGGTGAGAAAACCGAATTAATTATGACGAGGCGAGGGACCGACCATGGAGTCATGAAATAGGCCCTGGTTGTCCCGTGACCGCCTGACGATCACTTCATGAAAATCCAAAGTGTTTGGGAGAGTTTTGGACCTAATACGAGCAATTATGCAAATTAGGTCAAAAACTGTGAAAATTAATGGGACTGGCTTCCGTGAGCCAAAGAGTCAATCTTGGTCGGTCAAGATAGCGTGCTCGTGTCCCCAAGGCGTCCGCGTCTCAGTCCTGAGAATTTTGATATTTTCTGGCGTGCAATTGAGCATCCATTCGAGAAAATATGCCAAAATTAGGGTTTCGACGAAACTGAGGAAAACACCATGAGATGATGAAAAATAATTATAAAATAAGGAATGAGGAGGCATGGGACCGCCGTGGCCAAGGCATGGTCGGCCGGTCGTGACCACGGTCCCGTGGTACCTTTTTCTTGATTTTATAATATTTTGATGATTTTATGAAAAATTCATGAATTTTGAGAAATTTGATGAATCTTGGGAGTTTCCATGAATTGAAGGAGTTTTCATGAGTTCAAGGAAGCAAAAAATATTAAAATAATAAAACAAGGGTGTGCCGCGTGTGGGACCGTGGAAGGCATGGCCGGCCGGCTAGGGCCCGATCCCACGAGTTTCCCTAATTTTATAATGATTTATGAAAATTCATGAATTTTGAGAAGTTTGATGAATTTAGGGAGTTTCCATGAACTGAAGGAGTTTTCATGAGTTCAGGGAAGCAAAAATATTAAAATAATAAAAACAAGGGCGTGTGGGACCGTGGAGGCATGGCCGGCCGGCTTGGGCCCGGTCCCACGAGTTTTCATAATTTTTTAATATTTTTTAGGTATTTTGATGATTTGAGGGAATTTTTCCTAATTTGAGAAAAATACCATGAAATCAAGGAATTTGATGAATTCAAGGAAAACTAATAAAATAATAAAACAAAGGGGCATGTGGGACCGGCTAGGGCATGGCCGGCCGGCCAAGGCCCGGTCCCACAAGTTTTCATAATTTATATTATTTTATTATTATTTGATGATTTGTGCAAAAATACCATGAAATCAAGGAGTTTTTCATGAAATTAGAGAAATAATAATAATGATAATAAAATAATAAGAAACCGTGGGTGTGGGGCCGGTTAGGACCAAGGCATGGTCGGTTGGCCAATGGTCACGCCCCACACTCTTTTCCTTAATTTTATATTATTTTTTATGGATTTATGGAAGTACCATGAAACCGAGGAGTTTCCTCGAGGCGAAGGAGATTTGATAAAATGAGAGCATTTTCATCAAATCATGGAAAATAATAAAATGTATTAAAAATATAAAACTGGCGTGGGATTGACCACAACACGATCGATCGGTTGTGTGTCCGTGCTCCCGGCACCCTGGTCAATATTTTTAATTATTTATTATTTTCTTCTATATTTTGCATAGGTTCATCGTTTTGTTGTATTTTTGAAATACTCGTTCGTGCGGTGACTGTTAGTGTATCATCGTTGAATACACCTTCACCATTCGAATCGGAGTTTACTTAGAGGTAGCTCAGACACCAGGTTGTTGATTATTTATTACTAATTGTGGAATTCAGTGGAGAATAATTCAGAAAACTGAGTAATAAGATGTTTATTATTAATTCATAGGATCAGCCGAGGATTCGACTACGAATTCAGAATAATAAAGTGAGCATTACCATTCCATGGGATCGTAGATTCGACCATAGAATCGGAATAATTAAGGTTTATCTATTACCATTTATGAGATCAGTTGTGGATTCGATCATGAAATGAGAGTAATGAGATAATATAGTTATTGCTATTCTATGAGATCAAGTTGTGGATTCGATCATAGAATCAGAACAATTGTTATTGCCATTCCATGGGACCAGTTGTGGATTCGACCATGGAATAGAAGCAATAATAGATTATTCCGGGAATTCGATAGTGAATGTCTCGGCAGAATCAATCTTAATTAGGGATAATTAACTTTGTGGATATATACTAGCAGAGCAAGTTGTCTAGGAGCATTAATTATCCCGATATGAGCTTGTCGGTAAGTCATATCCTTTATATAGTCAGGGTAAACTCGTTGTTTGTTCCTGAAGATGTTATCGCTCTAGCAGAGCAAGCTGTCTAGGAGCTGTCCATCTCGTGATGCTATATAGAAATAATCACTGAAAGTAGTCAGTATTCATGAGATATGTCGTTTTCCGGTCGTGAGACTACATATCTACATGTACTCTGAGAGAAAGTACTCTTTGTTGAGAATTCGATGAGAGACTCGTGTCTCGATACTCACGTCCGATTGCATAATTATGAGTTTACGAATTTAGACTTTGTCGAAAATCCACTATCTACATTAAGTCCCCTACTTACTGAGGAAAGTTGTGTTCCTTAGTCAGCATTAAATTGTGATTTTCCGGCCATAAATAATAATACCAGTAATTGAACTTAGTCGTAAGTTGAGACGTTACCGGATTTAGAGAGCATGAGCAAACCACGACTTTATGAAGGTTTCAATGTCATGATTGGAGCATCGTGTGATGAGCATAAATTGGTGTTGAACCGCTGGTTTGGATGACGAGTCCGTGGTCGGTTAGGATTCGCCGGTTGGGCCCAATAAGGAAATCCTTAGAAAATTAGGTTTTGGAAATAAAATTGATATAAAAGAGATTAATCTTCTTTTTTTTTTTTACTCACGACCAGCTCTTGATCAACTCTTCATCTTCACGCCAGCAGGAGGGGATTCCCGCCGCCGCCGGACCACCACTTGCCGTCGCCGGTCGTCGTCGCTGCCGTCGTCGGCCAACTTCCGGGCGGCGCTCCTAGGTACTTTTTTTTTTTCTGATGTTTATGATCCTCATGAGTTTTTCATGATTTGATCATGATGAATTTATATACATGTGTGTATATTAGTGTGAGTTTTATGAAAAAACCCTCGTTTTTGAAAACGTATGTTCGTTCGATCGTTAGTTTTGAAAACTAATTATAATCCCTGATTTAGGAGAGATTTTTTTTTAATATGAACCTAGGTCCAGTGATAAAACTTAGTGTATGAGCTTTCATGTATACCAAGGTTTCATCATAAAAGAAGTGAATTTTCATGAAATTGGAAAAATCCTTCGTTTTAAAGATAAATAATGATGACACGAAGGAAAATATATATGATGAACTTGTGTCCAGTGATAAAAATTTTCTTATGAGCTTTCATGTAAATAAAAAACTTTATCATATGTATGAGATGTGAGCTTTCACAATATTTTTTAAAGTAAACCTTCGTTTTAAAGACAAATAACGACGATACGAAGGAAAAATAAATTATTTTTTTTATATATGTACATGCAGCCGTGACATATATTGTGCAAAATATGATTATATATTTTATTGTCATGAGTTTTTTTTCATTAAATAAAATCCTTGAGAGTTTATGTATGCAAGTTGCATTAATTGTTGCTTTTTCGAAAAACCAGAAACATGGGTTTTGAGGAACCTTCGAAGATACACAATACATTTATGATGAAATATTTTATTGTTGTAAACTTCATAGGTCAGTTGTGTGAATGTTCACATTATGAAAATTGTATCTGTGATTTTATGAAAAATCAGTTTTTGAAATTAACAAAGTTTCGTTCGTTTTTTGTAGTTTTCGAAGAGACGAACGATTTTGAGGTGTTAACTCTAGTATTACTATCACCATTGTTAGTGAGAGTATAAAAGGTAAGAGTTAAGAGTTACCAGTTTTTGCTTGTATTTCCTTGATTTATATTTGGACGGCATACTGAAGTAGAATGTAGTGTGAACCTTTTCAGCTACTTAGCAAAGATGTCCAATTCCCAAGCTGACGACGCCTTGAGGGAAGAGATGTGCGTTGATGATGGTATCTCCAGAGATGAGACATGCATGGATGAAACTTCCGTTGGGGGAGGCGAAGACGAAATCCCTGGGATCAAGAATGTCCCGAACATAGATGATGCATTCTTTGAAAAAGATATCCCAGGATCTGAGCAACATTTGAAATCCCCAGTGTATCGTCTTTTGATAAATCCCAGAACTGTTACTCAGAAGAAGTTGGTGACTCCTAAGATAGTGATTCGATTTTGTCTTGAACGAGGGGTCTTCGCCTCATCAATCATAGAGTTTAAGCTTTCTCGACGGCCTTTGGAGAAATTTGCCGGCTGGGCGAGGCATATGTTGGGTTTTCCTCATGTGAGGACTATGCTCGACCAGGCGCAAGTGACGAGAGTTATTCAAGCTTCTGGAGAGTTGTTCATTTATCATGATGCAAGTGGTATTGTGGATCTGTTTGCTCGCTGGTGCATTCCCACTCACACCTTCATATGTAGATGGGGAGAGTTTACCATTACCTTGGAAGACGTGGCGGCTCTGATGCATCTCCCGATCACGGGAAATCTTCCTGGGGATCTTTTAGATGAGGAGACCGATGTTTCTCATGTCTTGACAGCTGCAATGGAGAAAGCGAATAAGGCTGGTAGTAAAGGATGCTATGCTTCCTGGTTGACACACTGGTGGCCCAAAGAAGAGGTTTCTGATAAACCCATCGACGGTATGTTACCCATTGCTTCTTTCTTATGTTTATGGTTGTCCAGAGACGTTTTTGAAGACAGTGGAAACTTGTTGAAGCCTTTTGTGATTCCCTTTACTATTAAGATGGCTCAAGGTGAGAAACTTCCGATAGGTAGCTTATTCTTAGGCTCCTTGTATTACAACCTGGACTCCTTGATTATAGACTCCAGTGTGTCGAACGTCTCTATGAAGATTGAGTGTTATGCCAACACGATGTTTCTTCAAGCTTTGATGTGGGAGCATTTTAAGAATTATGCACCTACTCCACGTAATGTTCTGCAAGGACCGAATACTGATGCGCGCCATACTTTCCCTGAGAAAGATAATGCTAGGATCATGCGTTGGTCCACCAAGCAGCCTCGTTCTAAAATACGTTTTATTGATGTGTTAGATGAAGAATCCGAGTTGAATTTTCGCCCGTGGGTGTCAGTCCCTGATTATGTTTCTCAGACGATGACTTTCAATACTGGAGAAGGCACGAGTTTGACGTCTGGTGCGCATCTGAGTGATGGCGAAAGATCTTTCATGTTGAGTTGCACTCCTGGTCATTTGCTATCAGTCACGTTTGGAGAGCTTTCAGTGGAGGAGTACAATATTGATAGAGCAGCTCGACAAATGGGTATGAATCAGTGTGTTCCAACCATACGGAGAAGGAAGCCATCAGTTGAGCAACTCAGGACTCATTTGGATCATACTCACGTGGAAGGGAGTAGCTACTGGTTTCCTGGTTCTGATAGATTCGCCTATGTAACCCCAGGTTATGTAGAATTCTGGGACCAGCAACTTGGGCGTTTGCGTGACTTTGTAAGATTTCCCAGACCTCCATTCAAGGATCTTCCTTCGGCTGAGATGATTTCGAGTCGCCCAAGATTGAAGTATCTTTCTGGTGATATACGAAAGTCGTCTCCAGGATTCTCTCAGGTATGTTTCTTCATATAATCTTTACGAAATTATAAGAACTGTATTCTGATTATATTATTGGATTTCAGCACAGGACGGTCGTAATATACGACCTCGAATCGGTGTAGATTTCTCAGAGACTGAGGCGGTTATTCATGGAGGAGAATGCAGGCATAAAGGTTATAAGTTGTTACCTAATACCGTAAAGTCCCCAGTTGGTGCTTTGGTGAGTTCCCAATATTTCTCACCGTGACTTTCATTGTTATTAGCATTAGAATCATGAAGCCAACGCTGTTAATTTTGTTGCATAATTTTACTCCATCGAGTCTTGAAGGTCTTCAATTTTCTTCTACTGAACAAGCAATCGCTGATTTGAGTGACAAAGAAACTGTAAGTGTTTCTTCGCATGTTCAAATGTGGTGCTTCATAGATGAAAATATTGATTGTAGAGGACGTGTACATGAGGATGTCTCCATGGAGATGGAGAATTCTGGAATTCAATCATCCTCTGGGAATGGGAAGGGAGGTAACTCCCAAGATTCGGAGCCGTATGGAAGTGATGTTCCTCTTGTCGTTGATGTGGACAACTCCAACCCCTTGGACACTTTGGAGACTCCTCAAGTAAGTATATATCCTGTATATTCTTCATAGAAGTATAAAAGTGCTGACTTGTGAATGGATGCATGAGAACCCATGTGAATATATGAAAACTTAGTTGAATTTCGTCGTCAGAAAATTTAGAACCCAGCTTTTTAATAGAAACGTTGTAGAATCTTCGTCTGGAGTCGAATTTTGATGATCTTCATGTGCAAATTCAAGCCCGGAAAATTTCCAAGGTTTATCAAAGAATCTTTTTAAGTTTTGAGCACGTTCAGAGCCTGAAAAAGGCGAAATAGTAAACTTCCAGGAGACTTCCAGAACTTTTTCAGATTGCGCATCACTTTATATTTTGGACACATCTACTTGCTCGTTCATCAGATTTCCATGAAATTTTTACATGTCATATAGGACATCCATACGAAGAGAATGGTATATAACCCATCCTCAGATTCCTTGTATATTGATCCCAGTTCGTCTCCTAGTACATGGCAGAGTTCAGTTTCTTCAGACGGACTCATCATAAAATGTGTTTTCATGACTTTCATGTTATTTGCTCGTTCCTTGAATGTATTATGATGAACCTTGATGATGTTGACTTGCTGGTATACTGTGTTTCATAATCTCCTTTGGATTCGTGACTCTAACCTCATGTAATCTTCGTATTAGGTGCTAAATACCGAAGTTGAGGATACTGGAGTCAACGATGATAACTCTAACCATTCCGGAGTTATTGATGAAGAGACAAACATCCCTGTATTTCAAGGCCATTAGAAGGTCGTTACTTTTGTTATGGAAACCCAGATGGTTGTTTCCTCAGTGATAGAAGAAACCGAGACAGCAGCGGAGAATACCGAAGGAACTGTTGCCTTAGTCGTGGGAGCCACTCCAGTGACCGAGAACCGTATAATAGTGTATGAATATCCAACTGCAGGGGTCTCTTTTGATCCTTCCTTTAACACTTCACTCCCGTATCATGAACTGGTCGGTGGATTCAGCGTTCCCATTGGATATGCACGCTTGTATGAGACGATATAGAAGAAGTTCGGCCATATGATCGTTGACAGGAACCCTGGGCGTGCTTATGATTTAACCATGCAAGTAGGCGTTATCTTGCGTATCGTAAGTGATATGCATACGAGACCCAGGAATACCATGACTCCAGATATACTCTTTGATTGGGAGTTTAACTTGGAGAATTCAGAAAGACTTGGCCTCAACATGAAATGGCTTCGTAAGCAAATAAACGTTATCATGGATTCATGTGAGAAGAACGTACCCTTTCCGAACGATTCTGTGAAGGAGAAGGAGGACAAAATTGCCAAGCTGACCAAGGAGTTGAATAGGGAGAGGGCGGCTTTGCAAATCTTGAAGGATGCTGATGAGCGAAAGCCTTTTCTTGCTGATCTATTGAACTTCTGAACTTCTGAGAGATGTGAGGTTTATACTTGGGTTTTTGATATTTAGATGGTTTTGGATTGACTGATGGTTGAGGATTTTCTTGTAGATTTGATAGAGATTTTCTTTTACAAAATATGAACGAAATTTTGATAAATTGCTGAATTCAAATACTGATTGCAAGTATTGCAAATGTTTTGGAGGATTGAAATACAAATGAAAGAAAATCCTAAATGTTAAGTCCCAACGCCATGAGTGCTTCAAACGCCCAATACCTTAAATGTCCAATAATTTCAGATAAACACCTTGATCCAATTTTTGTGAATTACTGGTAGGGTTCTGCCATCTGTGTTGGTCAATTTGTAGTATCCTCTGGCCACGGATTCAGCGACCATGAATGGTCCTTCCCAATTGGAGTTCCTTGTAAAATGAAGACCGCGCTGAACTGCTTTGAGAACCATGTCTCCTTCATGAAACTTATTAGGCTTAGTCGATCGTGCCTTGAATATCTTCCACTGATTCGGAATTCCCTGTTTGATGGAATTCCTCGATTGTGGCCCGTATGGACACTCGCGCTGAAGAGAGTATCCAGCATAGTGTTGATCATTCTTAGCCAAGTCTTAAGCAATAAACCTCTCGACGGAGTGACCGATTTGAAGAAGTTATGAACCCAACCATTGAGTGTAATATTGCTGAGGTGAAGTTACCCACTCGTAGCTTTTGATGACTGCTAAATTATTCATGGGGATAAGTCCCTGGACCATAATAGCGTATTTGAACATTGGTAATATTGGAGCAAGAGGAGGAATAAGACTTTCCTGAGCTCGAAACCTTCTGACAAAGGTGTGCGGATTATCTCCAAGTTCCTGCGTAAGTCCCATCAGAGTTTTTACTTCTTCCAGATGCTCAAACGGTGATGCGTCCTCTGCTTCGTCTTCCGACTCGGAATCTTTGTCGATGACAGGATGTGTTGAAGGCATCGTTGTCCTTTCAGCATGAATCCAAGTTCTCCCAAGGACCATGTCGTATCCAGGGTCTTCCCGGATTATGAAAAACTTGGCCTCAGTGCAGATCGATCTTTCCGTAACTTTGAGAGTGATGAAGCCGTATGCGTTTCTGGAGATTCCTTCGTGGTCCCTGATTGCTATGGGAGCGTGGGTGGCTTCCCGTCGAGTAATACCAGCAGCTCTGAGAGTTTTCAAAGGGATGATGTTGACGGCGGTACCAACATCGATGAACGCCCTCTTGAACTCATTTCCTTTAATGTGCACTGTGGTGAGCAGTCCCCAGTCATACATTTCGGTGGCTGAAGGTCCGGTGGTAGTCTCTTGGATCAGCGGACGTCTTCCGGACACGATGTGGTTCAGTGCAGCAAACATGTCTTTCCTTTGAGCTTTCGAAAGATACAACAGCTCGCAGACATGTTCGATCAGAGATTGGACCGTTTCCTTGACAGGAGGTTCGGAGATGGTAAAAGTTCTGACTGGGAGGGGTTTTTGTGCCCCCTCAGTCCCCAGGTTGAGCTCTCCTGATTCGACCTTTTCTTTGAATATGCGCTTCAAAATTTTGCAATCACTCGTGGGATGGCTGACGTATCTATGGAAGCGACAATACCGAGGATTTTCCATGGCCTCTTCAGTTGGTTCCTTCTTGACATAAGGCAATTTGATTGCGCCGTCTTGAATCCAGGCATCGAGTAGTTCATTAACTTCTTCCATTGAACAGGGAAAATCAGGTGCTTCTGGATCTTCCGTATGCTGAGGAGGGATTTTCGAATTCTTCTTGTGTGTCTTTTGGAGGAAGTCTTTGTGTTGTGGTTTGCTTTTCGCTTACCCTTCCGCGACACATTTGTTGAAGGTTGCAGGTTATACTGCTTGTTGATCAGACGCCTGCTTCCTCGAGTGTCTTTTGAATCTTCAGTCTTTGTAGACTTTGCTCTTTCCAAAAGAGCGGGTGCAGTGGTTGCCGACCTCTTCGCAGCTTCGTGAAGCTCTGAGAAAGTCTGGAATCGAAGGTTTTCTAGCAAGGCCCTGTAGACCGGGAGCATGCCATTGATGCACAAGTCCACCAGTTGTTGCTCCGTGACGTTTGGGTCATGACAATCCAGGGCTTGGACTCTGAACCTTTTCACATAATCATTGGGATTTTCACTGACCCTCTGAAACATTCTTCCAAGGTCGGAGAGGGTGACTTGTTCTGACACGAAGAAGTATTTCCTGTAAAATGCGTTAACCATTTCTCCCCAATTGTTGATGGTCCCTGGTGTGATGCTGTTATACCAGGTGTATGCCCTGCCTTTCAGAGATTTTGAGAATTCCTTGAGACGGACGACATGATTATGTTCATGTTCTCCCAAGGCTTCGAGAAAACGAGAGACATGTTCCCGAGCATTGCCAGTTCCATCATACAAGGTGAAAGTTGGAGAAACGTAACCTTTGGGGAGTGGAATCCTCTGCGTAGCGGCAGGATAAGGAGGTTGATGACGATGGTCATGCGATGTCTTGCCTTTTCCATGGTTCTCAAAGGTGCTCCAGATCCTCGCGAGTGATGAAATTCGATGATCCCTTCGCTGATGAGTTGTCTGCAGTTTTGTGGACTTCGTCGTCTTCTACTGTATGGATTGGAATTACTTCAGGATCGTCTGAGGATTTCTCCTTCTCCTTTCCCTTCTCTTGAGTCTTCTCTGACATCTTGTCAGTAAGAGTTTTGAGATAATTACACAGCTCCTTCTGTGTAGCAGCCATGTCAGTCTGGTTCTTTGCAAGAGTCTCCTGCGCTTTGATAAGATCAGCAATGGTAGGCGGTGGATCTCCTCTGACTTCTTCAGGGTGTCGTCCGGACAGTGGATGACCTTCGGCGTGAGGAGGTAGTGTCACCACCATCAGTGTTGGAGGTCGGAATTGTCTCCGGGATATTCTGATTGTTGTTGTTGCTAGTGCTAGCACGGTTTGTGTTTGGATTCGTAACTGAACCTGACCTAAGATCAACCATATTGTGAAATTGTGAGATTGCAACCGAGAGAATGATCTCCCACTGTGGTCGCCAATCTGTAGATGGGGAAAAACGATTTGCTGGTTTTTAAGGAATTGAGGAGACGACCGTACGGAGGAGACTCCTCGAACCGAGCGAAATGTTAAACCTCACACAGATGCACCGCTGCAAAGGGGGTGCTTTAGATTCGAGAGATCAATCTGTAGTACTCCGGCCTAAATCAAGACAATGACCGTTCCAGAGTAAATTCGGTCACAAGAGAGGATGGGTTGATCTGTAGGAGGGAAGCTGGGAAATATGTGGAATCAATGGTAATCAAAGATTGTGGGTGTGTGAATTTTGAATATGATAAGCTCTGAATGATTGAAATTGCTCAATTGATGAGTTGATGATCTCGTGTTGTCGATGAGACGTGAGATTGATGATACTGATGATGATTCAATCATGATTCAGAGACTTATTTATATTGCTGGAATTGTAGACACCATGATTCCATGAAGTGTGACAGTTGATGGAATCAAGGAGTGGGGAAGTGGAGATCGTGTTTGAAACCAGTTGCTCAACGTGTGGAGACTTGGTCGATTTTCCACCCACTACCTCGTGAATTCCTTCAACTGATTGCACGACTTGCTCACATTCCATCGTGTGTTTGAACACACGTGCCGTAGACCGCCAGACCAAAACCCTAAGTGATATCCCCCAAGTGACACGATTGACGTCTCGTGGTTTGTTAGTCAATTGATGACTTCGTGGTTTGATGGGACGATGAGTCCATGTAGTCGTTGAGTTGAACATGATGTTCTGAAACTCGTGAATTGAACATGTCATGAGACAGAGGTATAGTTCTTACGATGAAGTGAGCAAGTATTGCTCATTCGGTGGATCGTTGAATATTGATTGTTGAACCAATATTCCTTGGTTTGAACAAATATCATCTGAGCAAGTGTTGCTCATGTGATGAATTGTTGAATATTTGATCGTCTGAGCATGTGTTGCTCGTCTGATGGATTATTGGCAGCGTACCAAAAATATTAATTAGAATACTGGTCGTTGAACCGAGCATAATTAATAAAATTAATGACCATGAGGTCGTCATAAAATTATTAAGGTTGAATCTGGAATGATGATCCTTGGATTCAGAAACCCTAATTTGATCAATTGATGATCAATTCATGGTTCGTCAGAATTTAACCATGGGACGAAGGAGGGAGCGACTACATGGGACCGTGGATCAACCATGTAGTGTCCATATGCTCACGTGAGCAAATACGAAGAACTCCTGAAGAGTTGACGATTTGTTGGTGAAAGAATGATTAAATGCTGGTTTAATCATTTATTCGAAAATGCTCGTCTGAGCCTTAGGTGAGAAAACCTAATTAATTATGACGAGGCGAGGACCGACCATGGAGTCATGAAACCGGCCCTGGTTGTCCCGTGACCGCCTGACGATCACTTCATGAAAATCCAAAGTGTTTGGGAGAGTTTTGGACCTAATACGAGCAATTGTGCAAATTAGGTCAAAACTGTGAAAATTGATGGGACCGGCTTCCGTGAGCCAAAGAGCCAATCTTGGTCGGTCAAGATAGCGTGCTCGTGTCCCGGTCCGCGTCTCAGTCCTGAGAATTTTGATATTTTCTGGCGTGCAATTGAGCATCCATTCGAGAAAATATGCCAAAATTAGGGTTTCGACGAAACTGAGGAAAACACCATGAGATGATGAAAAATAATTATAAAATAAGGAATGAGGAGGCGTGGGACCGCCGTGGTCAAGGCATGGTCGGCCGGTCGTGACCACGGTCCCGTGGTGCCTTTTCCTTAATTTTATAATATTTTGATGATTTTATGAAAAATTCATGAATTTTGAGAAATTTGATGAATTTTGGGAGTTTCCATGAATTGAAGGAGTTTTCATGAGTTCAAGGAAGCAAAATATTAAAATAATAAAACAAGGGCGTGTGGGACCGTGGAAGGCATGGCGGCCGGCTAGGGCCCGGTCCCACAGTTTCCCTAATTTTATAATGATTTTATGAAAAATTCATGAATTTTGAGAAATTTGATGAATTTAGGGAGTTTCCATGAACTGAAGGAGTTTTCATGAGTTCAGGGAAGCAAAAAATATTAAAATAATAAAAACAAGGGCGTGTGGGACCGTGGAGGCATGGCCCCGGCTTGGGCCCTCCCACGAGTTTTCATCATATTTTTAATATTTTTTAGGTATTTTGATGATTTGAGGGAATTTTTCCTAATTTGAGAGAAATACCATGAAATCAAGGAATTTGATGAATTCAAGGAAAACTAATAATAATAAAACAAAGGGGCGTGTGGGACCGGCTAGGGCATGGCCGGCCGGCCAAGGCCCGGTCCCACAAGTTTTCATAATTATTTATTTTATTATTATTTGATGATTTGTGCAAAAATACCATGAAATCAAGGAGTTTTTTCATGAAATTAGAAAAATAATAATAATAAATAACCGTGGGTGTGGGGGCCGGTTGGGACCAAGGCATGGCGTTGGCCATGGTCACGCCCCACACTCCTTTCCTTAATTTTATATTTTTTATGGATTTATGGAAGTACCATGAAACCGAGGAGTTTCCTCGAGACGAAGGAAGATTTGATAAAATGAGAGATTTTCATCAAATCATGGAAAATAATAAAAATGCATTAAAAATATAAAACTGGCGTGGGATTGACCACGACACGGTCGGTCGGTCGTGTGTCCGTGCTCCCAGCACCCTGGTCAATATTTTTAATTATTTATTATTTTCTTCTCTATTTTGCATAGGTTCATCGTTTTGTTGTATTTTTGAAATACTCGTTCGTGCGGTGACTGTTAGTGTATCATCGTTGAATACACCTTCACCATTCGAATCGGAGTTTACTTAGAGGTAGCTCAGACACCAGGTTGTTGATTATTTATTACTAATTGTGGAATTCAGTGGAGAATAATTCACAAAACTGAGTAATAAGATGTTTATTATTAGTTCATAGGATCAGCTGAGGATTCGACTACGAATTCAGAATAATAAAGTGAGCATTACCATTCCATGGGATCGTAGATTCGACCATAGAATCGGAGTAATTAAGGTTTATTTATTACCATTTATGAGACTAGTTGTGGATTCGATCATGAAATCGGAGTAATGAGATAATATAGTTATTGCTATTCTATGAGATTAAGTTGTGGATTCGATCATAGAATCAGAACAATTGTTATTGCCATTCCATGGGACCAGTTGTGGATTCGACCATGGAATATGAGCAATAATAGATTATTCCGGGAATTCGGTAGTGAATGTCTCGGCAGAATCAATCTTAATTAGGGATAATTAACTTTATGGCTCTGTACTAGTAGAGCAAGCTGTCTAGGAGCATTAATTATCCCGATATGAGCTTGTCGGTAAGTCATATCCTTTATATAGTCAGGGTAAACTCGTTGTTTGTTCTTGAAGATGTTATCGCTCTAGCAGAGCAAGCTGTCTAGGAGCTGTCCATATCGTGATGCTATATAGAAATAATCACTGAAAGTATTCAGTATTCATGAGATATGCCGTTGTCCGGTCGTGAGACTACATATCTACATGTACGCTGAGAGAAAGTACTCTCTGTCACGTCCGATTGCTGAATCGGAGTTTCGCATAATTATGAGTTTACGAATTTAGCCTTTGTCGAAAATCCACCATCTATAGATACAACTTAGTCGATTATTCTTATTGGCTTGTTGGTTGTTCCATAAGATGCTATATGTCGAGCATTATGAACTAAATTAATCATCTTGGTTGGTTATTTAGTTATTTGCTCCGAAAGTCTTCTTTCGTTGAGCAAAATCCTTTGACAATTAAATTGATTACTTTTATAATTAGTTCGGTTGTTTATATTCCAATTAGATTAATTATAAGTTTTCTTGTAATTAGTCTAGTTGAGTTTTCACATATTCCACAAATTCTTGTGTTGAGTATATGAACGTCTATACTAATCATAATCTATTGGATGATGTAGTTGTATATTTCGTAAGGTTTTACTTATGTTGAGTATGTGAACGATTAAGCTAGTCATATCCATATGATTACCTTAGTTGTAGCTCCGTAAGTATACTTATGTTGAGCACCTTCAATTAAATTGATTATTTTTGTGGTTTGATTTAGTTGCGTATTCTAATTGAGTTAATCATGGGTTTACTTGTGATTAATTTGGTTGGATATAGAAAATCATTTCTATGGTTTTTAGTGTCTTTTTTCAAAATCCTTCTTTTCTTTCGAAATTAAGGTCGCTCTTGTTGTTCTTTCGGGAATGACATCAAATGGGGGAGAGTTCTTTTGAACTTGTGCTTAATGGTAATATCTTGCGGGGTGTGCGGCTGTGGAATTTTATAGGGGTTAACTTGTATCTTAAAACTCCTTGATGAATGCATTTAGCTTCGGCTTTATGATTCCATCTAAATTAAGTTGGTATGTATTTTTCTTTTAGTGTATGAAATGTCTCTTGTGGAAATTTCATTATGATCCCGTTCTTGTACCTTTGCCAATTTTATTGACAAAAAGGGGGAGAAATAATGTAGTTCACACTACAAATACATATGGTTTTCAAATCATTGTGTAAGGGGGAGTGGTTTCCATGATCGAGATGGAGTATTGACTAAGGGGGAGTGATACATATCACAGTAGTATTATTGTTAAAGTCGTGATACAATTGTACTTTAATGTTACATAATAATACTATGACACTGTATAATAATGATCGAGAATCTCGATTTCTGTCATTGTTATAGCTACGGATCTTCAACAACGGTGATGCTAAACTTACAACCTTTGGGATCATTAGAGTACTTGGAAGGACGGAGATTTCAGGGAACGTTGAAGATTAGACTATGGAATAGGATCCACTAAAGTTTATCTTTTTTGTATTCCATATGTATTAATAGTTTTGTCACTAAAATTGACAAAGGGGGAGATTGTTAGAGCATAGCTCGGTCAACCTCGCATGCGTTGCTATCTCAAGCATGTTTGTCAATGTTAGTGATCAAAACTATGAGTCTTGATTTCTAGCCTATATAGCTAAGTCTCGGACTAGGATAGAAAAGTGTAGTTGAGCTCAAGGACTTCATGGCGATTCATCATACAACGACGAAGATCTACTCAAGGAACCGTGGAACTTCATCAACAAAAAGGTATGTGGAGACTTGAACTTCATATGGTTAACCTTTTAGGTTACTTGTTGAACCAACATACACGTACACGTTTGGGCATAGTTTTCACAAACCCGGTAAACGTCTACCCAAGTGTGTGTGACAAGCTAAGTTTTCGATCTAACGGTTGAGAAATATTATCTTGAATCTAAATCAGGTTTTCATCTAACAGTGAATATGGATTTCTTTGTAACTAAGGTAAAACCATGATTTGAAGGCTATATAAAGGAGACATCTAGCATTGTGCAAAACTAATCCCCACACGTCTGTATGATACTAGTGTGCTCGGTAGAGTCGATTCTCCTTTAACCTTTGGTTTTCTTCTCTAAAACCAGGTTAACGAATTAAAGACTTCATTGGGATTGTGAAGCCAGACCGATACTACTTTTATCGTAGTTGTGTGATCTGATCTTGCATCTTCTATCGTACGAGTACAATCGATTGATTGGCTTGAGATCGTGAGAGTTCTCTGATATGCAAGATAAAGAAGTCACAAACATCTTCGTCTCACTGTTTGTGATTCCTCGAAAAAGCGCCTGTGTAGTCAGGAAGGATTGTAGAGAGGTGATTGATTAATCTAGGTTGTTCTTCGGGAATATAAGACCGGATTATCAATTGGTTCCTATTCACCTTGATTTTATATCTTAAGACGGAACAAAACCTAGGGTTTATCTGTGGGAGAAATATTTATCCTTTGATAGACTTTTATGTGAGACATATTTGTTTATTATCAAGTCTGCTATTTTGGGTTGCAGCAACTCTTGGTTGTGGGTGAGATCAGCTAAGGGAATCAAGTGCGCAGTATCCTGCTGGGATCAGAGGCGTAGGAGTACAACTGTACCTTGGATCGGTGGGAGACTGTTTGGGGTTCAACTATAGTCCAGTCTGAAGTTAGCTTGGAGTAGGCTAGTGTCTGTAGCGGCTTAATACAGTGTGTATTCAATCTGGATTATATTTTATAGTGACCAAAATTTCTGCATTTGCGGTTTTTCTGCATCTGTGTTATTTCTTTTCCGCATTATATTTTATATAATTGAAATAATACAGGTTGTGCGTTCGTGATCATCAATTGAAAATCCAACCTTTGGTTGTTGATTGATATTGATTGATCCTTGGACATTGGTCTGTGGTACCTTCCAAGTTATTCTTTGTATTTGATAAAGACTCGCTATTGTTTTTAGCTTGAGTAAAAATCAAATCAAGAGAGAGATATTAACTCCTTGATATACTTTTATCTAGATTGAGTATGACTATCTAGTTGATTCTCTAGCAAAGTATTTCGGAGTTAGTCCATACAGATTGCTAAGCGAAATATTGGGTGGTGTTGTTAGACCTCGCTTTTTCAGTCTTGTTTACTGGTGTCAGACTCTCTCAATACATAAACCAAGCAGACCCTTGTTGCTTATGTGATACTAACTCTGATGAATCATCTGAACATCTTTTGCTTCATTGTGATTATGCAAAAACTGTGGAAAAATACCCTTTTGGTCACTATGTAACTTTATAGGATGTTTCTGACACAACTATTAGGAGTTGGTTTGATAAATAGTTGAAGAGTAGTAACGGTTATGTTGTGTCACAACATGGAGTATGTGGAGGGATATGTGTTTTAAGATTTTCCAAAATAAAACTGTGACACCATTGAACACTTCTAATCATGCTTTGAAACTCTTAGCAGACATAGATACTTGTATGCCTGCACCAAATGCTCCTCCACCAAGATCTTCTGCATCTATACAGACACCACATAATAGTTGCCTGCCTGACACTTGTTGTATATTATGTTGTGATGCAGGCTATGACTCAGAAACTAATGAAGCAGATATGGTTTCATATTAACTGATTTGACGGGGTCATTTGAAGGATGCAAGCTCATCAAAGAATAACTAGATCAGATTGTCATACTAGAAGGAATCAAATGGATGGAAAACAAAGGCATTTGCACATTCTGCATTCGCGGTGATGCAAGAATGTTATCACTTATTTGAAGAATAATAATCACCAATTGTGTTAGTTTAATCAAATTGTTTTAGATGATTATCAGACTCTTTTGAACAAATTTTTTTCCTCGATAGTAGATTACGTTAATAAAAATTTTTTCTCCATGTCTGATAAAGCAGCAAAATATTGTAGGAGAAATAATGTAATGGGTGAATGGTCAGGTGAAAAACATGACTTCCTCCTAGATATGTAATCTCTTTTCTTAAATAAAATCCTTTTCTTCACAAAAAATAAATAAATTTAGGTACGCTTGGATGAAATATCCAATTTTTGATATTAAAATAGCATACTTGTGAGTTTTGAATATAACAAATATCATATCTTTTCATATACGCACATTAAATCAAAGAAAAATAATGGAAAATCTATAGCTTTGTTGGTGCCCTGATGCTAGAAAATCCTACAATTTTTAGGATTGAATATGTTTTGTGGTAAGACTAGCCCTTAACCCGTGTCGTAATGGCACGGTCCAAGATGTGGGTTCATTTTTAATATATTGTATAATTTGTGTCCCGAATACTTATCAACTCCTTATGATTCAATATGGGTTTGTCATAAAAATAGTTGGGATTTTCCTCTATTTTTTCTTGTTTTTTTCCTTTAATATTTTACCGTTGGAGATTTGCTCAAACGAAAGAAATATAATCTTAACTTCCAGACACTTTTTTATTTAGGTTAATTGCTTATAATGAGATAATGCTCAATATGAACATGGAAGTTTAAATATTTTTTTTGGAAATATGTCGTCAGCAGCGCTCATCTCAGTGAAATCAACAAATTAATATCGTCCATCAGAGTCTCCCCATGCTCCTATTTCGCTCCAGCTGACTCATCTATCATGGCCATGTTGTCGATCCTCCAAATAGGCAAAGAATAGTATTTTTTTTGCAGCGAACGGATGATACAAACTTTCCAATGTGACATGATTTTCCTATAATTTTTCAACATTGGATAACAATGTTTTAAATGTGTACCCATTACCTTTTCGAAGGGATTGTATATATGTGAACCTCTGCCATTAAATCTTCAACACAGTATTTTGCCCAGCAGTTCGTCTTAACGAAAGCTTTGGTAACTTCAAAAGTCTTGGATATTTTGTCACTTCTATATGTTCCTACCTTCACTTGGAATACAATCTGGCGACACATTACCTCATGAAGAACCTTGAACACATATTGTACTCCCTGATCCTATTTCAAATTAATAGGTTGTCAATAGATCCTTTACCAAAAGTTGACATCTTCTACGTTGAATATTTACAAAAAAAAATTTATGGTATTGTGGATCGTTGCTTTCTAAGATTGTAGTTTTCAAAATCGGCCTCTTCAAGTCCCACGAATTTCTAAGTTTATATATCCTGTTTGTTTTTAACATTTTAGTTAGCCATATTATGTTTGTTACTAACTTTAAACTTGATGTCATCTTCTACTGTAAACTTTATGTGATTTCAGAATCGAAATAGTTATACCTCTTTCATTTGTATCAAGTAATCCGTTGTATATCCCAACAATTCTTCTAAAGCAATTCATTTCTTTTGCCGTTTCCGGACCATCAGTAGCCATTATTGTCAAACGCAATATGTCCAATTTTTGTTGATGTTATGTATTTGCAATGTTCATTTTTCTTAAATAAATAGATTGTGAAAAAACTAATAAAAAAAAGAACATAAGTCTTACATCGCGTCTAAGTTACTGTATCCAAAATACTCCGGACACTGCTTCTGGCCTTGAGGGCGATTTCTATGCTTGCGGAAATCCTGGACATATGGTGGTTCACTGTAGAAACCGTAAGGACCTTAAAAAGAAAAATAATGTTAATTTGGTTGAGAACAACAAAGATGAATTTTCTGGCACGGTGTTTGAAGTAAATTTGGTAACAAATGTGAGAGACTGGTGGGTAGACTCTGGTGCTACCAAACATGTCTGTGGAAACAGAGATATGTTCACCTCTCATAATAAGGTAGGGAAGGCGAGAAACTCTATATGGGTAACTCATCTGCAGCTTCGGGTAGGAAAAAGCAAAGTTGGGCTCAAGCTCACTTCTAGCAAGACTCTCACTTTGAATGAAGCTTTTCATGTTCCGGACATCTGAAAAAATCTTATTTCTTGTGGTGTTTTAGATGATAAGAGTTTAATTGTAATAGAATATGGGAAATTTGTTGTAACTAAGGAAACTATATTTATTTCCTTAATTAATTTGAAAGTACATGCAACACCAATCATTTGTGAAGTGATTTATTTGCGCAAGTGTGGTCAATGTATCCCTTAACGGTAATAATAATAACAACAGGTCAGTTTTTTTCAAGGCGTCCAGTTGTAAATGGTATGAATCTAATAGATTTGAATTGTACCTCAATCTTAGATATCACCTTATTCTCACATAACATAGCAATTGAGGAAGGACAAATCTTGACCACTCTTTACATAGGCAGAGTTAGCCAAACTATGTTTTGCAATTGTCTTACGTGGAAATTATTATTAATTCATATTTTAATCGGCTCCTATGGAAGCTGATCTAATTATTCCTATAGAAAGTTAATCTTAAATTTTTAACCTTATTTCTTGACCAAATTATTGAACTATTCTCCGACATGTTATGCTTTGTGCGATCTACCCATATGTATCTACTATACCTTCTCACCCGGTGAATGAAATCTATACATATTGATTCGTAATTTGATATTGTTGATTTGTAATCAAGAGGTTGCATGATTTGAGAATGTAAAATATAAAAAATATTCTATAAACATCGGAGGCAAAATTTAGATTTATGATTTAGAGTTTTTTATGATGATTTTGATGAACAAACATAATTTTCAAACAAATATTTTAGAATGGAAATACATTTTCCCGGTCAATAAGGTTTTATATCGGGAATTGAGTGAAAGTACGTTGTTGTCTTTGTAGGTAGTTGTCGCGAAACAACTCGACACTATGGTCTTTCAGGAAAAAGAATGTAATAGTACTTGAGAGAGCGATAATGTTCTCTTACGCGGGTACACCAATTGCCTTTATATAATATGGATATTGTTTCGGTGATCCAACAGTCATGATCATATTGTCTTATACGTTCCGGTATCATCCTCGAAATATTTGGTTTTTGTCCTTATCAATCGTGTTAAAAACAACCAATTACATCTTTCACAATACAATGTTGCATGTTTTGTGAAGATTTTTTTTTTACTCGGTCAATAAAACTCATTAAAAAGCAAAAACTATTATTATCCACTACTATTACCAACACCCACCACCATAAAAAACATCCGCCGCCACTATTTCTTCCACCAATAGTAATCTTACCGCCTCCACCATTCACAAACACCCGCCACCGTTAGAATTAATATAGTTTTTAGTAAAATTATTTATTAATAAAGTTATGTATTTATGTTAGATTGTTAAAGGGACATTTATAATACAAATTTAATTAATCATTATGAACAATCAATGAGACACTAATTAATAAAACATTTAAAAATGGTTAAGTTGAAACCCGAGCGGTAAATTTATCTTTGCCAAAGACAAATTCTGACCACTCTTTACATAGACAAATCGATAATAAATAATTTCATATATTTTGATCTTGATTCGTGTCGTTCGTTTAGTTATTACATAACATGGCAATTGATTGCACCAATTCTTTAAAAATGGACATGTGTTTTATCAAGTTTATTTTAACATTAGAATGATCAACCACGTGTTATACTTTATAATATAACGTTACATATTGGCATTACGAAATTAGCATAATATGTTTTTGTTCACCAATACCCGCCACCACCATAAAACCATATGAATCCATTTTTTTAATCGACCACCACCTAATGGCAGAGCCAAGGGTTGACTAACATGACTCTAACCCCTTAAATTTTTAATAACTACATAAATTTTTTAGTTTATTTTATAAATAGTACTTTGCCCATATATATTTATGGTTTAGTCCACCAAAGTTTACATGTTTCTTTTATAAAAAAAAAGGCTTCCTCAATGTCAATTTTTGACTCCACCACTGCCATCATCACTGCCACCCACCCCACGTAGGTTGTTGGACGCAATTCTAATTTTCAATCACAAATGCCATGTATGAGGTTTAGATTGAACAAAATGTCGTCAATTGATTAGTTTCATTATTTTTTTCCAGTGTATATATTCTTTTTTGTATTGCAATCAATTTTATTTTAACATTAAAAAATCATGATTTATACGATATAGTACCAAAGATAACAGGGGTACCATTTGGGTGATCCAACTACGATCATGAAAATATTGTCTTGTATGATATCATCCCTGAAATATATGGTACCTTCATTTATCAAAAGTGTTAAAAACAACCAACCACATCTTCCACACTACGATGTTATTGATGTTGTAACGACAACATAAAATTAATATTGTCCATCACTACTCTCCAGCACTCACCGTCACTACTTCTTCCACCACAAATCAGGGGCGGAGCCAGGATTTTGAGGAAAGAGGGAGAAAAAATTCTTAGCAAGTTGTATACATGTGAAAAATGGACTTTATATCCCATTTTATGATAAAAGAACAAAACTAAATATAATTGTACTTGGCTCCGCCCTTAACCACCACTAATCTTTCGACCTCCACCTCTTCTACTACTCATTGTCGCCAAAAATGTCTATTGATATTATTTATCAAAATTACTTATTAATAGAAATAAATATTATAGTTAATTAAGAAAACATTTATAATTAAAAAATGATTAGTCATTTATTATGAGCAATTAGTGAAACACTGATTAAAGAACAATTTATAATGAATAGATTATTTATTATATGGAATTAGTGAAACACTAATTAATAAAGCAATTATGATATTTAAGTTGAACGAACCACCACCGTTGATTTATCTTTTCTATTAATTCCAACCAAGGTGGAATACTAGTTAGAGGCCACTCTTATGACATAACAGGTCATGAGTTCGAACCTCTCCGTTATAATTTTTGAAAATCCATATCTTGACTTGATTATTCATTTTTCATTCATAATATTGGAGTTAATGCCACGCGTGCGAGTTGTAGGGGGTGGTCAGGAGAACCACAACCCTTGATTTATCTTTGTCTGGACAAATCCTGACCACCACTAACACAGGCAAACTTACCCTAGCTTTGTTTTGTACTAATGACGTGCAAATGGAGAAGAAATAAGTACTTATTTTGCGTTTCTTATTTTCTTTATATTCCCACTAAGAAAAGATTTTATTTATCTTTTAGCAAATACCAGCCGAGTAAAATTAATTATCAATGGCGTTGACGAAAGGGCTATATCAGTATAATGTAGATATTTCTTTATCTAGTTCAATTTCATATGATATGTCGAAGCCTATAGCAGATCCTTGTCAAACGTTTTAGGAGAATTTCATCGAAAAAGATAACACAAATGACATGAATTAGATTTTGCAAATAAAAACAACTACATAAAAATATCCAATCTATTAATAATCTTCTTGGATTCCTTAATGTAAATTTATTAATTATTGCATCATAATCAAAGTTGTTTATCATATCAACCTCAATAGATAAAATTGCTTGATCATTTAAAAAAAAATCTAACAGTGTCGACCGAACGTATGACTTGGTCAACTTCAATTTTGAGAAACTTCTTTTCACTGAGGTGGTTGTAATTGCGATTGAAAATAAATTTTTGTATGTTATTTTTGCATATGTGTAGCAATTTTTGCATATGTGTAGCAACCTTTCGTATCTTTAAGAAATTCAACACTTTAATTGCCCTTTCAGTTTTTCTCGGAAAATAGCTTAATTTTTAGAACTTTCCTTTCTGTATTCAAGTCATGCCATCAATACAAAAACCCAAAATGTGATGGCTTTGGATTTAAAAAAGAAAGTTACATATTTTAGATAATTATAAAACTTGATGCTAGATGCCCTTAAAATGCCATCATCAAAAGAATGCAACTTTTGTGCATGAAATGGGAACCAAGAACTTAACAAACTTTTGAAATTGTTCGAAACCTACTAGCAAGTGAGGATACAACTTGATCGACTATATTAATACATATTTAATTTAAAAATATTATTTATCTGATAATGATGTTTCATCTTCCGTCACACTCTTGCCAAAATGCCTTTTTTCAAATTATGTATGATTCACGGAGAATATGTTCCACTTCAACTGTCGTTTCGGACTAAGTAGTTTAACCCAATAACTCATCAAATCCAGTTCACTACACCTAAAAAAAATATGACTTTTAATTGTCCCTCGGAAATATCAAGATGCATATCCTCTTTTTGAAGTTACTTGTTGAGAATGTTAACCACAAACAACAAATGATACTAGAAAACCATCTCAAATATAAATTCATAACTAATTATGTTGTGTGTTAATAAGTAATCATCTTTTGATCTTGTTTTCCACTATAGACAGTACAAGTGTAGCAAAACCGCCCATATTTCATGAAGTTGAAACCATATTTCTCCAACGATAATAAAGATAAAGACAATTGATAACATGTGAACAACTCAAAATAGAATATACTCATTTAACTTGATGGTTAGAACTTAGAATTCATCCTCAATCAAAAAGAAGTTTAGTGACTTATGGATTTAGTGTTACCCGTGATATATATATCAGATAATCAAAGAGAAATATATGTGATAATGGAAGAGATCAAAAACCCTAGCTTTTTCTCCTTGTCTTCTTTACTCCTTTTCAAAACCTTGATAAAACGTGTATCAAAAGCCTTAAAAGTCTTCCTAAACACCCCTAGCAATCCTAGGGTTTGGACTTACTTTGGAACCAAGTTTTCATCCTTTAAAAAGTACTTTCACAACTTTTTAAAGTGTGGGTCGGTCTTAGTATATATCCTTAGGACTGATCCTAGTAAAGATCCTTGAACTGTTTTGCCCATAAATTCCTCATACGAACTCGGAATGACCTCATTTCTTTTTGTGTGTTGCGTTCGTATCTTAACTATCCACAACATAGATATGGATACTCTTGAATTTGGTCGAATTATTTTTGGTACTTAGTCTACATTTATCTTGTGTCCGTTTCAACACTATTTTCTCTCATTTTGGATGATTCTACCTAAATAAGACAAACAAAATAAAACAAGAGTAATACAAGGCAATATGAAAGAAATGTAGAAAATACAAGCATCGAATTGATAACAGAGTATAGTAAATTATGCACTTATCAGTAAAAGAAAAAAAAACTTATTTCATATGGACTTCATAACAACACATAATCAACATCAAACACCCTTGTTTAGAAATTCCATATGAGCAGACCAAACCTAGAGAACATGGTCTAGATAACAATAATCAAAACTCAAATAAACACAGTCTAGAGTATATGGTTTAGAAATTCAAATTGATTAAGTAGATGAAACCCTAACAATCAATTAACCAAAATACTAATTATTAATGACCACCCACTATCGATCTTTAAAAAATCCACACCCACATCAATGATAACATGTAACTTTTAAACGTAAATAAATAAATAAATAAGATCCATTAATTTATATATTGGATACAATTCTAATCAATGAACTTACCTTGTAGTGGGAGGCTGATAAAAGAATATCAAGAGAGGTGTTATCGTTGAATGACTTAACCGAATATAAAGTGTATGTTGCACTAGGTTTTTTAACTTCTTCAATGGAAAGTTGGATAATAATCTGCGACCAAACTACATAGAAAAATATTTATTTTATTTTATTTTTTCATTAAAGGAGGAAAAACCTCCATACATTCATTCATAAATCCGATTTTGGTGGTAGTCGGAAAACCTTACAGCATTTTTCAAGTTCATATTACAATCATCAAATCTATAGTGTCTCCCCTAATTCTTGACCAACAAATCTACCCCTTCAAACATTTCAACCATTGCAGAATTCCACAAATAACAAACCACATCAGGTGGCTAAACTATACAATTAAGTCTAGATTGCATCACTGTGTTTAACAACAATGGGATCTTAATAAGATCTAACCCAATTTTTTAAAAAGCATTAACCACATCAGGTGGCCAAGCTAGCTAAACAAGGCTAAAATTCATCACTACACATAGCAGCAATGGGACCTTGGTTAGATCCAACCAAGTTTCGGCCAAAATAGTTAAAAACTTAGGACAACTGATAATAGTATAGGGTTATAGAACATATAGAAGTTGGTATACATAAAAATATAAATTCGTGGGCCCTAAGCGGCTTCTTAGGTGGCCTATGCCCCTGGTACGATCCTGGACTGCGGAGCAATGAAATTGGTTTAAGTTTGAAGACATGTCATGTTCTTTTTATCTTTAAGTATTTTCGACTCGTACACCTCATTCCTTTTGTGTGTGAGAAAGACCTTGAATCCTAAGTGTTTAACCTAACTTTTGACTGGAGATTTCCAAATTCCAGTGACCCGAGGTAAAATGGAGTACTTAAACCACCAAGTAACTAAAATAGAATAACCATTGGTGTTAGGAAGAAGTGTTAACACGCAGCGAGAAACTCCATATAAACGCAAGGAACAAGACATTGCTGGAAAAAAAACTAAAAAAAAAAAAAACTTTAAACGTTGTCGTAAATCACATGTCTAGATAAAGATAAAGGAAATAGAAAAGGTTTCACATGTATTCCCTAAAAGAATAATCTCAACGAGCATATATCATTATTGTTATTTTGACGCCGCTATCACTAAAGACAAATCTGAGCAACCGAATTAACATCGTCGCGACCGATGTATGTCATAAGAGTGATTACAATAACACACAAGATCTTTTAACTACAAAAAAGACCAATTCTGAAACATGTTGAGTTGAAAAGGGCCTTAACATTAGTTTTAGCTATATCATCATTGATACTCAGTCTATCCAACCACTGAATCAGAGGGTATTACAACCTTCCGATTCAATACGATTTAGCGAAATCTATTTGGTTTGTTATGATACCTAAAGGTTTAAAATTTCAACAACGAGCCAACTTTCCACAACGATGAATCCATTCTTGGCATCCGAAACAAAGCATAATATCCTTTATAAATAACTAAAAGCGTCATGTTTGTTTATATTATAATACAGCAGAATTGGAAGCACTAATGCATTAAGGTTTTTGAAAATTTAAAAAGTAACTCAAACATTATCATTAGATGCATTCAGAGCTTTTGCATCAAATATAACATTAATGTCACTGACACATAACACATCTTGCAGAAAAAGTAAGATGAACTCTAATTCTAAAATACAGATTTTACACTAGTACAAAATTTTGATGTTGCATTTGGTATTCAAACTAAAATCAATGGTCATAGTCTCATTTTGAGAGACTTCGCAAGAGGATTCCTTTGAGACTTGATGAAGAAACATCAAGCGAGAAATGTTAAGTAAGCCGAAGCACTTACTTTTTGAAGTTGCAAAGTAAATGATAAAAAATTATTTAAATATTTTCATGAAAGGAGATTGTAAGTCTGTGGTTGAAGTTGTTGTTTCAAATTTTGCTTATCGTGGATGGAAAGATCACAACCTTCGTTCAAATATTAATAGGTTGTTAAACTCAGTTAAAGGTTTTAAGTGGTGTGAGGTATGCTAACAAAGTTGTTTATGCGCATGCTAAGCATGCTAGTCCATGGAGTTTCCCAGTTAATGAAAGTCGATTCCCCTTGATTTCTTTTATATAATCCTCAATGAGGGTAGTTTGGTATTATAAGTGTAATAACTTGACACTCCAACGATATTTTCCTCACTTAACCACTACGGTTATCCGCAAGCGTGAGGTTTTAAATGAGCACCTGTGCAGACATCCAGCAGTAGCTTCCTAGGAGATCACCGATCCATATATTGTTGCCGTCCGAGCACGCTTAACTGAAAATTATTTTCTCACTGCTCAGTCAAGAAGTGTACGTATCAGGCCTTAGTGTTATGAAAAGTCAAGTTATTACTTATATTCAATCGGGAACTCTACATGCCAAATCGGAATATTACAATACCACCACGAGTATTACAATACCACCACCTTAAATTGGAGTCGTCCTCAGCTTCAAAATATATTCAAGAAATCCAGATCTTTGACGTTTCATGTCCCTCATAAGTCCAATACCTGACACAACCCGTCCAACGTACTCTTTCACCCTCGACAGCTGACTCGTCATCGGCTTTGATACCATTTGTAATGATGCATTCCTCCACCGATACTGTCCGCACTTAGTTATCGTGGTCATCATGCAGTTTGAGGTTTTTAACGGGCACCGCAACGGTCATCCAGCAACAACTTCTCGGGAGGTCACCCATACCTATATTAGATTACTCCCGTCCGTGCACGCTTAATTGTAGAACTTTTTGCCAACTCTGAAATCAATTGTGAAAAAGAAACCTCAGTGTTAGGAAAGGACAAATCATTACTTATATTCCATCCGGAGAACCCTACCTGTCGAATCGGGATATTATAGTAAAACTCTTTTTGGTGGAATGAAATTCACTTTTATGGAATAAATAAATCCCTATAAAAAGTCTCATTGTATAACGTGGTATTTTTTTCTTATCCAGCTGACTTTAACTCATATTACATATGAATCTGATTTGTTACATTGGATTCAAAAATTACTAAAATACTAAAGGGTAATGAAACATTTTGAATTCAGCCGCATATACATGCCCAGCGAATCAGTTATATGATGATTGTACCAGAATCAAAAACTTTTGAGACAAACCGAAAATGATATACATCCTCCATTTCCTTTCCCCGCTCCTTTCCCCGCCTATGTGTCAAGCATCTGTTGGTTAAATTCAATAATAATGGAAATCCCTGCTAATCTCAATCTAGGAATCAAGGGATAAGAACGATGACACCTAATGGGGGAAGGGAGTGGGGGAAGGGAGTGGGGGAAGTATAGCACTTCCGGAGACAAACCTCGAGTCAGACCTCAGAAATGAAAAGGAACAAAAGATCTGACAACTGATTGGGACGAGTAAGATGTTAAGTCAGATTCGAACCGCGAGTAAAAGAAAGAAGGTTATTATTGGGACGTCACCTAATAGGACAAAAACGGGTCACCCAGAAGTAATATCAAAAACCCCTTATCTCAAATAATTTTGTAATGACCGAATAACCCTTTAGTTAATTTTAATTTTATTTAATTTAACTAGATAGTAATTAATTTCTACGGTTGGAATCGATCCAAACCTGGACGTAAAACCAATTTCTACGGTTGGAATCAATCAAAACCTGGACGTAAAATCAATTTCTACGGTTGGAATTAAAAGGAACCTGGACGTAAAATTGAAATTTACGGCTAGGTTGACGAAAGGAAAATTTAATAAACTAAACCTAGACGTAAAATTGAAAATTACGGTTGGAATTCAACTAAACCTAGACGTAAAATTGAAAATTACGGTTGAAATTCAACTAAACCTGGACGTAAAATCACTTCTATGGTTGGAATTAAAAGAAAACCGGACGTAAAATCGGATTTTATGGTTGGATTAAAAGAAACCTGGACGTAAAATGAGCTTCTACGGTTGGAAATTAATCCAAACCTGGACGTTAAACTACATGCAAATAAAATTTTACGGTTGGAATTAATCCTAACCTGGACGTAAAATCACTTCTACGATTTTTAAGTTTTATTTTAGTTAAAGGGTAAGCTAGACATTTTGTATATGTGTTACAATATCCCATAACTATTTTTTTAGACATTAAGAATCCAAGTGAAGACCCTCTATTGAAGTGTGACGCCCCAATAATAGACTTCAAAAGAAAACAAACTGTAAGTCCGAATTCGAAAATAATTAGGGGTAAGATGACGATCCGTTTGAATTTTAAAAAAAATGACGACCCGTTACTCGGTTCCCGAGTTGGCCAAATCTCGTCAGATGCTGGTACAAGTTTGTCTTGTAAACACCGTTGCTGAAACACGACTACCCTTAAATAATTTGCAGTGACGGAATCAGTTGGCCGATCTCCCTACCCAAAACCAAACATTTCATCAGCTTCTGAAACACATACTGTTCAACGTCTATCCGAAAGCTCGAAATATTTCGAAATTAGGGCATATACAAGATAAACCCTAGGGTGGAGTTAGGGTTTATCTACTCACGCGTTGGAGAGATAACTGGAACCAGCTCCAGAGCATGCATAGATCTCTGTAAGTTCATTTCTATTACTTATATTGTTCATACGTCAATTACTATGTTTCACATTGATTTATAAACTGATAAAAATTTCAACTTATCTCTGATTAGTTATAACATTTTCTTTTTCAGGTTTAGGGTACCTTTTCGATTGTTTGCAGATTCATTTTATAGATTGAAAGTTCCAAAAAAGGTAAAATTCGTGAATAGATTTTCAGTTTATGGAATTTTGATTGAAAAGTCTGTATTCTGAGAGTTAAAGAATGAATTACAATCGAATTTGATTTTCTGTGCAATCAATTATCATTGCTGTTCAGGGGGAGAAGAATGTGACTCATCAGAGGATACAATACATTGAGACTAATTCAAAAGGTACTGTATTTTTGCTTTAGTTTTTGTAGAGGTCAAACTAAACCACTAAAATGTCCCAGTTGGTAAAATTCCTAATACCTATCTGAGGAAGAGCAAAAAGTAAAGAGGACAAACCTTGACTTCTAGCTAATTAGGAAGCAAGATTTCAGATTGATAGAGTATTAGTATTAGCATTAGCAGAGAGGAGCCAGGGGTGGCATAATTATCATTGAAGTGAGACAGATGACAATAATAAATACAAAATTAGGAGTCGGTTTTTTCTTCTTTGTAATGGCATTGTTTACAAATTTTTGTGATTTCATTTCAACTATGACACCATTCAGATCACAAAAATTATCTTGAGTTGGATAAAGCATAAAAAATGGATAATTAATTGACAGTTTTGAATTGCCTTGTTGCAGCATATGGTCGTGTCCGGTATGAATCAAAACCAATCACATATAATTTGCAAGTGGAAATTGTTAATGCTCTTCGTTTGGGTAAAAGGGACGAAGCTGTAAATCTGCTTTGGAAACTTAGCAGTGGGAGTGACTCTTTAAGAGATGATGACTTTATATATATCCTTGAATATTGTGCAAAAGCTCCAGACCCGGTGGTAAGCACAGTCACTTCTGTGCTAATGATGTGTACTGGTTTCACTTGATATTTTGTCGTCAGTTTTGTTGTTTTGGTCAGTAGTGACAGCTATGACTGTATTTTGAAGTTAACTGAATAGTAAAAGTTCCATTTGATCACAATTACCTTCTTGTATCCTTTTATCTGAGTCTATCCTTAACTGATCGATTCAGCTTGAAAGGTGGTTCTGCTACTCGTGACCCAGTTTGATACCCTCTTACTTTGTTGGTCTGTCCCTTTTTGTACTTGGCCATTAACGTTTTAGGTTTTTCTGCAGTTTGTTTTGGAGACATGGAGCTTGATGAAAGAAAAAGAAATAGGTATGAAGAAAAAATGTCATTTGTTTGTGATTCAAGCTCTCGCCAAAGGGAATCACCTTGATGTGGTACGCGTTTTTTTTTTCCTTCTTTTCTTCTTTTATACTAATTTATTGTAGTACAAAGTTCATTTTTCTTTATAATTTCGCACTCTGTATGCGATTGTCTCCCCTCTCTTTTTTTTGTCTACTGATAAGCCATAAGCGCTTAGTTGATAGGCTGCATTTAGATGATTGACACTTGAATTTCATTGCATTCTTTACAATACTATCTTCCTACAGTTAACTCCTTTCGGAACTATATAATTACTTTCCCTAGTAACATTTGCAGGCACTCAATTTGCTGGAATTTCTTGGGGAACAAAATCATATGAAACCTGATTTGCACATGTACAATGTCTTCTTGAATGCATGTGTTCAAATGCAAGGTGATGTTCATGTTGCACAGCTTGTTGTGCGATGTTTAAAGTTAATGGAAGACCGGCTCATGGGGAAATCTCCAGTAACGTATGTCGCGCTTCTGAAGGTTTGTGCCAGAAAAATGTTGTTATGACGTTATAGAAAATTTCTTGTTTATGAATGTGGTATCCATGAATATTAGTCCTAAAAAAGTTCTCATCACTGTGGTATGTAATTTGTGCCTTTGCTTCCTTTGTGTTATACAAGACACTTGGTAAAAAAAATTTAGGAGCTGCTTTCTATAACTCTGCAATATCTTTAACTTCATATCAATTTGGGTTTCCTCCCAAATCTGCAGCTCGCCGAAGACCTCTCTGCAGTCCATAGTATCTGGAAGGAATTCACCAAGTACTATAGCCCAAGCATTAGTTGTCTTCGACACTTCATCTCCTCCTTCACACGATTTGGAGATTTGGCGTCTGCATGTAGAGCTTTGCAGCATATGGTGGCACTGGTTTTACAGGGAGATCACTTATCGATGACATCTGCCGAGGCAAAATATAGGTCCTCTAGATTGAACATTCCTATACCTGTGAATCATGATTTTGACATTAATAAAAGGGAGAAACATGCCTCTTGTGTCCATGCATCACACACTCATGGTGCTAAGACAACAGCAGGAGAAGATGACATACAAAGCATCGAATTATATATGTCTAGCAGGGAAAAGTACATGCTCAATGGCATCAATTGTCTCCCACAGATTTATAGCTGTTCGCCGTTGTTTGCTGTGCCTAATCAGGGTGATGGATCTGGTTCTCTGAGTAGCGAGAATGATGCCGTTAGCTTTCTGAAAAGAATTTTTGAAACAGGACCTGTTCAGAATGTCTTGAGGTGGTCTTTCAATGACATATTACATGCATGTGGACAATCTGCAAACTATGAGCTTGCTGACCATTTGTTCCAGCAGGTATTTCTACAAACTTCAAACACTATCTTTTGACCTAACTTTATTCCTCTTTTCTCATTTGTTGGTAACTATCAAGTTATAAGTTCATTCCGTGCAAGGACATTTTTCTTCTTTTTTTTCCAGTTCACCTGCTGAATCTGAATTTAGATATGCATTTCCTTCTAATATCATCTGGTCTCTTGAAAGTATGCTTGTTTGTTTGGCAATCATGTTGTACTTATAAAGGAGTAGCAACTATTGACAACCTTTCTTCAAAAGAGGGGTCAGATCTCCGTAAATGACTGTTGTTTCTGCATTAATAACCTTGAAACTGTAGATCATCTTCTTGTAGAGGTCTCCACGTAAAGCTTGATGTACTTCACAAGAAGCTATAGGATTGATTGGGTGATGAAAGAAGCAGTCTTAAAGAATGTGTTGAGTGGGGTTATAATAAGAGCGGAAGAATGCATACGAAAACCTTGAGTTATTTTATTTACCATTTGCTACATGAAGACACTATGGAAAGAGAAATAGCAGATTAGTCGAGATCATAAAGTCAACCCAATTCTATTGGGCATCTAATACTAAAATCCTTTGAATATTGCTTCTTTGATATATCTGATTACTTGATGAGATTCTCTTATTGAGGCCTCAATTGAGTTTCTGGGCTGTTCACATATTATTTCTGTTCATGTCTTATTGCCTTTGTTTTTCCTAGTGGTTTGGCATGGGTAAGTGGTTTGTGGATGATGCTTCATGTTGGGTTCTGCTGCTTCTGTTTAGTTCTCGTATTGTGTTTGTGTGGGTTGTAAAATAAACTTCTAGGTGATATTTCTTGTTCCGAGCTTTGTATAAGCTTCCTTTATCCATTTTTTTTTATTTTTTTCATTTCCCTTTCTTGACGACCTCATTTACTGTCTAGATGCAAAAACTTGGTGTGGAGCCATCATGCTTTACTTATGATCGCTATATTAAAGTTGTTGTTATGTGGAAGGGAGTTGCCGATGGCATGGAAGTGGTGAGATCTCTTATTAAATTGCGGTGTGGCTATGTTTGTTGATGATTTCCATTTATTAGATGTGTTCCGCAAATAAAATGGTCCGCCTTAATGTCTTCCCTTTTCACTTTCCTGGCAGTTGAAAGCTATGAAAAAGAAGAATTTGAAGCCATTTGGTAAAACGCTTGCAAACCTTTCAATAGGTTGCAGTAAAATCTTAAAACTGGACCTAGCTGAGGCTTTGCTGGATCAAATTGTTGAAGCTCAATACCTTCTTTATCCTTGTCGTGCCTTTCTTGGTGCATGCGATGATATGGTAAATTTTCTTTATACATATTGGGATTCCTTGTTAACTGTTCTGTCCCTCTGAGATTCCTAAGGTGTTAATGGGCACTGCCTGACCCAACAGATTCAAGGCTGGCTGTTAGCCTGTGATATGCCTGGCTTTATCTTATCGTACCTAGTAGTGGTGACACTTGGGCATCGATGTGGGAACCAACTTAAGCGTGGAAGATGGAAATCTATGATCTATAGACGAAATATGCTTCAATATCCTGGTTTCGTTGCTTTATAACACGTGACACACATCAACTAGATGCTCAACCAAATAAGAATCAGCATGGAATTAGTGTTACTTGTTTGGAATTTAATTTATTTTTTTTGTGATTTAGTATTGCGTGACTGTAATTTTTCAGGTTCTACCTAATCCAGCTTTCACCTCATCTTTGCATTCATTATTATTTTGGTACTGCAAATAGATGTAATTTCTCTGTGATATTGTAGGATAAACCAGAACGTGCTATCTGCGTATTGGCTAAAATGAAGAAAATGAAAGTTAAGTTCGATATGGATATTTACGAGCTTCTCTATTCTTTGTTTGTTACCGTGAATGCTCCTTATGAGAAGGGGGATCTGTTGTCAAGGAATGAAGCTACTGAAAGATTAAAAGCAATAGAGACGGATATGGTAGAAAACGGTTTTCAGCACAGCCCTCGATCAATACAAAACTTGGTGAACATTTTATGCCATAATATGATCCCCCAATTGTGTGTTGCTTGGTCCATAGTTTAAATGAAACATTTGAATGTCCTATACTGGGGAACTTTAAAAGTACACTGACATTTATAACTTATTTGTTTTCTTATAGTTGAAATCCCTGGGAGCCGAGGGGATGACAACAGAACTGCGATATTATTTAGATTATGCCGGAGATCTATTCGGTGGTAGGAAACCTTACAGAAGAGAAGTTATGTGCAATATAGCTATCCATTCACTTGTTGACGCAAAGGAAGTAAGTTTCTTGGCCGGCATTCTAAATACATCTTACATCTGTAAATTGGGGGTCTATTCCAGTGCGCCACGGCATGGTTACTATTTTTTCATGACATGCAGAATGACAAAGCCATACATATCTTCAGACAAATGATAAGTAATGGCTTGCAACCAGATGCTGCAACATACACTATCATGGTTGACTGCTGCAGCAATATAAGGTGTTACAAGTCCGCCTGTGCAATTGTTTCCTTGATGATACGGGATGGTTTTTTTCCTGGGACATCCACTTACACTACTCTCATAAAGGTATTGATTACTATTTCTGATCCGTGTTTGCTTCCTTAACGAATGTTTCCTCTTAATCTACAGTCATAGTGTTTAGGTGACTATTCGATATACGGATCACAGACAAAGTCATACCAGTAACAATCATATTAACTGGTTTATTTTGCAAGGGAATTCAGAAAATTACAATCTAAGGAAATGTTGATTGAAGGAGACAACTTATGTATCGTCTTTTCATCATATAAATAAATCATATCTTGTTTCTTCAACTCGTTAGGGGGCCTCCTAGAAGTCAATCTAATGTGACAGCCAAGTTAATTTGTATATATTAGAAAATATAACATTGTTTGGATTGATCATTCTGGTCACTGCTGAGTTAACCATCTGGCACAGATTTTGTTGGCCAGCCAAGATTTTGATGAGGCATTGAGGCTCTTGAATCAGCTAAGAGTGGAAGGCAATCAGCCAGATGTGTTACTATTTAACACCTTTCTTCGAGAAGCATATATTAAGGTAGTATCTCTTTTGACAACAATTTATTTGTGTTTGTTCCGGTAAGACAAGGGAACTTGTTTGTTGTTTCTTTATTAGTTAGTCATGATCATAAGGTCAGTCCGTGGCACAATCACATGGCCATTCCTACCTCTGTACCTTGTGTTCTGCCTCTCGTTTCTCTTCTAGGACACTTCTTGTAACTATATATCTTACCAAGTCTGTCATGCATAAATTGTCAGGGACGAATTGATTTACTGGAGTACATTGTTGAGCGAATGCACCAAGAAAATATACAACCTGATCCAACAACTTGTTCTTATGTTTTCTCTGCATATATGGACTGTAATTTTATTAGCACAGCAATAGAAGCATTGCAAGTATTGAGTATGCGAATGATCTCTGAAGATGAAAACGTTCTGGAAGAAAAGAGGAAGGATCTTGAAGAGGATTTCATCCTTGCTGAAAATTCAGAAGCTGAATTTCGGATTATCAAACTTTTTAAATTTCAGGAGAACCTTGCTGCTGCACTGCTGAATCTAAGGTGGATTGAAGTATGTGGATTCTCAATTTCATGGCAACATAATGAAAGTGCCTGGGCCAAGAGGCTCTCGTCTGCCTATGGTTCAGGAGTATTGAGACCATCTCCAAGTGAAGATACAGAAGTCTGAAGGCTGATTCTTTCTACTTGTATTATTCTTATAGGCTCTTCAAAAATGTGTTCTGCCGTCTCTAAAAGATAGGCAGGTTTGTGTGTAAATTATTGCTAGATTCAGCAACTACTAGTTAGTGAAGGAAGAGACGATATACTGCAACAGTTATCATTCTGAAGATTCCTATATATGCGGCTGGGCGGAAAAGTCTTCATGAAGGGCTATATTCTCTATGCCATGATACAATGAAATAACCTGGAATTGGATCAAATCAAGGGCTTTACATTAGCTATACTAGCAACGCATGAAGTTTCAGAAGTGAGCAGCTTCCTAGCGCCTTCTCACTTAATAACAATGCATTACAGGGTCCAGTGAAGAAGTCATCGTCTATGGGAATTTGGGGAAGTTTTTGTTTTTCACTCTTGTACAGTTGATGAGGTGGCATTGGTACGCTCACAGTTTTGAAGCCCACCAGAAATTTTGATTTATGTTATTTACCTTGTAACACTTGTACAATCAACATTCGACAGCGAATGTTAGTCTCTTTAGCTGCTCTTACCTCCTCTTGCAAATAAGTAATAAATCTGAAAATTAGATATATTCACTAATGGAAATATCCAGTTGGATTATGGTAACATTTCTGGTCCAATTAGATCCCATTTTGGGTCACATTTCTTGGGTATCCAGTTGGATTATGATCACACAATTCCAAAGCGAACGAAGGCGAGCTGCCCAATCCCAAAAAGTTTTTTACATGCAACCAAATAATTCTAGATCAATCACTGAAAATGCACAACTTCACTATTCTAAGAAAAGATCACCACTTAATCTTACATTCTTAACCAATTACAAAAAATAGGCAGTATATGGAAAAGTTTGTTTTGACTAACTTGAAATCAAAAAAAAGGAATTGCTCTATCCCCAGGGATTCAAAGCATAAAATTTGGTGAGAAATGGCAACCCATCCCTGACAGCAGCGGCAATTTTTGTCATTGACTAGATTGGGATACACCACACAAACTCACTATTTTCTAATATTTGATATGTAACCTCCCTGGTTGTATAAGAAGTGTTTATGCTGTCTTGAAAAGTGAATGCTCTTTGAATTAATATCGTTAATTGACTGTCTAGATGTTTTCTCCCGGTGGTAACTCAGCTAGCTTTGGAGAAGTACCAAGTACTCTCTCCATGTCAAATCGCACCTCGATGTTGCGTATACTGTAGCCGACCACCATCAACCAGTAGAGCAGCTTGGCAAGTTCTGGTGCACTCGTCTCAGTTGCTGCTATCTGCAATCAGCAATGAGAGATATGTATGCAAGTTAATCAATCCAAAAACGAAAAAGACGGTAAGGGGGCAAAAAATTGTAGCAAACCTTCATTTGGGCAGGATCTGAAACTGCTAAGAGACGTTTTATAAAAGTGTTCATAGCCACTACGACATCCTCGCCAGCATTACTCGACAACTCCTACATATGCGGGCATGTAAGACATAATTAACAAGCTTAATAATGGAAGGATATGAAACATGCCAAGGGTATTCAGCTAAACAAGTGGAATTTTATTGTACAACTTTCAGGTCCAGGTGGATGGAGGAGTCCCTGGAGAGCATATTCATGGGATCCAAAGGGATCAAGTTTCAGTATAAGGGAAATCACTATTCACAGAGGTCATGGATACTTACGACGAATCTTAACATCAGATCAATAGCCAAAGCTTACCTTAAGATTTTGTGGTTCGAGGGATTTCAGGTAATCCAATAGCGCATTTTGTCCACTAAAGGACTTTCTTCCTACTTGACGATTCAATTCCTCAACTTCAGCCTCTAGTATTTCTATGTACTTCACTGCGTCTATTTTCTCCGGACCAGAAATATTGCTCCACCTGATAACTTCACCAGTCACATTTTTCTGTGTCCCAGGCGCATAATCTGGTGTATCCTGCAATATTCAAGGGCATAAACAGGAATCAATATATCTGTTTAAACATTTCACTTTCATTTAACACAAACTAAAAGTGGACCTATTACCTTATCAACAAGAAAAGGAGAATAACATTAAAAGACTGCAAACAGTCACTAATAAGTAATCAAGCCGTAAAAGAAAGCACTCTAAATCTGCTGACTTTATTATAACCGTTTTTCTCGCAATCACGGAAATCATCCACCAACCAATGAAATCTTCCAGTATCCTCTTGATGAGCAGATTGTCAGCAATTGCGAACATATATAATCCTTCTTGATGCCGTTTTATTATAATTACTTTGATATTGCTTTTCCAAATATAATTGACCTAGTCACTTAGAAGTACATTACAACTCAAGCGCCAAGATTATCCAGTTCAACTAGACATCCAAATACAGGGTCTTGTCAATATCTAAAACTTATATATCACCTATATTTGACATATTACCATATTTCCCTATCCCTAACATCACCAACAAAAGGTAACCAAAACATGATCGAACACATACCTTTTTATCTTGACCATCAGGAAGTGCAACTTGTTCTAAACTCTGCTGCAATTCCATGCGATATTGAGCATTTCTAAACATGTAACCAGTCATTAAAACACTGTACATAAGCTGAGCAAGATTTTCTGCAACCTGAAATAATAAACCACCATAAACAACAAAAAAAAATCCTCCGGAAAAGGAAAAAAAAAATGATAATAACTATCTTTAATTAAAACCATGAAATTGCAAGAAAGAAAAGAAAAGGAAAACATACTCACAGTTGTAACAGTGACAGCAAAGAATTGAGGAGGAAGTGTTCCAATCATATTTGTAACAGTCTGTCTCATTGCTTCAACTACCTGTTGTGGTGCTCTTTTAACAAATAATTCCATGAATTCTGGCTGTACATTTTTTACATACTCAAGCAATATATCCCTTCTACTCTTTGGCTAATAACATCATCCCCACAACAACAACAACAAAAAGAGAGTCAGTCCTTATCATAATTACCTATAACAAAAAAAAAACAAATAAGAATACATACCGTGGTTCCATTGGTAGGTATTGTATCTCCATTGACTGGGCTGGTTTTACTATTATCATCAGCAGCTTGAGATTTTGTTATAAAAATTCTTCCTTTATTGTTATTGATTAGTGGAAATCTTATGAACGAAGCAGATGAAGATGAAGATGAACAAGAAGGAAGTAACGGTGTTGATAAAAACGAACAATGATTCAGCTTCAATGAATTCATTTTTCCTATCTAAAAACCTCAATACCTAGTCGGAACCCTAAAAACTGAAATGAGTAAGACTGTTTTACAGTTCTTCCTCCATTGGTCTCTTTCTCCGGTTATCACTTATTAGGGGAGAACTGAAAAGGAACCTTTGGCCCAGGCCCAATAACAGAAATCTAAACAATCCTGAAGAGTGCTCGCAAGTGGCACCTAAACCTGGCTTGATTGGGGTATATACCAAGATTTTTTTTTTAATGCGAAACCAACTTCTATTACTTAACTTGCAATACTACATAACTTAGATTGACAGGCTTGCTTATCTTCCCATATAGCAAGATTAATATTTTTAGGGAAGTTAACAAAGTAGTCTAAACATAGCCTGTTTGATCTAGCTGTTTTGGCAATAACATGGGCAGCATTGTTAGCTGTCCTATTAACATAGTTTAGTTTAAAACAAGGAAAGGAGATAAGCAAATGCCTTATTTCATCTACATGAACTTGGTTCCTCCAGTGAACCGAGCTATTGGCATTCTTGACTGCATTAACTACATTAAGATTATCGGATTCCAGCACCACATTCCTCAAGTTGCGTTGTCTAGCAAATAGTATGGCTTCTTTCGGGGCTAGACATTCCGCCTATTCAGAGTCTACTCCTCCATTGATGAACTTGCACCTGATTCCTTGGCAGAAACCTGTATAATCACGAATTAGTAAACCAAGCCCAACTGTTTTGGTATTGTAATCAAAGGCAGCATCCATATTTATTTTAACTTCATTTTGTAGCGGTAGTTACCAAACTTGCTTATTATTTCGTCTTTGAGGAGTTGTAATCTGACATTGCTTGAGCATGAAATTTATTGAGTGAGATGTGCTAAGGATGTTTTGGTCTCTGTTTTGAAAGAGCTTAGAGCACCTATTCTTCCGTATAAACCAAGCAGTAAGCATGCATTTTAAGACAGCTTGTTTATCTGACTTGGAGCTAGAATCGATTGTTGACTGAAACCAAGTTGATATCCAGTCAGCCACCTTAATCCTTTGTTGTTGAAGGATAGAAACATTTATATTCATAGATAACCAGATTCTTCTAGACCAATCACAGTCAATTAAGAGATGTTGTAAGGTTTCCTCTGCTTGAGAGCATCTCGGACAAAGCTTATTTATTGATGGTTTATACCTACTGAGGATCTCCTTAGTTGGAAGTATTCCTTTTAGACACTTCCAGATAAATAATTTCACTTTGTGAGGTGTTGCAGATTTCCAAACTTCATTCCAGTTAAAAGTAACTGTGTGGTTTCCTGGTTGGTATGAATTTGACAAAGCTCTGTATGTAGATTTTACCGAAAATTGTCCATTCCTACTCGGTTCCCAGATGAGCCTATCATTCCCTTGTTGAGACACATGCATTTCCAAAATTAATCTTGCAGTATCATCCTCGAACAAGTTTTTGATTAGTTGTTCATTCCATCTTCTAGGGTTGTCTAGGAACAAGTCAGCTACATAAATTATTCTTGTCGGTTCTCTGAAAGTATCCTTTGGAGTGGGTGGTGAATCAAGGCCTGATACCCATTTATCATACCAAACTAATATTTTATCTCCTCTACGGACATCCCAACGGTGAAATTTTCTGACATACTGAAGTCCTTCTTGTATACCTTTCCAAATCCATGAGGTGTTAGATGGATTATCTTGCAGATGAAGGAAACAGTCATATGGGGAGTATTTTGCCTTCATGAGTTTTACCCACTGTTCTCCTTCCTCTGTACATAATCTCTACGCTAGTTTGATGAGAAGAGCCAGGTTAAATTGCTCAAGATTCCTAAATGCGAGACCTCCTTCCTTTTTGTCAGTGCATAAAGACTTCCAAGCAATAAGGTTTAAACCTCTGTTAGTTTTATGCCCCCACCAAAACACTCTTTGAGCCGTATCCATTTTTTTCATCATGTTTTTGGGAATTCTGAAATGGCTCATATAGTGTGTTGGTAGAGAGTTTAACACTGACTTAACTAGAGTGGACCGAGCTGCTTGATTAAGAGTTTTCGAGCACCAGCCTTGAAGTCTGTTCTCATAAGAACTTTTAATTACACTGAAAGATTGGTTCTTTGATTTTCCCAAAAGAATTGGTAAACCAAGGTATTTATCTGAAGTGCAAAGTTGCTTGACTCCTAGATCATGAGTGAGTTTCAACTTATCTTCATGAGAAAGATCACCCGTGACGTAAGCAGCAGATTTTGAAAAATTAATCAGTTGACCTGAGATCTTACTGAAATTTTCCAAGCATAACTTAACATTTTCAATACTACGTTTGTCTCTCTGGAAGAAAAGAATGCAGTCATCTGCAAATAAAAGATGATTAATTGAAAGCGATTTTTTTGCTACCTGAATCCCTGATAGAAAATTCCTGCTTTCTGCTAAAGCTAGGGATCTCGAAAGATAATCCATTGTGATAATGAAGAGATACGGGGATAGCGGATCCCCTTGCCTCAATCCACGAGAAGGATAATATGGACCAGAGATATTGCCATTTAAGCGTATTGAAATAGATGTAGTTGAGATGCACTGATATATGATGCTGCACCAATCCTCAGAGAAACCCAGTGACAACATCATTTTTAGTAAAAACTCCCACTCCACCCTATCAAACGCTTTTGACATATCTAGCTTAGGTGCCACTAATCTCTGCTTTCTTTTCGATTTTTTCATTGTGTGAATCAACTCATGTGCCATAACAATATTGTCATGTATGTATCTTTTTGGAACGAAAGCTGCCTGAGTTGGAGAAATTATCTTTTCCATTAATGGCTTCATCCTAGTGACTATTAGCTTTGATATAATTTTGTAAGTGATATTACAGAGACCAATTGGTCTGTAATCATTCGGTGTAGAGGGATTTTTTTTTTTGGGATGAGGCAGGTAACTGTACTATTTATAGAGGAGGGAATTTCCTTGGTTAGGAAGAAATTTTGTATGAGATGCAGTACGTCATTACGAACTATATCCCAATGGGTTAAATAAAACCCTGCTTGGAAGCCGTCTGAACCGGGTGCATTCCAAGGTGGCATACTACGTAAAACACTAATGGTCTCCTCTTCTGACGACAAAACAGTTAAAGCATTGTTTTCTTGTTGGGTAATGATTGGTTTAATGATGTCAAAAGTGTTTTCTGAAAATGTTGGCCTAGTGGTTTTTGCTATAGTGGAGAAATGATTGGTAAGGAGGTTTTGGACATCCGTGTGTAAGTGAAACCAATTTCCATTTTCATCCCTAAGAGATGTGATACAGTTTCTAGATTTCCTTCTATTGGCTAATGTATGAAAATAGGTTGTATTGTTATCCGCATCCTTGAACCACTTATCTCGCGATTTTTGATGCCATAAATCTGCTTCAACATTTTTCCAATGATTTAACCGTAAGATAGTATGATGTATCTTCATAGATATATCATCACTATATGGTTGTGATTGGAGTGTAGCAAGTTGATCCTTCAAATGTCTGACATGAAAATCAATCCTACCAAAAGATTTTCTGTTCCATTTAGACAGCTGTGTTCTAGTTTTATTGAGTTTTTGATCAAGGTTTAGATCAGTAGATTGGTTCCACGCACTAGCAACAACACCCATAACATTTTGATCCATAAGCCAGCATCTCTGAAATTTCCAAACATTCCTACGTTTTACCGACTTTTACTCTGTAAGTAATAGCAATGGACAGTGATCTGATTCTAGAAAGGGAAGATGAAGCAACCTAGAATCTGGATAATCTCTTATCCAATTTGAATTGTGCAAAGCCAAATAAATTCTAGCTCTCTTATGACCCTTCCCATTAGTTTTATTTGTCCATGTATGTTTGGAACCAGTGAAACCCAAATCCATAATCCCTGCATTGTTAATAATTTGACAGATCCAATTGTCTAAACTAGCGAGACTGGTAGAGGCATCCTCTTTTGAGATATGCACATTAAGATCCCCTAGAACTATCCAGGATTGAAAAACATTTTCACTGAGATCTTCCAAGAATTCCCATTGTTGTTTTTTCAACTCCCATTGGGTAGAACCATAAACACAAGAAAGAAGGCATTCTTGTTTGGAAGCATTTGTTTTTAGAATAATATGTACCATATTATCCTTACTACAAATGATATCACATGGGAAACCATCTTTCCATAGAACTGATAGACCCCCTGACATTCCAATTGAGCTAACAAAATGAGAATTTGGGTATTGAAGAAATTGAGTTAGAACTTTTGCCTTCGATTCAACACATTTAGTTTCCATGAGAAAAATGATATCTGGGTCATGCAATCTTGCAATGTCTTTCAAGTGATCTCTAGTTTCTTTCCCTCCTAACCCTTGGACATTCCATGACACTATTTTCATTTTGTGAACTTGAAAACTGACTTGAAAATTAGACGATGAATAGAAATTATACTGAAACCAATTAGAGTGAGTAAATGAAAAGAAGTTACTAATTAAGATATGTACCTGGTCATCGGTGCTTGTAGAAGTCGCCTTGAGTCTTTTTGAGTGGTTTTGCTCTGAAACAGTTCCACCGAAAGAAGGATGTGAATCAGGTGATGGAGACAATATATCTAGACTAACACATTTATTTCCTAGTCCCTCCATAATATGGCTAGTTGAGTGACTAGCATGCATATTTCCTTCAAAGTGCTTGATCAACTGTTGCAAAGGTTCCTTTAAAAACTGCTCTTATAAACAAGCATTTGGGTCTAGATTACTAGAATTGTAATCATCCAAGGAGACGTCTAGTTCACCCATAGCCAGATATGCTTTTAAGAGCTCCAAATTTGACCCGTATCCATCCATCTTACCCGTAGGTGTATTAAATGCAGTCATATTCAATTCAATTTCAGTTTCAGACATACCTCGTAATAAGTTAATGTTCCCAATATTGTGATCCATATGTTTAAAATCATTTTTAGAATTACTTGGACCACCTTCCTCAAGTCTGATTCTCTTGCCTTGTATACATCCTAAACGGTTTGTCTGTTTGGCAGTATTAGTAAAAACTCTAACATACCTTGAGAGTTGCAGCCAACCACCGTTACTGAAGGAGAAGAAGACAAAGGAATATTTCTGAGGTTGTTGTCTGCATCCTGTTCCTGCAGGATAACCGCATCCTTTGACAACTCCACATTAAATTTCACTGCCGGAATGTTTGTTGGATCTGCATGCATGCTTGAGGAGGTAATCATCATAGTCTGATCTCCACTCAAACCTTGATTTTCCACTAATTGAGGCAAATATGTCTTATCAGTAGAAGCAGAAGAGGTACCATGCGAATCCACATTTGCATGTCTTTTTGATCTGTTATCCGGGTTTTTCCAAGAAGGGGAATCAAGTATTGAATCTGATGATAGATTCCCTCGTTGCTGCTGAAGCAAATAGGATGCAATGATCTCACACTCCGTCTCCTTATCAATGGTGTAGCAGAAACCACACAGATTAAAAGGTTGTTTTTCCTAGAACAATCTTATCCAAACATCCTCATCCGCAACATTCTTAACCCAGAAGCCCCTTCTAAGAGGATCTCTAACATCCAACAACACCAAAGCTTTTTGAACTTTACCTTTTGCAACAATACAGTCTGGTGGATCAAGTTCTTTCACATCACCCATTGGAGAAACAATGCTTCTAACTATGTTTGGGTAAGCAAATCCAGGTTGCATGTTGTATAAACGAATCCACATCAGAACTTTAGTTAAATCCACTAGAATTTTTGGAATTTTTGGGTTCCAAGGCTCAAGAGCAAACAAGTCACCTTCTAGAAACCAGGGTTTGAACTTAATAACAATATCATATTCCTCAGCTGTGTGAAACTTTACAAGGAAGCAGTCATTTTCTTCTCTTTTGATAAAGATGTCTTTGCTTTTCGGCCAGAGCTTTTTTAACTCTTTATCAAGTTCACTAACAGAATATGACTTTGAGCTGTAAAGCTTGCTTAAAAAAATATACTTAAATTTCTCATCTCCCTGTAAAAGATCCTCTGTTCATATCTGTGGTTCCCTTAAAGCTCTCAATCTTTCAGTTATCGAAGTACCTTCCAATTTCTTTTGGACTAGAGTAAGCTCGTTGTCCATGAAGAAAAAGCAGAGGGAATAATATACTAAAAGGGAGGAAAGAACGAGGTGAAAACCCAACATTAATAAGCTTTTGCCTCTGGTTTGGGCTGTGGATGTTCTACACCTGTAAGTAGAGTTCTTACAAGACCATAAAATAATGTTTGATTAATTAAAACACTGCTGGTTTGCATCGAATCCCTAAAGCAATACCACGAGTAGATGATACCAAAGATGATTAATATAATCTGCAAGTATTTAAACCAAAAGGGTGATAAATAAAAAAACGCGTGCCATGTTGTAATCGAGGGGAGAGCCATAGGAGCCATTTCAAAGAGATTGCAAGAAAATTAGGAAAAACCACTCCAATCCTCAGGCAATTCTTCCGCACCAAGACCAGTACCTAGTTGAAAAGAAAGAAAAGGTTCATTAGATTAACCATTAAAATAAGCCGGGTAGTTAAAGAGGTTGTAATTAGAACATGCAGAGGGAGAAAAACAAGATCAAAAGAGGAAAATTCGAAAAGAGAGATGGTGAGTCAATCCGATTTAGTGACTGAGTAGTCGCCCTATTTACCCTATTTCGCCACTGGACCGGGTATATACCAAGATTAATTGGGGTATTACCTAATGAGACAAAACCCAAGACATTTTGAAGTAAAAGAAGTCATCCCTTAACCTTGTATTTTTCTAAATGGCCAATATACCCTTGTTTAATTAACACTAAAAATTCTGATTAGGTTAATTAATTGAGTTAAGATTAAAATTTTAAAATTATGAATTCAGTAGATTAAACCTTTTGTCTGTCTTATGAGTTCGATTTCGATCAAAAAATTTGGTTTTGCAAATGTGAAAGGTCGGCAAGGTTGACGTTTGAATAAGGTGCCGACTAGGTTTCGCCGACATGGTCTATGTTTGCATAAGGTGTCGACTAAGTGTAGCCGGCATGGTCCACGGATGAAGAAGACACCGACGTTTTTTATCCGGAAGATCTGTGAATGAAGAATATGCCGACTATCTTGGGCCAGCAATCTTACGGTCGGCATGTAAATATTTCCTACAATGCCGGCTAACATTGATGGTTGTTGAAAATTCGGCATGCTAATAATTTATAACATTGTCGGCTATTGAAAAGTCGGCAATGTAACCTTGCCGACCTGTAGTTATACCCGACAGAAAACAGAGTATGGGAAGATGTAATTCATTTTATTCATGCAATTTTGGTTACTACATTGATTGAAACATAAAATCTAACTCCTTGTCGACGGAAAAACGAATGCACTTAGCATGTGCATCAAGCCTTTGAACCCCCTAGGCGACCCTAGTGGACGAGTTATAGTCTCGTGAGGGTTTACATAGAGATTTACTCACAAAACCTACACTAAAACCATCAATCTTCGTTGGAGGAATCCCAGTCATCTCCGGCCTGCATGAAGTCCGGGGCATACTCTGGGATTTTGGAGACCATGAATTCATAGCTTGCATTGAATGTGAATGCTTCCCCCTTTTCCTCCAAGTAACGCGCTTTGACAACTTCATGCTACAAAATAAAATACAAACTTAATTTGTTAGTGGTGTTTAGTATGAAGATCAAACAACATGGATCACGTAAAATAAACCACAAAAACACTTACAAATTGTTCAATGGACAAGTTGAAGTTGGAAGCGTTGAAAATCCGGGGTTGGAGAGCTAAATAAGCAAGTATCGCATTTTCGATGACTAGGTGCCTATCATGGACTTGTGAACACTTCTTCCATTAGGATTCCCAAAATCTTGCATAAATTTGTTGTGTACCCTAGCTCAAAAGGTTACGACATCCACCCTTACGGAGGACTGATGTCTAACTCGAGTTTCCGCGTACCAAGCTTTGGTGATTGCCCAATCTTCATTTGAATCAAATGATGTCATTGTTGTATTTAAAGATCTATTGGGTGAGTTAGATGGAGTGTATGATGATATGAGCTTAGGAGAGTATATGCAAATAGTTGTGTGTTGTTTTTTTAGAGAGAAGTAGTGTATTTATAGGATGGTGCCCAAATTTGGCCGTTATGGTAGTCAATCAATGCAATTGTACTTGCAAAAATTTGAATTTTGAATTCGCTGGCGAGGTTTTTGTTTTCCCAATATACCGACTAAGTTTGGCCGGCATGGTCGAAATTTTGTTACCATGCGGACTTTATGATGATTTTAGACATCAGGAGTTCATTTTCTTCTGTATAACCGTCGGAAAGGTATTTGGTCACTAGCGTGCCGGCTATGATATAGTCGGAAAGGTCGTGATTTATAACCATGCCGACCTTATTATGCTTTTAGGCATCAGGAGAAGGTATTTTCAGCAACACATAGTCGACAAGGTCGATAACATAATACCTTGACGGCTGTACAACATCCGGCTAGGTATTAATATGCTTACCTTGCCGACCCTGGTAACTACACTATTTCCGCTGTCAGGGCCGGCAGTCTGACAATTCACAACCTTGACGGTGCTGGTTTAGTCGCAATGTAACTTTACAAAAGCATGCCGGGGTAAGTATTGAAAATTTACATAGCTAAACAAACCATTCATTCAACAACTAGAAATCCAACACTTTTTGTCCAAAATACGAAAACATGTCCCATAAACCTTAAAAAAAACATTTGTCCAACCGTTAACCTTAACATTTGTCTACCACAACATAAAGAAATAAACTAGAGACTGCATTCATTCACCACCACGACCACGACCACGACCCCATTTAGGAGCACCACCACTACTACTACATTTACCACCACGGGAACGACCCCTTTTTTTGTCAGCATTCATCTTGGTTTGTGCTTCCCTCCTGGCTTTTTCTTCCCTATTTACTTCAACATCAGCTTGCTTGAACAATTCATAGGCATCCTCATTGTCAACATTGCTAGAGTAGTCAATGTGCTTACTTTGCTCTTCAATCGACAAAGGCTCTCATCTTTCTCTCGCGCAACACATCACCCTCACAAGGCTCTTCAAATACTCCTTCTACTTTCAATTAAACAACAAACAATTAATAGAATGATTCGATAATGTAATCTTAAAACAATAAGAGCAACTCTAAAATACTTACAAAGAACTTAAGACTTGTTGCTGGGTCTTTCGATGCCATCTTCCTCTTACGTGTCAATTCTTCAGCAGTCATTTCCCTAATCACAGTAGGACGAGCCCAACCCAAGTACCACGTCATGTATTTCTCATGAGCTTCATGACCTTCGGTCACCTCGTCCAAAAGACTCGTATCGACTTTACGACCACGTCTTCCGTTCCAATGTTCTAGAACTGGCGGTGGAGCGTAAGCGACATTAATAGTTTTTTGGGACGTGTTGCAGTCATCCCTTAACACTTTAAAGTCCGGCTCAGCATCGAAAATAGGGTTCTTCTTGGACGTAACCCAATTGTCGCATAACCCGATGTGGATTGTACATTGAAAATGCATGGGTTAAAAATAAGGGACCGTAGTATAATGCAACATCATCTCTCCTTTGGATTAAACCTTGATTTCTAGCATCTCGATACAGATCAAATATTACCTCATCCGCACTTAATTTGTCGATGGCGATTCGGATTTTGATAAGATGTTGCGGCATTTCCTTATCCTGACCACCCTTAAAACTGTATTTTTGCCCTCTTGGCTTATCAATCGCAACATTATCATCCACTTTGATGTAGGAGTTGGCTTTCACCAAAGTAGGGAAGTGCTCATATATCCAAACCTATGCAAACACAAATTTTAGTAAGAATCTTATCTTACGAGAATTTTGAAAATATAAATGATTTAGACAATAAAATTACATGGAAGAGATATATATTTCCGTTAACTTGCGCAGTGAGTGCCCTTGAACCCTTTGTCAACTCATTGTTCAAGAAGGCAACCATCGCAGTACCCCAAGAATACTCATGCATCTTATCTAAAGGATCCAACAGTTGCATATACCTGACGTCGACCAACCTTCCGGAATTGTCGTGGAAGATACATTTGCCCAGGACGTATAGAAAATAAGCTGACGCGGTAGCATTGATTCGCACCAAGGCCACCCTTCCTTCCTCATTATAGATTTTCTTGGTCCCAGATAATGTGTCCTTAAACTTCTTCAGATTAAACTTCTTGCTTAGACGACCATCCTTCATTACAAGCATATAATCCGTCTCAATCTGATCCCAACCGAACAATTTCTTGGTCAATTTGAAGATCTCCTCCCAAGAAATGCCATTATCGAAGCCCTCACTGATTGCTTTTCCCTCAACCTCGAGGCCCAGAATTTGATGAGCAGAGTTATCGCCATCTCACCGAATGGGAATAACATTGTATCAGTCTCTCCGTAGAACCTCTCAAAGAATGCAGATACGGTAACTCTATCATGCTCAATATTCGAACTCTCCACCGCAGGCCACAACCCGGAGTTATTGAAAATCGCTTGCACCTCGTCACATTCATCGTCAAGATCCCAGTTCTTAGCGACTGAACATGAAGCTTGGCACCTCATGAGACGGATGGCATGCTTGTGATCCTAAGTACACAAAAAAAATGAAAAAAAATAAATACAAACACTTGACGCAAATTTAAGATAGATACACTTAAATAAAAAACAAAGACGGATTGAGATTACTTACGATAGTATTATGGATTTGACATGCCCATGAGTCTTTGTATCCAAAAAGAACATTTCCACCATCTTCTGGGGTCCCCTTTGGAGGCTCACCTGGTTTAAGTCTAACCTTCAAGTGGGGGGGGGGAGGCATGTGGGAATCAGCTGGTTTAGTGATAACCCTCTTCAGTCTTCCGGTTTCAGTTGAAGTTGAAGCTTGGGTTTGTTGAACATTAACTTGAGTTTGTTCTCCTTCTTCTTCTTCTTCTTCTTCTTCTTCCACTGCCTCTTCAACAATTTCATCTTCGATATTCTTATCTTTATCTCCATTACCATTACCATCATCATCGTCATCATCATCATCATTACCTCCTCCAACAGGTGGCATTTCTTGATCACCATCATCATCATATTGTTACCTCCTCCAGCAGCCAGAGTTCTTTCAACAACATCATCATCATCACCTCTTCTACCAGATGGAATTGATTGGTATTCATCTGGAGTTTCATCCGAATCACTTGGTTCTGATGGTGGTTGAGAATCATTCCGTACACGGATCTTGAGCGTCCCCGGCTCAACAAATTCCCCTCGATGTGTTGCAGTCAAGAGTTTTTCACCAACACGAGGAGGTCTTAAAGGAGGAGTAGAAATATATTCTTTCCCTTTTGCGACCTATACAAGAACAATTTTTGAAAAATTCAATAGTCGGCAGGGTTGACAAATATAACCTTGCCGGCTACACAAAAGTCAGAAGGGTCGATATCTAAACTACATGCCGTCTAAAGTATAGTCGGCAGGGTCTTATTCCAATAACCTTCCGGCTTATAACAACTTGAACACTAGGTTTTGAACATCAATAGTCGGCAGGCTCTATAATAAAAACAATGCCGGCTAACAGGGTGGTATTCAAATACCATTCCGACTTTCAAAATTCAAGGCATAGGGAGATACTAAAAAATTGAAATACAGCCGGCATGGTACAAATTTATAACCCACCGGCTAAAAAAAACCGACGTCGGCAGGGTCCTAGGTTGAATACCTTGCCGACCCTGCAAGTAGCAGTTATAGATACTAAACAGCCGGCAAGATCTTCAACCTAAGATCTTGCCGACTAAACCTAGCTATGAAATGTCGGCAAGGTCGTGGAACAAACACCTTGCCGGCTGAATAACTGCAAATTCACAATTTTGATTTTTCAGACCTAATTTGACATTCAAACATGAAATCGAAGTACTAGATTGAGTTTAAGTAGGCCCTTACTTTCTCAATCGCGTCATATCTCCCTTTTCAGCGGCTTTGATTTCTTCTCCTTCAACCGCTTTTTTCTTCTCTTTCTTTTGAACTAACAAAGCAAATCCGGGTTAAATTCATTGCGCTTTCTATCTGTTTATTTCATCTTACTAGTCCTCGGTGGTAGTGCCTCCATTTTTAAAGATTAATCGGAATTTTCAACGATTACGACGAATTAATCGACGAGTTTTGATGGTGGTGTGATGGAGAGCCGGTATGGTGGTGGAGGAGGAGAAGAAGAAGAAGAAGAGAAGAAAGAAGATGAAATGAAAAGAATAAAACTGATTTTGGGTAATTATAATTATAAAGGATAGGGGTAGTATTGTAACTTCACCCATATTTGGCCTCCCCTTAGTAAGGGCACTATGTCCATATAAATCTAGGTATACCCCAATCAAGCCAGACACCTAAAACCACCAGATTTTATTTGTTATTATTATTATTTATTTATTTCTAACACAAAAGAAAGATTCATTAGCTAGTAGCATATTTGGGTGGGATGTTTTCCATGAAGTCAAAAGAAGCTTTGTTCTAGCTTTGTTAGCTATTTGATGAGCTACATTGTTTCCTGACCTTTTTACATGGCACAACTTAATATTACATAAAAGACTAGATATAAGGTGCTTTATTTCATCTACAATCCTTTGGTTTATCCAGTGAGTACAAGGGATAACACCATTGATGGTGTTAACTACATGTAGACTGTTTGATTCCAACACCACATCAACTGCCTTCAATTCTTTGCCCCATATAGTAGTTTCTTTCAGTGCCAAACATTTATCCTGCTCTGGATCTAGTCCTCTATTGAAGTTTCTGCCTCTGATGCCTATGTAGGTACCTGTATGATCTCTTATGATTAGTCCAACACCAAACATTTTAGTAAACTCATCAAAAGAAGCATCTATGTTTATTTTAATCTGGTTTGATTCAGGAGGACACGGGACTCTTATTTCCTTTCACACTTCCATCTTGATTCCAAATTTCTATGCTACACTGATTACTAGGTTGTTGATGTTTTTAATAGTTAAAATATTATTGATTCTCTTATATTGAGAAAAAAAATTGTGCACCTATTTTTCCAAAGGTATCAAGTTGTTATTATCATGGTAACGACCCAACGGTTTCATTCTTCTTCATCTGTATGAGAATCATTTATAAACCAGTTGGTGATCCAGGAAACAATTGTAGTATGATCAGCTTGAATATTTGAGATATTAACATTCATCATGAGACAGATAGATCTGGAATAATCACACTCAATGAGTAGGTGTTCTAGATTTTCTTATGCAGTACCACGAATAGGACATGTTATATCTATATATATATTTTTTTATAATAATTCAGTTTCACCAGTGTTGAAACAATTCCTTTCAAGCACTTCCAGATGAACAGTTTCACACTATGTGGAGCTTTGATCTTCTATAGCTTCTTCCAGACTATTTAGGCACATTTTGATGCTGCTGATTTCTTTGATGAGCACCAGAAATTAAAGTTTTGTAAGCTGATTTTACCGTGAAAATTCCTGTTATAATTGGTTCCCACACCATTTTATCCTCTTCATGTTGAGTCAGATACATATTAAGAATCAGTTCAGCTGTATGTGGTGGAAATAATGAAGTAATGAGATTGATGTTCCATCTTCTAGGATTCTTAAGGGTGAGATTAGAGACATACACAATTTGGCTGGATATCTATAGTTATTATTCGGAACTGGTGGCCCATTTAGTCTTGTTACCCAATTATCATACCAAACTAAAATTTTCTCCCCATTTCTAACCTCCCATCTGTGATATTTTCTCACATTTTCAAGCCCTTGTTATATTCATTTCCAAATCCAAGAAGAATTTTTATATTCTTTTTGGAGATGGATGAAGTCATAGTAAGGTGAGTATTTTGGCTTCATCACTTTAACCCAGAGTTGATCCGATTCAGTATAAAATATCCAAGCTAGTTTTGTTATTAAAGCGTCATTAGACTTCTTTAAATTCTTAAAGGCTAATCCTTCATCATTCTTTGAGAATCATAAGGAATTTAGTCCCAGCAGTAGCCTTGCGACTTTATTTGTGGTTTTCCTTTCGAAGACATCTGGTTAGATAAATTGAAATCTATTCCCTCAGTTTCAAAATAATAGCCCGGTTTACGTGCAATTACATTTTAACTAGGAAGTTAACTCAACGTAAAATTTCCTGGCCAAGTCAGGAATAATCACTCTGTATTAAACAGTTATAACTATTTTTTTTACATAAAAAGATGAATATATTTAATAAAAAAATACTACAATTTGTCATGGTCATGTTCGATCAGAGCTTGAATTCAACTAGGTCATTCATCTGATCGGTTATTTTCACCAGCTTGAGTTCGTGCAAACTTAACTAAAAAATACGTTGAATGATTAACATTTTTATGGACATAAGATCAAGTTCAGCTTTCAAAGGTATTTAAAATTCTAATTGCATCATTTATTAGATTATATAAAGTCCATCTAACGGTCGTGGATTTTCCATTGATTTCATTGATCACATTGCCACAATCCCCTTTCAAATAAATATTTCAACTTAGCCCATAATACTGATGTTGACAAAGATTTTGTTTCAGTCTGTCCAGGATCTACATCAGTTGTGACTGACCCTCGCAATCATTGCAATTCCTGCATATTAGTCCCAGTTCAGAATTTTCAACAGATATATGTAGGAAGCGTCAAAATTAATTTTTTCCTACAGCAACTTCAGAAGTTGTCCATTTGGGAAAGTGAGGCAGATTCATTTGCATAGATAATTCTTTTCAGCTCTACCTTGTTAACCTGCAGATCGTGATCATCAAAGTTCTCTTCGTCTCAGACTTTGTTGATTCCACAAGTTTTATACTTGTGAGGTGAATAATAATCTAGGCTGAAATTTGGGTTGCATAAGTCCGGATTTTGAGGATAGCTAGATTTTTGTCAAAGTGTTATCGATTTCCATCATCTTGATCATACGTTTCGATCGTAATAAAAAAATCAATTTTATACGCTTAATCTGTGGGAGGCAGATTTGGTTTAAAGTCTTCAATTGAGTTGAAGCAACTCTTAGTTGGTGTGATGTCATCTAAGGGAATAAATTGCGCGGAGTCCTGCTGGGATTCAAGAGGCGTAAGGAGCGCGACTGTACCTTAATCAGTGGTATACCTTTTAGGGATCAACTACATTCATGTCTGAAGTTAATTGGTAGTAGGCTAGTGTCTGTAGCGGCTTAATACATTTTGATGTTCAATATGGACTAGGTCCCGATTTTTCTGCATCTGCAGTTTCCTCGTTAACAAAACTTCTGGTGTCTGTGTTATTTCTTTTTCCACATTATATTGTTTATCTTTATAATTGAAATATCACAGATTGTGCGTTGATCAATCATAGTAGAGACGTCCGACTTAGTTTGTTGGATACGACTTGATTGATTCTTGGACATTGGTCTTTGGTTTCGTCCAAGTTATCTCTTTGTGGTTAGGTTATGTAAACGTTCTAAGCATAAGAGATAGAGATATAACTCTTAATATTATTCATTGATTGAGTTTTACTCTCGGAGTTGTATTGAGTTTGTTCATACAGATTGCCTAAGAAAAAAGTGGTGGTGTATTTTGATACCCCTGTGTTTTCATGTACCACTTAGATAGGGCCGCCAACAGGTCTCATCGGGTTGATCGCTGTCGTATGCGTCAAAAATAATATTACTTTCTCACAACTTAAAATATATAATATAGCAAGGGTAAGAAAGGATCGTTCCCACAGAGAGGATCTAGGTTGTCAAGTTGTTTCGGTTTCCTATATAAACAAGGGGGGATTTTCTGATTTTTAAGTAAAGGAAAATAAACTAAAATCAAATAATGAAATAAACAAGCAAATCAATAAGATGAAGATATTGGTCAAGGATTAGTTTTCATTCACAAACATGAATTTGTAACAATAACTAGAATTGATATTTAATCTCAACTTTTATCAAAAGTCCTATGATACCTTGATCGCAAGAATATCCCGCTAATTTCCTTTTATCATCAACAAACACATTAAAAGATGCGAATGTGAATTCTTCCTAAAAAGCAACCTAAAGTGTAAAAGCACAATTAAGTTTAACTCCCTAAGAGCACTAAGTTCTATGAAATAAGACTAATCAATGCAAACGAACGTGTAAAAGCACTAATCCGTTTTACCAAAGGTTATGATCCACTTGTGACTACTAGGATGTATCACTACAAGCAATACTCACAATTATGCTACTTGCAATCAGGAATTATCACTTTTGCGTATAATAACCCTAATCTAGCAATAGAGATGAAAACTAATTCAACAGATTCGCGACTCGACTAAACATGCATTCAAATCATGTAACAATATTAAAAGTGAATCATAATCAACAAAATATGGAGACAAAACTAATTCATTGCATAAATATCATGATTGGGACTCCAACTTATTCCTTAACCAAAATAAAATCTAGGTACTCATGGCATAGGAGTTCATCACAAGAAGAAAAAGAAAACTCATGTTTCTAACCCTAGGCTAAAAGTAGAAGAAGAAGATAATAATATGGAGATATCTAGGTTTAGAGAAAGACTTTTATATTTATATGCTTCTCCCAATCCAAAAGGATACTCTTTCCAATATTAGGTCTTCTCAAAACCCATATCCAAGTGGTCCACTAGGCCCATGTATGAGAAATATGTCTCTGGAATTTTGGGTCCAAAACTGGTCGCCGGGGTTGATGACATCATCACCGGAGTTGCTGACGTCATCACCGGAATCTGGCCGGAATTCGCACCACTGGTCACCTGAGAACTGCCGCCGGCAAGCTGAGTCAAACTGACGGTCTTCTCAAGTCTCTGTTATCTTTGACGGTCTTCATAACGGCGCCGTCATCTTTGGATAACTGAGTCATATGAGCTGGATCGTTGAGTCAACTCGCCGTACTCCGATTCCGGCAGAGTCTCCCCTGTTTCTGCTCAGTTCCCGGCCAATTCCAGGCCATTCAAATCCCTGCATTCCTAACATACATATACTCATTCCACATCAACATCATCACAGCAGCCTCCAATTCCACTTCTTGGTTCAACTGCAACCAAACTCAATCCACTCCAGCAGCTGCATTTCACTACCATAACACACTTAACATCCTTCCAAAACTTGCTCCTCTTCTTCCCTTATTTCCATCACCAGCTTGTTGTAGTATTTTTCGTGCGGTAAATAAGAGTTCGTTGCTCGGACTTGAAAAGATTTATAAATAAAAATATATACACAATATTTGTCACAGGATCAAGAGACATTAGGACTCAGGATTCCACCATTAATCATACACACAATTCATATATTTATTCCAAACAATTATAGCTCAAATGATATCGACTCTTATTCTTGCCAAAGTAGATTTTTAGAAGATTTATTGTATATCACTAGCATGACACATCAAAAGCACTAAGACCAAGCATACATCATCATACGATATCACAACCAATTAAGAAAAATCATAAAACAATTTATAAAAAGTGCAAGTAGTCAAAAAAGAATTAAATATAATTATTGTATGCGTAAATAACGGCTTCCTCCATCATCCCAGTGTTGGGATTTAGCTACTCATATTAATCATGTTCTCAAAATACATTTTTATAGCTCAAAAAGTTGATTAAAAGATGAGAAAATGCTAAAACAGAGATTCGCAACAGTTATAAGCGTTACAGTTTGCTGTATAAAACAAAACTGATGTGTAGAAAACAAACGATACCACCTCAGCGTTGTAAACAGCGACACTTCCGCTGTGCTGTTGACGCTGTTGAAAAACGACGGACCTGGATGGTCCGTTCTTCGTGTTCTTCAGCTCCTTCTTCCTCTTCAACAGCAGCAGGTGGACATTGCTGCTGGTTCTTCTTCTTTGCTCCTGCTGCGTCCCAAAGCTCTCCCAACTCGTGATAGCTGACCCAAAGAGCCTTTATATACTGTTTAATGCCTTCAAATCTTCACAATAACTCCCAGAATTATCCATTAACATCGGGAATATTTTCTTTGTATTTCATGCAGGATATGGGATTTTCTTCCCTGTTTAACTCTTCTACGCGTCTCTGGATTGTCTTAAATTGTTCGTATAATATCATGAGAGAATATTTTCCCAAATATCTTCTCCCAATCTTCACACAGCTTCCGTAATTAACATAATCTTCTAAAATATCTCGGTCCCCTGTTTACTTCCAAACTCGGATTTCTGGCCCAAGTTACTCGATCAAATCGCTTGCATATACCATGTCTAGTGTATTCAGGCCCAGCCCAACCGTTTCTAGCGATTGAATCTCGCTGAAATCCCTCCAACAATCCGACCCAAAATCAACAGCGTCTGCATTAAGTATTCCCGCCAAAACCAAATTCAAACAAAGAAGATGACCTCCCCCTATCCAGTTCAGGGGTGCGAATAGCAAGTGGTCACCCCTTATCAAGTGGATGCCCCTTATCTAAAGCAGAGAGTCCGAATAACAAATATCCTTCGGGGATGCTCCGTATAATTTTTCGAGCCGATTTTTCCAAAATTATTTATTTCCAAAAAAATACCTAAAAACACATAAAACACCATAATAAGGACGAAAACGGGTACTAACAAAATACACAAAAGAGATGAAAATAGACACATAAATGCATCTATCAAATACCCCCAAAGTTATTATTTGCCAGTCCTCGAGCAAATTTATTATAGGAAGGAAAATCATTTGAACCCCTAGGTGGCCCTAGTGGCGGAGTGTTGTCCCCGGAGGGTTTACCAGAGGTGTACCCACAAAACCTTTACTCCAGACCCTAACTATCTACGCAAAATCTTGGAAAGCACTAAAGAATCTCCTTGGTTGGCATACTTATTAATTATAGGAGGAAGTACCCTGATGCGAAATTCCAATTACTGTACACGAGTTTTCACTCAAGCATACTAAAATTCATATAAGTGACAGAGCTCCACTAAGATAGTTTCACGATGGACATCATACTCGGAGTCAGACTAATCACATGAAAAGATTAAGAAGATGGAAAAAGAAAAATGTAGATGGTTGAAAAGTGAACGGTGTTTCCCATATCTGTCTGAAGGCCTCTGCCAAGGTGAACCTAACTTAAATGAGTGAGATATCGGTCTGACTAATATTAACACACTGGCATATACAAGGGAACCAATGGTCAATAATCCTAACTCTAGGTCAACACAACTGGCATATACAAGGGTACCAGTGGTCGACTTTATTAAACACACATTTATGTAAGAACTAACAACATGATTGGACCTTGTGGACCCAAGCGCATGTTTCTTTTCAGCAGATTGCATGGTAATTCCCGTGGATCCTGCATTCCACGCTTGTTTAGGCGACGGAGACAGGGAGAACACACACATATTGCTATCCAAGTGTTAGTATTTATTCTGATTGGTCTACTGGTCTGGTCTTTTTTTTTTTTTTGAAAAGGTAACTCAGTCACTCTATTTCACCCTAGCAAAGGTAACAACTTGAATCGTGTGCCCCACCAAATCACTTGAAATAAAAGAAAACTGAAAATAGAAAGTGAAAAGGACTCGACGAGATATGGCGAAACTATCATGTTATTTCTAACACCTGAGCTCCGTGCTTTTATGAATAGACTCTATAGATGTTTCCATCTAGTCATATTGGTTCCTCAACTCCTAAAACAAAAATGTTTCCATCCACTTAGATTGGTTAGTGCTATCCTTAATAGGCGTAAATTTCTAGGCTCTGGAGTTTATTTATTGCAACTAAAAAGTTTCTCCCATACCCCCAAACTTAAAATTAACATTGTCCTCAATGTTCTAAAGATGAAATTAAAAGCATGAACAAGGAGAGACAGTTACTATTTCAAGCAAAAGAGTGAAGGAAGGATATTACCGGGTTGCATGAGATTGGGTTACCTCCCAAGAAGTGCTAAATTTATAGTCTTCAGCCAGACTAAGAAAGGTTTAATCACCTCGAATCATATAGCAATAGCCGAAATAATTGTGGGTTATCGAAACCAAATAGAGCTATCACAAGTAAAAGGAATCTGCAACAAGCCAAGAAAATGAACATGTACTGCATACCCTTATCTAGTTTCCTGATTAAGATACCTATGTCCCATTGTGGTTCAGGTTCAGGTTCTATGAAAGGATCTTGATAGAATATTTTCATTGGATGCACTTCCTCATAGCTAAGATCCAACAGTTCAGGTTTAAAAGTCTGGAAAAACTCAATTAAAAATAATAACAACCTGAATAACTGGGGATCCTTAAAGTCAATCAGATTTGACTTACACAGCTGACCACAAAGAGAGTGGTGGTCTTCCTTAAACAGATGTGTCGACCCTAATCTCCTAAAGTAATTAGGTTTAGTCTCAAAACTTAATAATTGACACATCTGAAATTTATATGTTCCCACAATTGGTAGAAAAGTTTTTGGTGGGAAAACAAAGTCAATCTTGGTATTATTTCCTGGGCTAACCTCATCAACCAGAGGATGGGTTTCTAACAGTTGAGACTCGTGTTGAATATTATTAAGTTCGGGAAAACGAGTACGAAGATAGTCTTGTAATATGGTTGAGGCATTGATGTCAAGTCCCACGTGAGGGATTTTTTTAAGAGTTAAAGAACATGGAGAATGATAATCATCCCCAAACTTAGAGTTTTCGGCGTCTCTAGGTAGACTGGTCATAATCTCCCTAATTTCTAGGTCATCAGATTCCTGAAAGTGGGCGATTGATTTTTCTAAGTCAGGTTCATCCCCGCTAATCTCTACGAGTTCATCTAAGACTATTGTTTCTAAATCGTTTGACTCGAAAACAGTACTCTCAAGATAAACTGGTTCCTCTAAACCATCATCGGTTTCGTAATCATCGTCTAAAACGGGGGTATTTCTAGTCAAATCCTCGTCCTTTTGAATAGGTAAATAATTATTAAAATTATTTGGATTTGAACTAGAAATATCATTATAATCATCATCACCATCCTCCTCCTCATAATCATCACAATATAATTTTTGATATTCACGAATTCTCAAGCTTTATTCCCAACTACATGGTCTATGTTTATAATATTTCTCATAGTTCGTTAGAGGTGATTCCTCAATAAAAGTTGGAGTATCCATATATCGCTTCCCACGCATATATTCACCAAGAGTCATTTCCGAAGACGTCTCTTGATAAAGAGAATTTCTATACATATATTCTCGTAACGTCATCTCAGGTGGCGTCTCCTGAAAAGGATTCATCACCGAGGAAACACAAACTACAGAGGAATTCTACACAATCACAAACAAGGCTGACTCGACCAAATCAAACCTATAAATTCTAGCAAACAAAAAGCATGATGGCTCCACTTAGATTGTTTCTAGACCAGCTTCTATCTTTCCAAAGGGAATTCGTTGCAATTTGAGCAAACCCTTCTGGAATCAATCCGAGTCAAAGTAAGTTGAATAGAGGCGAGGGAAGCTTAGTGGAGCTTTGATACCCAAGGCCTCACCGCTATCACAAGGCGGCGCAGTCACGCATTCAACTCACAGAAACCATCATGAACTTCGAGGTGTGCTTAAGAAAGTAACCAATATCCTTCGAAAAATTTACCTAATAAGCGCGATACCCTATAGGTCTCTTTCTAATCAGGTTTTAAAGCTTGGGTTCGCGTTAGGTTTTGTTCTCCTAAAGCGGGAAAGAAGGGAACGGTGATGAAATCCGAATCCTTATCTTGTTTAGGACAGGCCTTGCCCTTTACTAGGAAAATAAAGACAGTCTGGTTCGTCCTCTAACAATTAGCACCTTAAGGAGTACAGTAACTCGCTTGCAGGGGATTCGCGAGTGTTTCGATTGGACTTACCTCCCGTACCAGACGGGGTATGAACCGTTGTCGTCGACTCGGGCCACGACTCCTATGCCGTGTGCGAACCCGAGGGGCCGAGGTGATATTGTAATCACCGTCCTTCCCTGCACACAGTTTGTATTAAGGGTACCCTTCCGTAGGGTTTAAAAATTAAAGTCCAAATGTCCAGTCCAATTTAAAGTTCAAAAAGAAAAAAAAATTAAAGTTTTCCTCACACACTCAAAAAGAATTAAAAATTAAATCCTAAAATTGTCCTCTTTTTTTCTCTTTTCGCTTTAAGATTTTTCCTCTCCAAGTCCTTAGTTTTCACTTTGAACCTGCAAAATAAAGACAAAAAGACAAAGTAAAAAGGAACAAATAATAAAGAAAAAAAATAAATAAACCTAAAAATAAATCTATATACAAGTCTGCGTCGGCGGCGCCATTTTGTTGTAGTATTTTTCGTGCGGTAAATAAGAGTTCGTTGCTCGGACTTGAAAAGATTTATAAATAAAAATATATACACAATATTTGTCACATGATCAAGAGACACTAGGACTCAGGATTCCACCATTAATCATTCACACAATTCATATATTTATTCCAAACAATTATAGCTCAAATGATATCGACTCTTATTCTTGCCAAAGTAGATTTTTAGAAGATTTATTGTATATCACTAGCATGACACATCAAAAGCACTAAGACCAAGCATACATCATCATACGATATCACAACCAATTAAGAAAAATCATAAAACAATTTATAAAAAGTGCAAGTAGTCAAAAAAGAATTAAATATAATTATTGTATGCGTAAATAACGGCTTCCTCCATCATCCCAGTGTTGGGATTTAGCTACTCATATTAATCATGTTCTCAAAATACATTTTTATAGCTCAAAAAGTTGATTAAAAGATGAGAAAATGCTAAAACAGAGATTCGCAACAGTTATAAGCGTTACAGTTTGCTGTATAAAACAAAACTGATGTGTAGAAAACAAACGATACCACCTCAGCGTTGTAAACAGCGACACTTCCGCTGTGCTGTTGACGCTGTTGAAAAACGACGGACCTGGATGGTCCGTTCTTCGTGTTCTTCAGCTCCTTCTTCCTCTTCAACAGCAGCAGGTGGACATTGCTGCTGGTTCTTCTTCTTTGCTCCTGCTGCGTCCCAAAGCTCTCCCAACTCGTGATAGCTGACCCAAAGAGCCTTTATATACTGTTTAATGCCTTCAAATCTTCACAATAACTCCCAGAATTATCCATTAACATCGGGAATATTTTCTTTGTATTTCATGCAGGATATGGGATTTTCTTCCCTGTTTAACTCTTCTACGCGTCTCTGGATTGTCTTAAATTGTTCGTATAATATCATGAGAGAATATTTTCCCAAATATCTTCTCCCAATCTTCACACAGCTTCCGTAATTAACATAATCTTCTAAAATATCTCGGTCCCCTGTTTACTTCCAAACTCGGATTTCTGGCCCAAGTTACTCGATCAAATCGCTTGCATATACCATGTCTAGTGTATTCAGGCCCAGCCCAACCGTTTCTAGCGATTGAATCTCGCTGAAATCCCTCCAACAATCCGACCCAAAATCAACAGCGTCTGCATTAAGTATTCCCGCCAAAACCAAATTCAAACAAAGAAGATGACCTCCCCTATCCAGTTCAGGGGTGCGAATAGCAAGTGGTCACCCCTTATCAAGTGGGTGGCCCTTATCCAAAGCAGCGAGTCTAAATAACAAATGTCCTTAGGGGATGCTCCGCATAATTTTTCGAGCCGATTTTTCCAAAATTATTTATTTCCAAAAAAATACCTACAAACACACAAAACACCATAATAAGGACGAAAACGAGTACTAACAAAATACACAAAAGAGATGAAAATAGACACATAAATGCGTCTATCACAGCTTGGTCTCGACCTCGAACACACTCATTCATCACCAGCTCCATTAGCAGCAATTACAGAAGCAATTTGAATCCAGAATCTCTTCATAGACCTTCACGCATAGCTACGGTACCCATGGAAACAACATTAATCTTCAATCATCTACTTGCTGATGTTTGCAGCCTGGTCTTGACCAAATCCGAGCCACTGCCAACACCATGTCCATCAAATTCCGTCTGTATTCACCGTCTTCAAACCATTATGGCAGCAACAACTGTTCTCCTTCAGTTTCATGTATCTGGCAGCCATCCTGCAACCCGCTAACATTTTACAGCAACAACAACTTCTTGCTTTTCTGAATCTCCAGTGTTGTAGCTTAAACCATTACCACTTCAACTGCAATCTCATTGCCTTCAGCTCCATCTCTGCCTAGGATTAATTCATAGCAGCACACTTACATTCTAACTTCCAAGACCACCTGATGCTTAGAACAACGACAACTCATTAGTCGGAAACAGTGAACTTGTAACTGCACTTCTTGTAATCAGCTGTGTAAGCCAATTCCATAACCTGAGCACCAGTACCACTTCACCTCGAGCCATTCTGTCACAACACATAATCCAGTATCACCATTTCTTCAAGCCAACAACATAAGCTTCAGCATATCTTTTTTCCTTGACTGCAATCCACCGTCTCCATTGTAGCTTCTCTGCAACACAACTTCACAGCAGCAACCTTCACCTGAATTCATTCACAAGACCCATTCAATCTCAGACCTCAACCAATGCCATCTTTCATCCACCACCACTTGAATTACGGCTGCGATATAACTTCCCCTGGCAGCAACCAACAGTAACATCACTCTTCTCTATTTTCACAAACCCTTGTAACTCTGCCAATCACAACTACAGCTTCTTCTTCCACAACAGAACGACTTTACCCTTCTTCATCTCAGTGTCCAAATTCGATTCACAGAAAACCCATCTTCCTAAATCGACAGAAAACCCAAATTCTTCATTTCTCATGAACCCAGAACACCAATTCGAACTTAATCACCGCAGAAACCCATCTCATAATTCGTACCCAGTTCAAGAGTTTCTCAATCATCCTTGAATCTACTCCGTTCATCCTCTGTTACATCCATAAACCAATGATAATCATCTTCTCGGATTTTCAATAATCAACAGCATTACATTCTTCCCATCAGCTCCACACATCACTGATTTCAACTGAAACAATTTGTGTTCTTCCCTGTATCTTGTCAAAGCTCAGAACCCTAAATCAATTGATTCTTCTCTGGAACCCTAATTTCACATTTCAGCTCACCTTCAATCAACGACACAATTCATTAAAGCAACAATTAGCCAAATCCCCTTTCTCCAATCTCGTTTCCTCCCTGATTCGCAGATTCACTTTCTCTGATTCCTTACTCCACTTCTTCAAGCAGCCGGCAACAGAGGAGAAGAAGAAAATGGGGTAAAATGAATTCTAATTTTCCTCTCTCGACCTAAATGTGGTATGTATAAGTGGAACGGGTATTTACACCCCAATAACAAGAACATGCTGCCAAAGTGAGGTGCCCCTTATCCTTAGCTCGGCTCCGTATAGATCGCTTGTGAATTGTCCTTTGCGCTCCAAAGGAATGTTTTCTCTTTCTTTTACTCATAATGACTCCATTACACCTGATAAGCTCAAAACAAACGTAAAATACACAATTCACACGAAAAATAGCAAAGAAAGCATAATCAATAGATAATAAATCTAGGTGTTTATGACCCATATCACGGGTCCGGGTAATATACTGCGTAGAACTGGAATCGGTTATTAGAGTCGGTTCCGGGTCCAGTTCTCAGTCCCGTGGACCCAAAACTGAACCCGATAAATACAACGGTTAATAATCAGGTCCCGATATTTATCATTTCTCATGAAATATCTTTATAAATTCTAAAAAGTCATACTGAAACATTTATATGCAAAACGTCAATAGTAATGAGTTCAACAAATCCATCTCTAACATATACGTATGTAAAGTTAAGTTGTCATAATATAAACACTAACGATTGGCAGACTTGGACTTTTATAATGTTGTCAAAAAGAGAGAATTAACTGAAAAGGCGAGGGTACCCAAATATACCTCAAGCTAAAACTTTTCCTACCTATAAGTCCTTTCTCCGAAAGTGATTGTATATGGAATGAGTCGAGACAATACAACTAATCGGTTCACACTTCGTGTGATCGTCTATGGATACAAGATCGAGACAATACAACAACGAAGTATGTTACTTGATAAAAAGGTTCGGACTTAACCAAACACAATAGGATTCACTTATCAAGTAAATAGGAATTAACGTTTGTGTAATTTACTTTAATTATCATAAAACAATTATAATGCGGAAATATAAAGTAAATGACACAACAAGATTTTGTTAACGAGGAATCCGCAAACGCGGAAAAACCCCGGGACCTTGTCCAGAATTGAATACTCTCAGGATTAAGCCGCTACACAAAATTACACCTAACTTCGTATAGTTGAGGCCAAGCAACTAAACCTATAGTTCACCTAGTTCCGTCTGCATTCCCACGCCTCCGACCTTAGTCTCGTACTTGGAACAATTCCTTTGGTTCGTATTCCAAACAATAAAGGAACAACAAATCTGTTTGGTATGAACTCTATTCAACCAAGTGATATGAGTCGGACAAAGGCTCTTCTGTTTATCTTAACATAAACTCCTTCGTCAGGTCCTTAGATCTATCTTATATTCAATTACCGAAGTAATCGTTTAAGATTAAGCCAACAACACTATTAATCCAAAGAATTGTGTTGATGCCGATCTACTCAATTAATCAATCCAACCTATCACAAGGATAAACTGATTATTAATTGGATCCTCTTTTACTGAAACAAGTATTGTGCACACTAAAGATTATGAACCCACAAATTAGAAATCTTCAATATCTTCTTCGTCTTCAAATATTCTTAGATCTTCAATAATAACCTGTACACAATCACTTGAATCTCTTGTGATCAATCACGCACAGAGCGGAATCTGTTAACAATGGATTATCACAAGATCGTCTTTAGAACTAACAACAGTCTAAAGATCCCTGTCGAAACTCTGAACTAGTTTGAGTGGATCTTATATCAGAAGAGAATATTCTCAAGCATAAACAAACTAGGTGCAATCAAAGTTCATTCTACCGTTAGTCAATCAAATCAATGAAAACAAAAGATATACCGTAATTATCTAGTTTCCCACCAACGGTACACGCTAGAGCTTCTCAATCCCAAAGAAGACTTTAAACTGAGCGGTAGTAAGAGATTTCACCTAATTAGGTTACTCTCCTCTCCGAATAGGCGGCTGCACCAGTAACAACACAACAAAGAGGAAGCTTGTTGTTACGAAGGATTAGTTTGTTAGAAAGGAAAACTTCAAGTATTTATAGACAAGGAAGCTTGGACACCAAGGAATTTCCAAAACCGAAAATATTCTCAAGATATTCATTAAAGCACAAATTCGGTTTTCATAATTCCTGGAAATGCTCTGTCCAAAAATAATGATTGATATCTCTCGGAAAATATTTAATTAGTAAATGCACATTACTAATTCTTATTTCCCTATAAAATGAAGTTAAGTACCTTAATTAAAAAATTCTTAACTTATTTATGTTTTGATCCTGAGATTCTCTTCCCTTAGCTATTAAGGAATAACTTTGAACAATTAAATAATAAACATTCATAGCACATGTTTAAAGTACGTCGACATCCTTACTTTGTAATTAAGTTCTCCTTCACACTTACAACCTTGAAACCGATTTGCCACACTTCCAAATAAGTTTAGAATTGGTTCATCTGACTTTGAAGAACTATGCGATTGATCAAATAACATTCAATCACAATCATGGGTTTATCGGTTCTACAAAAACAAGTTTCGGTTCTACCTTCCATGTGAGTATTGTGCATAGTCACACTGGATTTCCAAAATTCGGTTGACTAGGTACTAGGATCGGTTTCCAACATATATATGGTATCTAACTTATATGTGTTGCACATGTCCATAGGATAGGTTCCCCTTTGCCTAAAAACGTGTTGCACATGTTCATAGGATCAGTTCCCCTTTCTGCTATAAACCTTGTTGCACATCATACAAGGATCGGTTCCCCTTTGTGATGCATTGCACCTCTTACTAGGATCAGTTCCCCTTTCCCATATTTGGTCAGACATAAAATCACAAACCCGATCATACCATCTCAGGTGATTACTTAAGATCGGTTTCACTAAAAAAGTCATACCAATACATAAGTCAGGCCTTTGTGAATAGTTCTACCAAGAACACAACAAGTCGTGAACGGTTATACTCAATCACACATATTGGTTGTTCAAAAGATATGCAATGAATAACAAAACCAATAACGCCTGGCAATTTCCTTTTCGGTTCACAAACAAGTTTATGAACTTACTTCCTTAGAACAGATGTAAAACATTGTTCCCTAGGATGAAATATTCACCTCATAAACATGTAAAACATTGTTTATGGCGATGTATTATCTACAAAGTTTAATGGTTACGCAATAAACCTCGTATTGTATTCCTTAATACTATGTCTATCTAGAGTTCAAATATGCTTCGAAATTTTGTTTTCAATATGCACGACTTGGAAGATACGTTAGGGAATGAAACAGTTCAAGTCAAATATCACTAACCTCAAGTGGAAGGATGATTGTTGTCGTTGTAGCTCCTTGCTTCTTCACATCTTCAAGACTTCGAAATACTTGTAATGTCTCATATCCTAATACTTTCAATCTAACCTATACGAAGTTGACTCTAGTAAATAATCAAGCGACTCTTAACATGAGTTTTAATTCACTAAAATATCACAACCGAACTTGACATACCAACGTTTGGTGGGTTCAACCGAGCAATGCTCTAGCAATCTCCCACTTTGTCAATTTTAGTGACAAAACTCTTACATCATATGGACAAACAAATTACAAGAATTCATTAAACATACGCTTGATTCCAGATTCAACAACACAGTAAACTGCTTACATTCAATCTTTCAAAATGTCGTTGTTGACATTATAATAACAAAGCAAATACTCCCCCTATGGAAGATAGGTAGATATTCAATCCGCACGTATTTGTTATACCACTTCATATGACATGTTACTCCCCCTTAGTCTGTGCTTTCACTCTTTCGTTTAGATAAAACGCTTAAGCACCGATGTTCTTTTCCTTAGCGATACCAATCAATATAAAATCAATGCCAGTATCACTTGTTTACTCCATATAATTCTCCCCCTTTTTATCACAAAATGACAAAGAAACGAAAAAATAAAGGACAACACTAAAAGAATCTTACAAATCTCAGAGTAGACTTGCAACTTGTAGAGTTAGGCACGAGGGTTCCACACATCATGTTCTGATAACCAATATCAAAATCGAAACTACAAGTAGTTTTATTTTTTTATGTTACCAAGGAAACAATTGTCCGAAACAATTTTTCCAATTTAGTTTAGCAAAATAAAAATCAACTAAGCACCTTATTCCCTTTGCTAAACCGATTGTTCAAAAACAACCGCTTAATTCGATAAGACCAAAATAAAGATAACTCTATTTTTCTCATCAGGTTCTAATTATCCATAAACTTAGACCTTTCAATTTTAAACAAGACAATTACTAGGTTAGTTAACTTGCATTTCTTGTTAAGGAATTCGATTATACTTTAATAACTGAAACCTTACTTCGATAAGTCTAACTAAGATCATAATTAACTTAGTTTCTCTTATCCGGAATCGAATTGGACTAAACAACTCATCCCGTACACCTTTTATTTCTTTAAGCCATAAATAATTCATACAAACCAAGATAAATCAACTTGCATGATTATTCACCTCAATCGGAAGCAATTGAAACAACATAAACATTAAAACACCGCAATTGCACCGAAATTTTGTAAGCCTAAACAATTGATACTGTTAGAGCATAGCTCGGTCAACCTCGCATGCGTTTCTATATCAAACATGTTTGTCAATGTTAGTGATCAAAACTATAAAGTCTTGATTTCTAGCCTATTAGCTAAGTCTCGGACTAGGATAGGAAACGTGTAGTTGAGCTCAAGGACTTCGTGGTGATTCAACGACAATGACGAAGATCTACACCAAGGAACCGTGGAACTTCATCAACAAAAAGGTATGTGAAGACTTGAACTTATCTATCACTCGAAAGTCTATATATTCTTCTCCTACTTCTTATGAGACAAAAGTCGTATGCTATATAGACTAGATCATATACACTTGATATTTCGAGTAGAGTATTCACTGCTTATCTTTTACTCGAAATCATGTATTGGTAAAGCGTTTCGCTTTGATCAGGTTTATCTTCACCTAGTGACGAAAGTCATGAAAGTTTCAATCACTTTGGAAATTTCTCTGAGAGAAAGGTCTGTTGTTCTTCACGACTGAATATCGCCCTCTGAGATTGAAATGAGAGTATAGATTATATAACCATGTATTCCTTGAACCAAAGTTTTCGAACTTTGTTGATCAAGAGAAATCGGTAGGATTGTGGAATTGGCTTCCCAAGTCCGCGAACTGACGGAAGTTCTCGACCGAGAATTTCTGTCGGGATTTCCAAAACTCGTTTGTGTGCTAAGTCCGCGAACCCAGTCCGCGAACTGGCGGAAGTTCTCGACCCGAGAATTTTTTGCTGAGTTTGGAAAACTCAACCGATTAACTTAAGTCCGCGGACTTGTTTGTGAACTTAAGAGGTTATGATCTAAAGATGTGCTCTGAACATGAAACATTAATTATTAAGGAATTCTTTATGCAAACCGTGGCTATAATGTTCATGAGTCGATTCTAATCGAATCAAATTATCTTTGTTTCAATTGTGTCTTGTGTAGTTACATAAGCTCTCATAGCAATTGAACAACTCTTAACTAGTTCGTTTGAGTCAATTGAACTAGTTATGGTGAAGAAAAACCTGATTAATATGAGATGCTCATATGGTTGACCTTTTGGGTTATCATGTTGAACCAACATACGTGTACTCGTTTGGGCATGGTTTTCTCAAACCCAGTAAACGTGTACCCAAGTGTGTGTGATAAGCTATGTCTTTCGATCTAACGGTTGAGAGATATTGGCTTGAATCTAAATCAGGTTTTCATCTAACGGTTGATAGAGTTTGCTTTGCACCTAAGGCAAAACCCTGATTTGAAAGGATATATATAGGAGACATCTAGCTAGATCAAAACTTAATCCCCACACGTCTGTGTGCTACTAGTGCGCTCGTTAGAGTCGATCTCCATTAACTCTTGAGTTTCTTCTCTAAACTCGAGTTAACGACTTAAAGACTTCATTGGGATTGTGAAGCCAGACCGATACTACTTTTATCGTAGTTGTGTGAACTGATCTTGCATCTTCTATCATACGAGTACAATCGATTGATTGACTTGAGATCGCGAGAGTTCTCCGATAGGCAAGATAAAGAACTCACAAACATCTTCGTCTCACTGTTTGTGATTCCTCGACAATTCGCTTGTGTAGTCAGGAAGGATTGTAGAGAGGTGATTGATTAATCTAGGCTGTTCTTCGAGAATATAAGTCCGGATATCAATTGGTTCCTACTACCTTGATTTTATATCTAAAGACGGAAAAAAACCTAGGGTTTATCTGTGGGAGACAAATTTATCCTTTCGATAGACTTTTCTGTGTGAGACAGATTCGTTTATTATCAAGTCTGTGATTTTGGGTTGCAGCAACTCTTAGTTGTGGGTGAGATCAGCTAAGGGAATCAAGTACGCAGTGTCCTGCTGGGATCAAAGGTGTAGGAGTATAATTGTACCTTGTATTAGTGGGAGATTGGTAGGGGTTCAACTATAGATCAGTCTGAAGTTAGTTTGTAGTAGGCTAGTGTCTGTAGCGGCTTAATACAATGTGTATTCAATCTGGACTAGGTCCCGGGATTTTTCTGCATTTGCAGTTTCCTCGTTAACAAAACTTCTGGTGTCTGTGTTATTTCTTTTCCGCATTATATTTTATATAATAGAAATAATACAGGTTGTGCGTCTGTGATCATCAATTGGAATCCAACCTTTGGTTGTTGATTGATATTGATTGATCCTTGGACATTGGTCTTTGGTACCGTCCAAGTTATTCCTTGTATTTGATAAAGACTCGCTATTGATTTTAGCTTGAGTAGCAATCAAATCAAGAAAAAGATATTAACTCCTTGAGATACTTTTATCTGGATTAAGTCTGACTGTCTAGTTGATTCTCTAGCAAAGTACTTCGGAGTTAGTCCATACAGATTGCTAAGCAAAATATTGGGTGGTGTTGTTACACCCCCGCCTTTTCAATTGGTATCAGAGCAGGCAAACATGTTAAAGACCTCATCAGTCTGTGTTTGTAGCGATCTGACTCTATGGATAGAGGTGTTATCTCTATTAACGTACCACCAGTCTTCGATGTCTCAAATTACTTATGGTGGAAAATTGTTATGCGAGCATTTCTTTAATCGCGTGATTTTGAATCATGGGTATATGTAATCAATGGATATGATGCGCCCGTTGTTGCAGCCGGAAACAGAACTGTTCCCAAGAATATTGGTGAATACAATGTTGCCGAGATTCTTGCTGCAAAGCAGAATTCTGAAGGGTTGAATGCTATCATACATGCCATTTCCCCAAGTCTTCAACACCATGTGTCTAATTGCACTAGGTCTAAAGATGCTTGGGATATCTTAGAAACCGTATTTGAAGGAAACTCCAGTGAAAAGGAAGCTAGGCTTCAAACCCTTAATTCCGATTGGGAGAACCTTCGTATGGCAGATGAAGAAACATTTGATGAGTTTAATCACAAAGTGTCTAAAATTGTTAATGCATCTTTTAGATTGGGTAAGACTATTCCTGAAAAGGACATTGTGATGAAAATTCTCAGATCGCTGCCATCCAGATACGAGTCCAAGAAGCATGCCATCGTTGAGGGGAATAACCTTAATGATCTCTCCATAAACACCTTGGTTGGGAAGCTAAATATCTTTGATCATGAGCATACATCCAAAGTCGGTAAGGATGTTGACTTTAAAGCACAGAAGAGCACTAAATTACTTTCCAAAGGTAAAAGTGTTCATGTCTCGGAGGATGATCAGCCTGAGAATGATTTTTCAGATGAATACCTTGACAAGTCGGACTTCTTGATCACAAGACAGTTTAGAGATCTTCTGTTGAAGAGAAGTAAACAGTTTTCAAGAGACAAACCTAGGTCATCAGACAAACCTCACGGTCGCGTACCTCTTAAAAACAGGATGCTGACGAGGCTGATGACGAGGACATGCCTCAGTGCTTTAAGTGTAAGGGGTTTGGCCATTTTGCAAATGAATGCCCTAATCGCAGAAAATACACTGGGAACAAAGGTCTAGCTGTAACAGTTGATGAAATGTCTGAAACCTATGATTCCGATGAAGATAGGAAATCAAGTGTAGGGCTTCTTGGTGAAAATATCGATTTTGATACTCGTAGAAATATATATATCAACCTCAATGGGTTCAGGGAAGAAGGAAACCCAATTAAGCTGGAAGATTCGATTGATTTATACTATGAAAACTCTGATCGTGATGTTTCAGGATCTACTATGTGCTTAGTTGCTGTCGCACCATAGATACCTGAACATTATCCAAGATTGACGTGCTCGTTTTGTTCGATGAAGGGTCACGAACTATCAAGATGTTACAAGTACAAGCATCAAATGAGGCACGCTAACAAACTTCAACGAAGAGCAGATCGATTAGCAAGAAGGTTGGAACATGCTCAGAAGACCGCCAAGGTATGTAGGATCTTATCTTCATCAAAGAAGTTGGTTTCCAGGGATAGAATTAGACCATTTGAAAAGAAAGTATGGTCAAATCGTTTTGATAGACAGAAGCCTGAAGATTCCTCTCTTGAGGAAAGTGGTGGACAAATTTTTGTTCACCACAACACAAATTAATTGTGTTATTGTGCAAATCTTGTCTCATGTGCCTGATCGAAAGAGACAAGATCGCAAACGTGCAGGCTTGTAGAAAATTTTTTCTTTAGGGTTGTTGTTTTTGTCTATCAAACAAAAGAAAGGGTTATTATCGACAGTTCTACTCTTTATAGGGTTTAGAGTTGGACGACCACGAACCTGTTTATAGGTTTCGAACCCTACATTCCTTTTTCCTTCTTGATATCCTTTTTATCTCTAGACCTGATGAGATTGTGAATTTCATACACAAAAATCAGTTGGTTATAACTGTTCTCAAAGCATGTCTATGGAGATAAGTGATGTCAACATGATTGTTAAGCCATCAATCAAGGAAAAATAAAAATCTCCTGTAACTCCGTCCCGAAAAAGAAAAAGGAGGAATACAAGAAAGCCAAAGGCAGTGTCTTCTAACTCTCAGAAGTTTTCTGATGTTCTTGATGAGTTGAAGGAAGTAAGAAAGGAGATTCGTGAAATAAAGGCTTTTATGTCAAAGTCCTTAGAAATTCAGAGAGCCCTGGTACGACATAGTCATCCAAGACAGTTCGCTGATATAAACTCCTATCTTTGTGAACCATATGTTCTAATGGTTGTTGACAACAAGGAGTTTGGTAATGATGCTGAATTTCTCAAAGGCATTGTCGCCTAGGATGTCTTCTTTTTGGATTAGTTGGAAGAATAACTAGTGCTTTGAATAGCAATGATTGTGACTACACATAACTATTTTTGTTTCATCTTCTTATATTTATTTTTTAGGTTTATTGGTTTTTAAATTCTAAAAATATTTGGAGGAGGATAATTATTGCAGTATTTTCTTGGTTTGTTATATTGCAATATTTTTATGGGATATGTATTGTTTGCGTCTGTGAACTTGAAGGTCCCATATTGCGGTCAAAAGTAAAGTCGTCAATGAATTGGTATTCGTATTGATGAAAGGACGAATGGACTTTTGACATATACAAAAGTTATGCCTTTGCAATCATGTAATTGATGGAAAATAGGATTAAATCTTTTGTGTGACAAGGATAAAGTCTATTATGTTGTTATGCATATAATGATGCAAAAATAGAATAGATCCTTGTATGTTAACCACGGTATTGATCTTCATTGATCCATCTTGCTATGTTTTAATGTGAAGGCTCCATTGTGTGTCCTATGTTGAACACCTTACAACTAAGTCGATTAACCTTGGCTTTGTTGGTTGTTCCATAAGATGTTATATGTTGAGCATTATGAACTAAATTAATCAACCTTGGTTATTTAGTTTTGTAGTCCATAAGTTTTCTTTCTTATGTTGAGTACATGTGCGGTTAAGATGGTCATGTTCTATGATAATCTTAGTCGGGGTTCCATAATCTCTTATGTTGAGCCCAAAATAATTAAATTGATTACTTCGGTAATTAGTTTGGTTGTTTGTTTTCAATTAGATTAATTATAGGTTCTCTTATAATTAGTCTAGTTGTGTTTTCATATATTCCACAAGCTCTTGTGTTGAGTATATGAACGGCTACACTATCATGTTCTATTGGTTAATGTAGTCACGTATTCCGTAAGGTTTTCCTTATGTTGAGTACTTGAACGGTTAAGTTAGTCACCTCCATATGATTAACTTAGTCGTAGCCTGTTGCTCCGTGAGTTTACTTATGTTGAGAACTTTCAATTAAATTGATCACTTTTGTGGTTTTGATTTAATTGCATATTCCAATTAGAATATTCATGGGTTTTCTTGTGAGTATTTTGGTTGAGTTTTGGATATAAAAATCATTCTCATGGTTTTTGGTGTCCAAATAAAAATCCTTATTTTATTTCGAAATTAAGGTCGCTCTTGTTGTTCCTTTGGGAATGACATCAAATGGGGGCGAGTTCTTTTGAACTTGTGCTTAATGGTAATATCTCGCGGGGAGTGCGGCTGTGGAATTTTATAGGGGTTATCTTGCGTCTTAAAACTCCTTGATGAACGCTGTTAGCTTCGGCTATAAGATTGCATCTAAATTAAGATGATATGTTGTCTTTCTTTTGGTCATGAAATGCATCTTGTGGAAATTTCATTATGAACCCATTCTTGTACCTTTGCCAACTTTATTGACAAAAAGGGGCAGAAATATTGTAGGTCACACTACAAATACATATGGTTTTCGGATCATTGTGTAAGGGGGAGTGGTTTCCATGATCGAGATGGAGTATTGACTAAGGGGGAGTGATACATATCACCATAGTATTATTATTAAAGTCGTGATGCAATTGGACTTTGATGTTCATAATAATACTATTACACTGTATGATAATGATCGATAATCTCGATTTCTCTCATTGTTATAGCTACAGATCTTCAACAACGGTGATACTAAACTTACAACCTTTGGGATCATTGGAGTACTTGTAAGGACGAAGATTTCAAGGAACGTTGAAGATTGGACTATGAAATAGGAGCCACTAAAGTTTATCTTTTTTGTATTCCATATGTATTAATAGTTTTGTCACTAAAATTGACAAAGGGGGAGATTGTTAGAGCATAGCTCGGTCAACCTCGCATGCGTTGCTATATCAAGCATGTTAGTCAATGTTAGTGATCAAAACTATAAAGTCTTGATTTCTAGCCTATTAGCTAAGTATCATACTAGGATAGGAAAAGTGTAGTTGAGCTCAATGACTTCATGGTGATTCAACGACAATGACGAAGATCTACACCAAGGAGCCGCGGAACTTCATCAACAAAAAGGTATGTGAAGACTTGAACTTATCTATCACTCGAAAGTCTATCTATTCTTCTCCTACTTCTTATGAGACAAAAGTCGTATGCTATATAGACTAGATCATATACACTTGATATTTCGAGTTGAGTATTAATTGCTTATCTTTTACTCGAAATCATGTGTTGGTAAAGCGTTTCGCTTTGATCAGGTTTATCTTCACCTAGTGACGAAAGTCATGAAAGTTTCAATCACTTTGGAAATTGCTCTGACGAGAAAGGTCTGTTGTTCTTCAAGACTGAATATCGCCCTCTGAGAATGTTTCAATGATTGAAATGAGAGTATAGATTATATAGCCATGTATTCCTTGAACCGAAGTTTTTGAACTTTGTTGATCAAGAGAAATCGGTAGGATTGTGGAATTGTCTTGACAAGTCAATTGACTCAAATGAACTAGTTAAGAGTTGTTCAATTGCTATGAGATCTTATGTAACTACACAAGAAACAATTGAAACAAAGATGATTCGATTCGATTAGAATCGGCTCATGAACATTATAGCCACGGTTTGCATAAAGCATTCCTTAATAATTAATGTTTCATGTTCAGAGCACATATTTAGATCGTAACCTCTTAAGTTCACAAACAAGTTTTCGGACTTAAGTTAATCAGTTGAGTTTTCCAAACTCAGCAGAAATTCTCGGTCGAGAACTTCCGTCAGTTCGCGGACTGAGTCTGCGGACTGGGTTCGCGGACTTGGCAAGCCAATTCCACAATCCTACCGATTTCTATTGATCAACAAAGTTCGAAAACTTCGGTTCAAGGAATACATTTTTATATAATCTAAACTCTCATTTCAATCATTGAAACATTCTCAGAGGGCGATATTCAGTCGTGAAGAACAACAGACCTTTCTCGTCATAGCAATTTCCAAAGCGATTGAAACTTTCATGACTTTCGTCACTAGGTGACGATAAACCTGATCAAAGCGAAACGCTTTACCAACACGTGATTTCGAATAAAATATAATCAATGAATACTCAGCTTGAAATATCAAGTGTATATGATCTAGTCTGTATAGCATACGACTTTTGTCTCATAAGAAGTAGGAGAAGAATAGATAGACTTTCGAGTGATAGATAAGTTCAAGTCTTCACATACCTTTTTGTTGATGAAGTTCCACGGTTCCTTGGTGTAGATCTTCGTCATTGTCGTTGAATCACCATGAAGTCCTTGAGCTCAACTACACTTTTCCTATCCTAGTCCGAGACTTAGCTAATAGGCTAGAAATCAAGACTTTATAGTTTTGATCACTAACATTGACAGACATGCTTGATATAGCAACGCATGCAAGGTTGACCGAGCTATGCTCTAACAATCTCTCCCTTTGTCAATTTTAGTGACAAAACTATTAATACATATGGAATTCAAAAAAGATAAACTTTAGTGGCTCCTATTCCATAGTCCAATCTTCAACGTTCCTTGAAAGCTTCGTCCTTCCAAGTACTCCAATGATCCCAAAGGTTGTAAGTTTAGTATCACCGTTGTTGAAGATCTGTAGCTATAACAATGAGAGAAATCGAGATTCTCGATCATTATTATACAGTGTCATAGTATTATTATGAACATCAAAGTCCAATTGCATCACGACTTTAACAATAATACTATGGTGATATGTATCACTCCCCCTTAGTCAATACTCCATCTCGATCATGAAACCACTCCCCCTTACACAATGATCCGAAAACCATATGTATTTGTAGTGTGACCTACAATATTTCTCCCCCTTTTTGTCAATAAAATTGGCAAAGGTACAAGAACGGGTCCATAATGAAATTTCCACAAGAGACATTTCATGACCAAAAGAAAGACAACATATCATCTTAATTTAGATGTAATCTTATAGCCGAAGCTAACAGCATTCATCAAAGAGTTTTAAGATGCAAGATAACCCCTTTAAAATTCCACAGCCGCACTCCCCACAAGATATTACCATTAAGCACAAGTTCAAAGTAACTCTTCCCCATTTGATGCCATTCCCAAAGGAACAACAACGACCTTAATTTCGAAAGAAAAGAAGAATTTTTATTTGGACACCAAAAACCATATGAATGATTTTTTATATCCAAAACTCAACCAAAATACTCACAAGTAAACCTATGAATATTCTAATTGGAATACGCAATTAAATCAAAACCACAAAAGTGATCAATTTAATTGAAAGTGCTCAACATAAGTAAACTCACGGAGCAACAGGCTACGACTAAGTTAATCATATGGAGGTGACTAACTTAACCGTTCAAGTAATCAACATAAGGAAAACCTTACGGAATACGTGACTACATTAACCAATAAAATATGATAGTGTAGACGTTCATATACTCAACACAAGAACTTGTGGAATATATGAAAACTCAATTAGATTAATTACAAGAGAACCTATAATTAATCCAATCGGAATACAAACAAATAACCAAACTAATCACCGAAGTAATCAATTAAATTATTTTGGGATCAACATAAGAGATTATGGAACCCCGACTAAGATTATCATAAGACATGACAACCTTAATGATGAGTGCTAAAAAAAGTGCATATTTCTATATATTTTTCTTGGCATTTAACTCATCTCTTGTGCATTAATTCTACATTTTATCCCATATTCTGTATTTTCGTTGTTTTCAAGAATAAATACTTTTCTTAATTAATTTTGCATTTTTAGGTACTAAATAAAGCCTGGTTATCTCACGGAGCAAAAAGAGCAAAGGAACGGCAAAGACTCTCGCTAGGAGGAAGCGAAGAATGATGTTTGCAAGAGAAGGATCAACTAGAAGTGGGCTTGAAGAGGAAGAATTGTTCTTAAAGAAGATATGGTCTTGGCATACCCAAGGCCCAAAACCCTTACCCAAATCCATTTCCATTATCCATACCCATTTCCATGAGAGCCGTCAGATTGGATCCATCTTGTCATCCAACGGTCGCCTCATCATTGTGCATCAAAATCCGAAGCTCCTGTCAAACACCATAGTACCTAACTCCATTTGAAGCCGTCAATTTTGTTGTATCTCATAATCCAACGGTCGCTACATACCTCTCCATAGTAGCCGTTCGATTCAATCTATATAGGATCATCCAACGCTCTTTACTCGATGTTCATCAAAGTTCGCTATCCCCGCTTCACACCCTAGCAACCGAACACCTACACCCCAAACAAACAGACCCTAATCTCATTATCCATCGAGCTCTCTTCTCCCCAAATTCTCTGCAACAGCCATCCCCCAACAGACCTGCAACTTCTTCCACCTTCATCTCGAACACCACCACTACCACCTTCCCCCGACAAACTCAGTATTCCATCACCACCCTTGTCTCTTCCTTTCTCGTCTGTAGCATCGAGTCCTGATGCTACAAACTCGACAGTTAGAGAAGCTAGGGTTCACAGAAGTCTAGGGCTAGGCCAACAACGCAACAAGAGCTAGAGGAGGATCAGAGGGACATCAAGAAGCATGGGTCGAGCTCAATTCAGGAAATTGGTGAGAGAATTTGATTTTCCCCAAAAAATTAGGGTTTCGAATTAGGGTTTTGTATTTTTGAAAAACTATAAAAGGGAAGCTGTAGAGATTGCAAAAACTGTTCTTGGGTCATCCCAGATACCCCCTAATTGGGTTAATTTCATGTTGTTGTTTCAATTTCAATTTCATAATTCAGTTAATTTCAATTTCAAATATTTATTATGTTAAACTTGTTCTGAATCCACACTAGGGTGAGAAGACCCTTAAGCCATGATGGTTATCCATTAGGTTAGTTTTTTGTTGAACTCAAAATAGCTCAAGCTAGTTAGATTCCTAAAAGCTCAACTGACTTATGATTAGTGGTGTTGTAAGAAGACCACTAATGCTAGGGGTCAGTGGTAGTTCTAAGGGATTAACCAGCCATATTAGTTAGAGACCTAGAAACCTAAATGACCTGTGATTGTTTATGCTTTAATCAGATAGGCAATGCTAGGGGTTAATTCAAGGACTTTAGGTAGTTAACTAGCCACATGACAAGGATTTATCCTAGGCTAACTAGCTAGGTGAAAGAGAATTCTCATCCATCTCCATACACTTCATTCCCATCCACATTCACATCTTCCATGTCCTGTTCTTGTTAATTTTCTTTCATGTCCTGTTTTCAAATTTTAATTTTCATATTTTCACTTTTGCTATAACTGTTAGTTCTGATTTTGTTCACTTCTCACAACTCTCATTTCAGTCCATTCATGCTCTGTTAGCAGTTAGAGATAGCTAGGAAAACTTCATAACACCCCAAGTCTCTGTGGATCGACCCGTATTTGCACATTAGCTTCAATCGACACCGTGCACTTGCGGTATTAGTTTGTAGGTCTTTTTAGGAACCTACCAAGTTTTTTGGCGCCGTTGCCGGGGACTTGGATGTGCTGTTTTGAAGATTTCTTAGCCATCTTGCATTTCATTCTAGTCCATTTGCATCATTGCATCATTGTCTGCATCAGCATCTTGCATCTGCATTGCATTCCTGCATGAGCATTTAGTGTAGCATTTAGTGTAATTTTCCTGTTCTTTGTAGCTTGCTCTTAACTGATAACTCTGTTGAGTAACAGGTGCCTTCTCCAACTGACGTGTTTCTTGCCAAGAACTGCTGCCTGAAGCCTACCTGTGCTGCCTGGTGCTGCTGCTATTGTTGTTGTTGCTGCTGCTGTGCTCCTGTTGCTGCTGGTGCTGAGCCTGTGCTGCTGCTGCTGCTGCCTGTTGCTGCTGCCAGCCTCTGCTGCTGCCAAGACTGCTGATGTTGCTGCTCCCTGCTGCTGCTGCTGAGTCCCTCCTGAAGCTGCTGCAGCTGGTGTAAGATAAAGCCCAACTGGGCTTGTGAAGTGAATTGATTTGAACCAAGCCCAACTGGGCCTTGAGTGTTGAAGCCAAAGCTTCGGATGAACCAAAGCCCAACTGGACTTTTGCAACCAAACTGAGCAGTTGGGCTGTGCTTAAGCAAGTAAGCCTAAACCCATAAGAGAACCCAACCTGTGGGCTTCCATTTTTAATTTGTGGGCTTGTAATAATTTTTTCCATTTTTCTGTTGGGTTTGTAATTAATTTCTTGTGGGCTTGTTTGTTTAATTGCTTGTGGGCTTGTGGTGTTAGATTGATTTGGGCCTGTAGTTTTAAATTAGAAAAACTGAACTTTTGAAAGCCCAACTGGGCCTCAGACCAAACAAGCAACAGTTGGGTTATTTCAAAAGCTACATTGGGCTTCAGTTTGCGTACACATTGTAGGCTTAGTTCACCTTCCCTTGGCAAAGCAATTTCTTCCACCAATGTGGGCTTGCTCCCAACACTAAAACCAAAATTCTTGCTCCCAATACTAAAACCAAAATTTTTGCTCCCAATTAAAAACCAAATTTTTCTACCTCTTTAAAACCAAATTTGCTCCCATCAAAACCAAAAGCTCCCAAATGGGCTTTGTCTTCAAAGTCTAAAACCAAAATTTTCTAAAACCCATTAAAAACCAAATTTCTTTTTCCAAAACCCGACAAAACCAAATGTTACCCATAAAAACCAAATTTTTCCCAAAAATCCAAACCCATCAAAAACCAAATTTTGGGCTTTGTAACATAGTTACTTAGCTTTTGAGCCAAATCATGTCTAGATCTTGGTCTACAGTTGGGGAATACAACAAATCCCTTAGAAAACTTGCGTGTGGACATACTTCACGTCATGAACCTCCCATAGACCATGATGTCAATAGTTATAGGAATTATTATGGACATTTTCAAAGTCCCGAACCTCAATACATGAACCCTAATAACTATTCACACATGCATCATTCATCACAACGTGAAAATGAACATTTTGCTAGTGCCTCACTCACACAATCATCACTGATCGATCAATTAGAAGCTCGAATCACAGCTTTAGAAATGCAATCACATGAGGAATCTGTCACGTCTAATTTTCTTAGGCAACCTGAAATCTATGCATGTCCCGCATGTGGTAGTTTAGACCACCCTGTTGAGAATTGTCATATTTTGCATAATTTTAGGCAATCTAGAGAAAATCCAAGGTATGAAATGCCCATAAATTGTGAGAATGGTAGTCATTGGGACCATGATCAATCCTTTGAGGGTTGCGATCAATATTTTGTAAACCCTAATGACCATGCACACATGTACCATTCACCACAATTTGAACATGAAGAATTTTGTACTCCCATGAATTTAGACTCCACCACAGAAGCTTTAAGACTCAGTAAGCAAAACTTTGATAGATCTACATCACGAATTCATGCATATTTAGATCAGATTTTGCTTCACCTACAAAATGAGGAAATGTATGTTGTCCCTAATGAAGTGTCTAGTCCCATTCATGTAAATGATGTTGAATATGAACCTAATTTAGAGGAACATGAATCGACTAATGACACCACCACTGTTAATGAGGACCAATATGCATGCTACCATGATGATGATTATGATGATATGTTAGAAGAACATGAAAATATTGTGGAACCTGTTGGTTCAATAACATATGGCTTCTCTGCCCCGACCTTAATGAATGATATTTCTTCTAGTATTCCATGTTATGTTTCCACTGATTTGCCGATGCATGAGGATAAATCTGTTGATGATTCTGATTGTGAACTTGCTAATTTGATTGATGATTGTGAGCATGATGTGACATGTGTAGATGATTTAGGAGATTTTGATTTGATTGATAATGATGTGCCTATTCCTCTACATAAGTCACAATCTGATGGCCTTCCACCCAACCTAGATTTGGTTTGTACCCATATTGTCAAACCGACTTTTCTGAGAGTCCCTAATCTAGGTTTGGAACTGTGTGCTTCACAAGTCCTTTTGGACTATTTTGCATCTAAGTATAATATCTTTAAGGAGCCACAGTTGGAATTAGCATGTTTGCCCGTCCCTAGCAAAGTTCATTTCGAGCTAGACCTTGTGCATGATGAACCCCCAAAACTGCGAGATTTTGTTTCCAAAATTTTATCCGTTGAAAAATCCAGGTTTGGGGGTAGCTCATTTTGTTTCACAGTTTCACTTGCGTTTCTTTCCTGTTATATTTGTGTGAAGCTGTTGAAACCTCTACACTTTGTCTTTTGGGTTGATCCTCAACTCTTTAGATTGTTAGTGTATGGTGAATTTTTTTGTATATAATCCAGTAGATAAAATTTCTTAAAAACATTTTTGTTCCTTTTGTATATATTTAGCTAATCCAATATGATCTCGGCTGACATATGTTGGATTCTTGCCTTGAATAACGGAGTTCTAATATTGCTTTCGCCGAAATCGGGTATTCTCTTTCCTTTTTCTCTACTCAACATGATCCTCTTCATATGTTGTATTATAATTTTGTTCATATTTTGAAACATTGAGGACAATGTTTAGTTTAGGTTTGGGGGTGAAAAGTAGATACTTTGATAATATGCCATAATTGAAAACAAGAACTCCTTCTTTTTGAAAAAAATGAAAAAATCAAAATAAAAAATTAAAAATTGAAAATTGAAAAAAACATAAAAATGGAGCTCATTTACCTTGAAATGTAGACTCTTGTGCAAATATGTATTTTTATTAGGAGTCTTAGTCTAGATATTTAGGCACCCTGATTCTAGCACAATTCACATAGTGATAAGAAACTTGCACGCGCACGATCTACCAATACATGTATAGCCTCGATCTTCAAGGTGTTTGATAGGAAGTCACGATTGCCAATCACTTTAGAATACTGAACGAAACTTGACTAGCTTGTTCTTTGGTTGGTTGGGATAGAAGGTGGAGGTTACATTAAGAAAAACAACCATCGAATTTAACTGGGTGCATCAAAAAGGGCTACCTCTTGCAAAGTGTCATGTAATCTTTTGTTTCCTTTTGTATATGTATCAAAAGTGTTTCTTTATCAAAAAAAAAAATCAAAAAAAAAAAAAAAGAAAGAAAAAAACGATGTATATATTCAGAAAAAAATATCAGAAAAATACAAAAAAATCAAGTATTTATCAATTCCATCATCTCTTGTTCCAAAAATAAAAAGAGAGTAGTCAATGTAAATAAGAGTCATGTAAATAGTCATTTTGTTGTTTCATTGTAATAAGCAAGGAAGGGTGTATGCCATTGATGTACAACGCGAGTAATTGTGAAATACCTCCAACTCATTCACAATTCTCGTAAAGTCCGGACAGCTAGCTAGATTTCGACCTTGGTTCTTAGCCTGAGAAACTATCTCTTGGTGATTAGTAGTCATAACATCCGATCTTTCTTTACACATGTGTAGATACACTTTACACTCTTATCACATGTCTTTATTTGTTATCAGTGCTAGGATTGTGCCTTTGATAGCTAGATTGACATCTCCATTTTGCTGTGAGCTTAAACTGTCTTACACATGTCACATTTGATGGAATCTGAGCTTATATTTTGACCTAGAACTTTGTAGGTACGTTCTAAGCAAACCTTCACGAGACTTCACTCGTCCACTAGGGAGACTTAGTGGTTTAAAAGGCTTATTGCATTCGTTAAATGCAATCGAGAGACCAGCGACAGTGGTATAGGTAGGATTTCCTTAGTTTTGTTTTACTTGAGGACAAGTAAAATTCAGGTTTGGGGGTATTTGATGAGTGCTAAAAAGTGCATATTTCTATATATTTTTCTTGGCATTTAACTCATCTCTTGTGCATTAATTCTACATTTTATCCCATATTCTGTATTTTCGTTGTTTTCAAGAATAAATACTTTTCTTAATTAATTTTGCATTTTTAGGTACTAAATAAAGCCTGGTTATCTCACGGAGCAAAAAGAGCAAAGGAACGGCAAAGACTCTCGCTAGGAGGAAGCGAAGAATGATGTTTGCAAGAGCCGGATCAACTAGAAGTGGGCTTGAAGAGGAAGAATTGTTCTTAAAAAAGATATGGGCTTGGCATACCCAAGGCCCAAAACCCTTACCCAAATCCATTTCCATTATTCATACCCATTTCCATGAGAGCCGTCAGATTGGATCCATCTTGTCATCCAACGGTCGCCTCATCATTGTGCATCAAAATCCGAAGCTCCTGTCAAACACCATAGTACCTAACTCCATCTGAAGCCGTCAATTTTGTTGTATCTCATAATCCAACGGTCGCTACATACCTCTCCATAGTAGCCGTTCGATTCAATCTATATGGGACCATCCAACGCTCTTTACTCGATGTTCATCAAAGTTCGCTATCCCCGCTTCACACCCTAGCAACCGAACACCTACACCCCAAACAAACAGACCCTAATCTCATTATCCATCGAGCTCTCTTCTCCCCAAATTCTCTGCAACAGCCATCCCCCAACAGACCTGCAACTTCTTCCACCTTCATCTCGAACACCACCACTACCACCTTCCCCCGACAAACTCAGTATTCCATCACCACCCTTGTCTCTTCCTTTCTCGTCTGTAGCATCGAGTCCTGATGCTACAAACTCGACAGTGAGAGAAGCTAGGGTTCACAGAAGTCTAGGGCTAGGCCAACAACGCAACAAGAGCTAGAGGAGGAGCAGAGGGACATCAAGAAGCATGGGTCGAGCTCAATTCAGGAAATTGGTGAGAGAATTTGATTTTCCCCAAAAAATTAGGGTTTCGAATTAGGGTTTTGTATTTTTGAAAAACTATAAAAGGGAAGCTGTAGAGAATGCAAAAACTGTTCTTGGGTCATCCGAGAAACCCCCTAATTGGGTTAAGTTCATGTTCAGTTTCAATTTAATCTCATGTTTAGTTTAATTCCATGTTTATCTGTATCTTCATGTTAAGTATGTTCTAAATCACTGGTGCTAAGGTTGAGATGAAATTTAATTCCTGTTAGGTGGTAAAATATTAGGAAGGAATTCTTGTAGTGATCAGTTGCCTAGGGAAGTGATGAACTTAGTATGTAATATCACCTGTGATTGAGTGTGCCTTAAACAAACACTCAATGCTAGGGGTGATTGAGTAACTTAGCTCATTAACTTTCCACAAATGCATACCCTGGACTAAGGAAGGCATGAACCTCCCCCTTTTTCCATTAGGGACAAGAATATGAACTAGAATTGCTACTATCTAGCTAGGTATAAGATGGATTCAAGACCTTAGTGTTTTACTTCTTTGTCACTGTTTTACTTAGAGAACTCACTGCTCATTGCTCACTGTTATTCATTGCCTTTGCTTCTTTGGCTCACTGCCACTGTCACTTATTGCCTCTGTCTCAGTTACTTTTAAGTTATTATTGTTGCTCTTGCTCACCACTGTCTTTGTCACTATATTACTCTTTTACTCACTGTCCTGTTTAGCTACCTTGCTGTTTTGCACCACTGTTACTGTTAGAGAATTAGCTTAGGAGGATCTCAACACACACCAAGTCTCTGTGGATCGACCCGTATTTGCACATTAGCTTCAATCGACACCGTGCACTTGCGGTTATCATTTGTAGGATTTTTAGAAGCCTACCACTTAACCGTACATGTACTCAACATAAGAAAGAAGACTTATGGAGTACAAAACTAAATAACCAAGGGTTATTAGTTTAGTTCATAATGCTCAACATATAGCATCTTACTGAACAACCAACAAAGCCAAGGTTAATCGACTTAGTTGCAAGGTGCTCAACATAAGACACACAATGGAGCCTTCACGGTAAAACATAACAAGATGGATCATGAAGATCAATACCGTGGATAACATACAAGGATCTATTCTATCTTTGCATCATTATATGCATAACAACAAAATAGACTTTATCCTTGGCATACAAAAGATTTAATCATATTTTCCATCAAATACATGATTGCATAGGCATAGCTTTTGTATATGTCAAAAGTCCATTCGTCCTTTCATCAATACGAATACCAATTCATGGACGACTTTACTTTTGACCGCAATGTGGGACCTTCAAGTTCACGGACGCAAACAATACATATCCCATAAAAATATTGCAATATAGAAAACCAAGAAAATACTGCAATAATCATCATCCTCCGAATATTTTTAGAATTTAAAACAATAAACCTAAAAAAAATAACATAAGAAGATGAAAACAAAAATAGCTATGTGTAGTCACAATCATCGCTATTCAATGCACTAGTTATTCTTCCATCTAATCCAAAAAGAATACATACTAGGAGACTAGAAATACGAACAGACGAAAAACTAAATCCTTTCTGCAACCAGGGTTTGAACAAGAACGAGTTCCTCAGATGCCTTCCTTAGTTCGTCTTTTAGGTAGTCTAGATTCCGTGTTGTGATACCAAGTTGTTCGCGTACGACCTTAAAGTCTTCAAGAAGATTTCCTACCAGTTGTGAAGAAATGAACTGGCAGTTTGTCTTCGTTTTCATGATCAAGAGCATGAAAGCATGAGATATGAATATGACACAAATCAGCATCATCAAACTTGTTGCTTCCTTCCATTGTGCAAAAAAAAAAAAAAACTACAAAAGTTTTTTGCACAACTGAAAGTACATTATAAATAAATATAAGGTATTCCATCAAACCCTAGGGAACATGTCGTTCGTGTGGGTTGGTGTACGAGCAAGATAGTCGGGCTTATGATAGACAAAAGAAGCCCATAAAGAAAAGATGTAGAGGAGCAAACGGAAATAACATCGAATCTAGTACAATCCTGACAACTTTCTCAAGAGAAAATCCTGAGAACAATGAGCATCCCTTTTTAACAAGACACAATTAAAAAGCGATGCAACATGAGCATGTCAGGGTGTAATAAGATGAGCATCTAGCTCATCATGATTCACTTCTTCTTTTTTCTTTTCGTCGGTAATTAACGAACTATCAGATTTAGTTGAAGAAGCATTATCAAGAGAAGATTTAGAAGTACCTAGATTAACAATATTCCATGTTTTCTTGATATTCCGTTTTAGTCTGTTTATGTGCATCTTCAGATCAGAGACTCGGTTGTTGACATGTAAGAAGTCTGAATTGGAAGTCTTGGATTCACAGTCCTTTTTGAGAACATTAGGGGAACTTGACACATTTTTCTTCCTTTTGTTCCTTTTTTTCCTTCCAAACTGATTTACAGCATCTGTCACACTTTTGTTGTTTTTCTTTCCACCATTGTAAGTATCCTTCGGTTTGAATACAAAATTAGGAAGATCCCTATCACCGTATGTCCCTTGAGGTCGAACAGGGTTGATTCTAATATGTGATATAGGTTTAACAACTTCTTTAGACATCCAATTAATAATGTTGTGAAGATTTTCATTCCTTATCCGAAGTCGACACTTTCGCTCAGAGTGTCATTTGTTTCCGCAGTAATAGCAGTTGAAGGACCTACGTTTAGTAGTTCTTTTTTGAGCAGATTTGGAAGAGGTAGAATCCTTGTTTTTGTAATCTGACACAAGTTCTTCACATGGAGAAATATTAACAGCTTTAACAAACTTATTCTTACCACAGTTAGGAGAGTTTATTCCTTTATATCCCAACCCACGTTTATCATGAGGTTCTTTACAAGCTCCCAACATAGAAGAAAGTTTTGTAGAGCTAGAACCGAATCTATTTAGATTCTCTTCCAGTGATTTTACCTTATTAAGAGCAGCAGTGAGTTTGGTTTCCAAGGATTTTTCTTTGGTAAGAAGACTGCGTTCATTGTCATTGAAACACTTCTGTTGAGATTCACATTTTGCTTCACTTACAGCAAGTCTATCTTTAATATACAGAGGCTACGCAGAAGATTATCACATTCAGATTTTTTTGAACGAACCTCTTCTTCATGGTCTTTGACGATAGATTGTAATAGTCTGTATCCACTATCATATCCTTTGAAGAGTTTTCTTAACTTTTTGTTTTCTTGACAGAGAGGACTCGTATACTTTCTCAAGCAAGCAGTTGTTCTTGTTTCCTTCAATTCACGATTAAACAACTTGATGTATTGAGAAACTTCTTCATCAAGACTCGGTCCTTCTTCAGAATCACTATCATCCGAGAGATCATCCAACTGTTCATCAAGAGATTTCCTCCAGTTGGATTCAGATTCGGTTGAAGGAGACGATAAGGAATTTTCCTTAGTGGTTTCCGATTTTTGAAACTTATCTGAGTGGTCATGTACTGATGTTACGTTTTCAGAGATAGTACTCTTGTCCATTGATTTAGATCGCTACAAACACAGACTGATGAGGTCTTTAACGTGTTTGCCTGCTCTGATACAAAGTGAAAAAGCGGGGGTCTAACAACACCACCCAATATTTCGCTTAGCAATCTGTATGGACTAACTCCGAAATACTTTGCTAGAGAATCAACTAAACAGTCAGATTCAATCTAGATAAAAAGCATCTCAAGGAGTTATTATCTCAATCTCTCGATTTGATTTCTACTCAAGCAAAAATCAATAGCGAGTCTTTATCAAAGAGAGATAACTTGGACGGTACCAAAGACCAATGTCTAAGGATCAATCAACTACAATCAACAACCAAAAGTTGGATTAGAGAAGTTGATGATCACGAATGCACAACCTGTATTATTTATATTATATAAAATATAATGCGGAAAAGAAATAACACAGACACCAGAAGTTTTGTTAACGAGGAAACCGCAAATGCATAAAAACCCCGAGACCTAGTCCAGATTGAATACACACTGTATTAAGCCGCTACAGACACTAGCCTACTCCAAGCTAACTTCGGACTGATCTATAGTTGAACTCCTACGCCTTTGATCCCAGCAGGACACTGCGTACTTGATTCCCTTTGCTGATCTCACCCACAACAAAGAGTTGCTGCAACCCAAAATCACAGACTTGATAATAAACGAATCTGTCTCACACAGAAAAGTCTACCGAAAGGATAAATCTGTCTCCCACAGATAAACCCTAGGTTTTGTTCCGTCTTTAAATATAAAATCAAGGTAACAGGAACCAATTGATAATCCAGACTTATATTCCCGAAGAACAGCCTAGATTAATCAATCACCTCTCTACAATCCTTCCTGACTACACAAGCGGATTGTCGAGGAATCACAAACAGTGAGACGAAGACGTTTGTGACTTCTTTATATTGCCTATTGGAGAACTCTCACGATCTCAAGTCAATCAATCGATTGTACTCGTACGATAGAAGATGCAAGATCAGATCACACAACTACGATAAAAGTAGTATCGGTCTGGATTCACAATCCCAATGAAGTCTTTAAGTCGTTAACTCGAGTTTAGAGAAGAAACTCAAGAGTTAATGGAGATCGACTCTAGCGAGAGCGCTAGTAGCACGCAGACGTGTGGGGATTAGGTTTGCTCAATGCTAGATGTCTCCTTTATATAGCCTTCAAATCAGGGTTTTGCCTTAGGTACAAATCAAACTCTATTCACTGTTAGTTGAAAACCTGATTTAGATTCAAGCCAATATCTCGTAACTGTTAGATCGAAAGACATAGCTTGTCACACACACTTGGGTACACGTTTAATGGGTTTGAGAAAACCATGCCCAAACGAGTATACGTATGTTGGTTCAACATGATAACCCAAAAGGTCAACCATATGAGCATCTCATATTAATCATGTTCTTCTTCACCATAAATAGTTCAATTGACTCAAATGAACTAGTTAAGAGTTGTTCAATTGCTATAAGATCTTATGTAACTACATAAGACACAATTGAAACAAAGATTATTCGATTCGATTAGAATCGGCTCATGAACATTATAGCCACGGTTTGCATAAAGTATTCCTTAATAATTAATGTTTCATGTTCAGAGCACATATTTAGATCATAACATCTTAAGTTCACAAACAAGTTCGCCGAATTAAGTTAATCGGTTGAGTTTTCCAAACTCAGCAGAAATTCTCGGGTCGAGAACTTCCGCCAGTTCACGGACTGGGTTCGCGGACTGAGTTCGCGGACTTAGCACACAAATGAGTTTTGGAAATCCCAACAGAAATTCTCGGTCGAGAACTTCCGCCAGTTCGCGGAGTGAGTCTGCGGACTGGGTTCGCGGACTTGGCAAGCCAATTCCACAGTCCTACCGATTTCTCTTGATCAACAAAGTTCGAAAACTTCGCTTCAAGGAATACATGGTTATATAATCTAAACTCTCATTTCAATCTTTGAAACATTCTCAGAGGGCGATATTCAGTCGTGGAGAACAACAAACCTTTCTCGTCAGAGCAATTTCCAAAGTGATTGAAACTTTCATGACTTTCGTCACTAGGTGAAGATAAACCTGATTAAAGCGAAACGCTTTACCAACACATGATTTCGAGTAAAAGATAAGAAATGAATACTCAGCTCGAAATATCAAGTGTATATGATCTAGTCTATATAGCATACGACTTTTGTCTCATAAGAAGTAGGAGAAGAATAGATAGACTTTCGAGTGATAGATTGTTATAGTATTTTTCAAGAGGTAAGTAAAAGTTCGTTGCTCGGACTTGAATAGATTTTAAAACGAAAATATATGTACAAATTTGTCACAAGATGTTCGAGAGGTATTGGGACTAAGGACTTGGCCAATTCTTCATGCATGTGGTATATTTTATTTATCCTTAACAATTACTGCTCAAAACATAAATATATGGACTCTTATTTTACCAAAATAGATTCTCAGAATATTAGTTATAAATCGTAAGCATGGGACATCAAACATTTAAGCAAGCATGCCGCATCAAATAAAATGATAACTAATTAATTAAAATCATTTTTCAATTTTTAATCAGTGCAAAAGTCATAAAAAGAATAAATTAAATTTACCACAATGACGAAAATAGACTCCCTCCGTCGTCCCAATATTGGGTTTAGCTCCTCATATTAATCATAATCTCAAAATGTTTTATTATTGCTCCAAAGTTGATTACAATTGAGTAAACAATGCAACAGAGAAATCGCAACAGCAGTTCCTGTTGCGAAGACGATGTTGGACTGTTACAGAGAAACAAATGGTGACGGAAAATTAAATGCTGTGGTTTACTTCTCTGTTGCAAAATATGATGAAGAAACTGTTGCGATGAAGATAAACGTTGCAGAGCAGTTGAAGAAACAGTTGCAAATGGATGAAGAAACCGTGGCCGATTCCTTGTTCTTCACGGGCAGCAGCAGCAGCAGCAACAGAGTTCTGAAAACTCTGATTTCTGCTCCTCTGGCCCTCCTTTCGACTCCCAACTCTCGACATCCCTTCCCTGTGATAGTAGAAACCTATTTATACACCTAAGCCTCATTGAATCTCGCCATAACTCCTCAAAAATCTTCACAATGAAGAAAAATATTTTTGAGAATAATTTCTTATTTCTTCCTCTGTGTACGTTAATTGTCTTGGAAATCTTCATAAACTGATTGATACGCATCCTAGGAGAATATCTGGGCTTAACTACACAAACATGCAACATCTTTTCTTTCCAAAAATGAGACGATATTCTTTTCTCTGTTTTGATTGGGAATTGATTTTCTGGACAAATTTGATCGATCCCAACCACCATAATATCTTCATATACTCATATCACATATACCCATTAAGTCTCAGATCTTTAATCTCGTTAAAACACCTTCAAATGTCGAATTGAAAATCTGCCAGTAAAGGAAAGAATTTTCCCGCCAAAACAAATTTTGAATTTTGAAAGAAGGTCGCCCCTTATCCAGTGGTCGCCCCTTATCCAAAAGCGAGAGTCCGAATAACACTTGTCCTCCGGGTGCCAAAATCAACTTTTCGAGCCGAATTTTCTTAAAATATTTATTTCCAAAAAATACCTACAAATACATAAAATAACAAAATTAGTACAAAATCGAGTGCCAACAATGTATAGTATTGAGAACAAATTGGACACAAAAATGTGTCTATCAAATACCCCCAAACTTATTATTTGCTAGTCCTCGAGCAAAATTTATTCTTGAAAAGTGACCGAGTTAATCTCGGGTGGGTTTATCAGAGGTGTACCCACAAAAACCAATACTCCAGACCCTAGCTATCTACGCAAAACTTGGAAAGCACTAAAGAACCTCCTTGGTTGGCATACTTATTACTTAAGAGGAAGTACCCTGACGCGAAATTCCAATTGTGTATACGAGTTTGCACTCAAGCATACTAAAATTCATATAAGTGACAGAGCTCTACTAAGATAGTTTCACGATGGACATCATACTCGGAGTCAGACTAATCACATGAAAAGATTAAGAAGATGGAAAAAGAAAAATGTAGATGGTTGAAAAGCGAACGGTGTTTCCCATATCTGTCTGAAGGCCTCTGCCAAGATGAACCTAACCTAAATGACTGAGATACCGGTCTGACTAATATTAACACACTGGCATATACAAGGGAACCAGTGGTCAATAACTTAAATCTAGATCAACAAACTGGCAAATACAAGGGAACCAGCAGTTGACCATTTTTTTTTTTTTTTTTAACGGCATGAATAGATCTTTTGGATCCAAGCGCATGCTTCTTGTCAGCAGATTACACGATAGTTCCCACGGGTCCTGCATTCCACGCTTGCTTAGGCGACGGAAACAGGGAGAACACACGCATATTGCTATCCAAGTGTTAATACTTATTCCGATTGGTCTAACTGGTCCGGTCTTTTTTTTTTTTTTTTTTTTTTTTTTTTTTTGAAAGGTAACTCAGTCACTCTATTTCACCCTAGCAAAGGTAACAACTTGAATCGTGTGCCCCACCAAATCACTTGAAATAAAAGAAAATAAAAATAGAAAGTGAAAAGGACTCGACAAGATATGGCGAAACTATCATGTTATTTCTAACACCTGAGCTCTGTGCTTTTATGAATAGACTCTATAGATGTTTCCATCTAGTCAGATTGGTTCCTCAACTCCTAAAAAAAAATGTTTCCATCCACTTAGATTGGTTAGTGCTATCCTAAATACGCATAAATTTCTAGGCTCTGGAGTTTATTTATTACGCAACTAAAAAGTTTCTCCCAATACCCCCAAACTTAAATCTAACATTGTCCTCAATGTTCTAAAGATAAAATTAAAAACATGAACAAGGAGAAACGGTTACTATTTGAAGTAAAAGAGTTAAGGAAGGATATTACCGTGTTGCGTGAGATTGGGTTACCTCCCAAGAAGTGCTAAGTTTAAAGTCTTCAGCCAGACTTAGGAAAGGATTAGTCAACTCGAACCATAAAGTAACAGTCGAAATAACTGTGGGTCTTCAAAACTAAATAGAGCTGACCAAAGGAAACTACAATAACCCAAGAAAGTGAACATGTACTGCATACCCTTATCTAGTTTCCTGATGAAGATACCTATGTCCCATTGTGGTTCAGGTTCAGGTTCTATGAAAGGATCTTGATAGAATATTTTCATTGGCTGCGTTTCTTCATAGATGGGATCCGAATCACTAGGTCTTAGAGTCTGTAAAAACTCAAATACGAACTTAGAATCACGAAGTAATAACCTAAATAATTGCGGATCCTCTAAGTCAATCAGATATGACTTACATAGTTGACCACAGTGAGAGTAGTGGTCATTCTTAGGAAAATGTGTCGATTCCATTAACCTAAAGTACTTAGGCTTAGTCTCAAACTTAATAAGTGACACATTTGAAATCTATACGTTCCCACAATTGGAAGAAAACTATTTGGTGGGAAAACAAAATCAATCTTGGTATTATTGCATGGGTTAACCACATCAACCAGAGGATGGGTTTCTAACATTTGAGACTCTTGTTGGATATCATTAGGTTCTGGAAAACGATTATGAAGATAATCTTGTAAGATGGTTGAGGCATTGATGTCAAGTCCCAAGTGAGGGACCTTACTAAGAGTTAAAGCACATGGAGAATGATACTCACCCCCAAACTTAGAGTTTTCGGCGTCTCTAGATAGACTGTCATAACCTCCCTAATTTCTAGGTCGGCAATTGATTTTTCTAAGTCAGGTTCATCCTCGCTAATCTCTACGAGTTCATCTAAGACTATTGTTTCTAAATCGTTTGACTCGATCTCAAGATAAACTGGTTCCTCTAAACCATCATCGGTTTCGTAAACAGGACATACTACATCGTCTGAAACGGGGGTATCTCTAGTCAAATCCTCGTCCTTTTGAATAGGTGAATAATTTTAAAATTATTAGGATCTGAACAGAAATAATATAATCATTATAAGGCTCAACTGGGGTAACAAATTCCTGATCACTATTCCCACATATTTCAGATTCTTCATCATCACTATCCTCATCATCATGATACAATTTTTGAAATTCAAGAATTCTCAATCTTTGTTCCAAACTACATGGTCTATGTTTATAATATTTCTCATAGATCGTTAGAGGTGATTCCTCAATAAAAGTTGGAGTATCCATATATCGCTGCCCACGCATATATTCACCAAGAGTCATTTCCGAAGACGTCTCTTGATAACGAGAATTTCTAGACATATATTCTCGCAACGTCATCGCAGGTGGCGTCTCCTCAAAAGGATTCATCACCGAAGAAATATAAACTACAGAGGGATTCTATACAATCACAAACAAGGCCGACTCGACTCCACCAAAGCAAACCTAAAGATTTCTAGCAAACAAAAAGCATGATGGCTCCACTTAGATTGTTTCTAGACCAGCTTCTATCTTTCGAAAGGGAATTCGTTGCAATTTGAGCAAACCCCTCTGGAATCAATCCGAGTCAAAGTAGTTGAATTGAGGCGAGGGAAGCTCAGTGGAGCTTTGATACCCAAGGCCTCACCGCTATCACAAGGCGGCGCAGTCACGCATTCAACCACAGAAACCATCATGAACTTTGGAGTGTGCTTAAAGAGCAACCAATATTTTTCGAACGAGTTTCCTATTAAGCTCGTTACCCTATCGGTCTCGTTCTATTCCAAATTTTAAGCTTGGGTTCGCGTTAGGTTTCGTTTTCCTAAGGCGGGCAAGAAGGGAACGGTGATGAAATCCGAACCCTTATCTTGTTTAGGCCAGGCCTTGCCCTTTACTAGGAAAATAAAGACAGTCCGGTTCGTCCTCAAACAATTATCACCTTAAGGCAGACAGTAACCGCTTGCAGAATTCGCGGTGTTTCGATTGGACTTACCTCCCGTACCAGACGGGCGATGAACCGTTGTCGTCGACTCGGGCCACGACTCCTATGCCGTGTACGAACCCGAGGGGCCGAGACGATATAGTAATCGTCGTCCTTCCCTGCACACAGTTTATATAATTTTTTTTTTTTTTTTTAATAATAATACCCTTCCGTAGGGTTAAAAAAAATAATACAAAGTCCAAGAGTCCAGTCCAAAGTCCAAATAAATAAATAAAGAAAAAAAATTACAGTTTTCCTCACACACTCTAAAAAAAAAAATTAAAAATTAAATCCTAAAATTGTCCTTTTTTCTTCTCTTTTTGCTTTTCGCTTTAAGATTTTTCCTCTCCAAGTCCTTAGTTTTCACTTTGAACCTGCAAAATAAAGACAAAAAGAAACGTAAAAGGGAACAAACAATTCTAAAAAAAAATAATAATAACCTAAAAAAAAATAAATCAATCTATATACAAGTCCGCGTCGGCGGCGCCATTTTGTTATAGTATTTTTCAAGAGGTAAGTAAAAGTTCGTTGCTCGGACTTGAATAGATTTTAAAACGAAAATATATGTACAAATTTGTCACAAGATGTTCGAGAGGTATTGGGACTAAGGACTTGGCCAATTCTTCATGCATGTGGTATATTTTATTTATTTACTTACAACACTGCTCAAAACATAAATATATGGACTCTTATTTTGCCAAAATAGATTCTCAGAATATTAGTTATAAATCGTAAGCATGGGACATCAAACATTTAAGCAAGCATGCCGCATCAAATAAAATGATAACTAATTAATTAAAATCATTTTTCAATTTTTAATCAGTGCAAAAGTCATAAAAAGAATAAATTAAATTTACCACAATGACGAAAATAGACTCCCTCCGTCGTCCCAATGTTGGGTTTAGCTCCTCATATTAATCATAATCTCAAAATGTTTTATTATTGCTCCAAAGTTGATTACAATTGAGTAAACAATGCAACAGAGAAATCGCAACAGCAGTTCCTGTTGCGAAGACGATGTTGGACTGTTACAGAGAAAAATGGTGACGGAAAATTAAATGCTGTGGTTTACTTCTCTGTTGCAAAATATGATGAAGAAACTGTTGCGATGAAGATAAACGTTGCAGAGCAGTTGAAGAAACAGTTGCAAATGGATGAAGGAACCGTGGCCGATTCCTTGTTCTTCACGGGCAGCAGCAGCAGCAACAGAGTTCTGAAAACTCTGATTTCTGCTCCTCTGGCCCTCCTTTCGACTCCCAACTCTCGACAGCCCTTCCCTGTGATAGTAGCAACCTATTTATACACCTAAGCCTCATTGAATCTCGCCATAACTCCTCAAAAATCTTCACAATGAAGAAAAATATTTTTGAGAATAATTTCTTATTTCTTCCTCTGTGTACGTTAATTGTCTTGGAAATCTTCATAAACTGATTGATACGCATCCTAGGAGAATATCTGGGCTTAACTACACAAACATGCAACATCTTTTCTTTCCAAAAATGAGACGATATTCTTTTCTCTGTTTTGATTGGGAATTGATTTTCTGGACAAATTTGATCGATCCCAACCACCATAATATCTTCATATACTCATATCACATATACCCATTAAGTCTCAGCTCTTTAATCTCGTTAAAACACCTTCAAATGTCGAATTGAAAATCTGCCAGTAAAGGAAAGAATTTTCCCGCCAAAACAAATTTTGAATTTTGAAAGAAGGTCGCCCCTTATCCAGTGGTCGCCCCTTATCCAAAAGCGAGAGTCCGAATAACACTTGTCCTCCGGGTGCCAAAATCAACTTTTCGAGCCGAATTTTCTTAAAATATTTATTTCCAAAAATACCTACAAATACATAAAATAACAAAATTAGTACAAAATCGAGTGCCAACAATACGGACATTGAGGACAAATTAGACACAAAAATGTGTCTATCAAATACCCCCAAACTTATTATTTGCTAGTCCTCGAGCAAAATTTATTCTTGAAAAGTGACCGAGTTAATCTCGGGTGGGTTTATCAGAGGTGTACCCACAAAAACCAATACTCCAGACCCTAGCTATCTACGAAAACTTGGAAAGCACTAAAGAACCTCCTTGGTTGGCATACTTATTAATTAAGAGGAAGTACCCTGACGCGAAATTCCAATTGCTGTATACGAGTTTGCACTCAAGCATACTAAAATTCATATAAGTGACAGAGCTCTACTAAGATAGTTTCACGATGGACATCACACTCGGAGTCAGACTAATCACATGAAAAGATTAAGAAGATGGAAAAAGAAAAATGTAGATGGTTGAAAAGCGAACGGTGTTTCCCATATCTGTCTGAAGGCCTCTGCCAAGATGAACCTAACCTAAATGACTGAGATACCGGTCTGACTAATATTAACACACTGGCATATACAAGGGAACCAGTGGTCAATAACTTAAATCTAGATCAACAAACTGGCAAATACAAGGGAACCAGCAGTTGACTACATAATAATTTTTTTTTTTTTTTTAAACGGCATGAATAGATCTTTTGGATCCAAGCGCATGCTTCTTGTCAGCAGATTACACGATAGTTCCCACGGGTCCTGCATTCCACGCTTGCTTAGGCGACGGAAACAGGGAGAACACACGCATATTGCTATCCAAGTGTTAATACTTATTCCGATTGGTCTAACTGGTCCGGTCTTTTTTTTTTTTTTTTTTTTTTTTTTTTTTTTTGAAAAGGTAACTCAGTCACTCTATTTCACCCTAGCAAAGGTAACAACTTGAATCGTGTGCCCCACCAAATCACTTGAAATAAAAGAAAAATAAAAATAGAAAGTGAAAAGGACTCGACAAGATATGGCGAAACTATCATGTTATTTCTAACACCTGAGCTCTGTGCTTTTATGAATAGACTCTATAGATGTTTCCATCTAGTCAGATTGGTTCCTCAACTCCTAAAACAAAAATGTTTCCATCCACTTAGATTGGTTAGTGCTATCCTAAATACGCATAAATTTCTAGGCTCTGGAGTTTATTTATTACGCAACTAAAAAGTTTCTCCCAATACCCCCAAACTTAAATCTAACATTGTCCTCAATGTTCTAAAGATAAAATTAAAAACATGAACAAGGAGAAACGGTTACTATTTGAAGTAAAAGAGTTAAGGAAGGATATTACCGTGTTGCGTGAGATTGGGTTACCTCCCAAGAAGTGCTAAGTTTAAAGTCTTCAGCCAGACTTAGGAAAGGATTAGTCAACTCGAACCATAAAGTAACAGTCGAAATAACTGTGGGTCTTCAAAACTAAATAGAGCTGACCAAAGGAAACTACAATAACCCAAGAAAGTGAACATGTACTGCATACCCTTATCTAGTTTCCTGATGAAGATACCTATGTCCCATTGTGGTTCAGGTTCAGGTTCTATGAAAGGATCTTGATAGAATATTTTCATTGGCTGCGTTTCTTCATAGATGGGATCCGAATCACTAGGTCTTAGAGTCTGTAAAAACTCAAATACGAACTTAGAATCACGAAGTAATAACCTAAATAATTGCGGATCCTCTAAGTCAATCAGATATGACTTACATAGTTGACCACAGTGAGAGTAGTGGTCATTCTTAGGAAAATGTGTCGATTCCATTAACCTAAAGTACTTAGGCTTAGTCTCAAACTTAATAAGTGACACATTTGAAATCTATACGTTCCCACAATTGGAAGAAAACTATTTGGTGGGAAAACAAAATCAATCTTGGTATTATTGCATGGGTTAACCACATCAACCAGAGGATGGGTTTCTAACATTTGAGACTCTTGTTGGATATCATTAGGTTCTGGAAAACGATTATGAAGATAATCTTGTAAGATGGTTGAGGCATTGATGTCAAGTCCCAAGTGAGGGACCTTACTAAGAGTTAAAGCACATGGAGAATGATACTCACCCCCAAACTTAGAGTTTTCGGCGTCTCTAGATAGACTAGTCATAACCTCCCTAATTTCTAGGTCGGCAATTGATTTTTCTAAGTCAGGTTCATCCTCGCTAATCTCTACGAGTTCATCTAAGACTATTGTTTCTAAATCGTTTGACTCGATCTCAAGATAAACTGGTTCCTCTAAACCATCATCGGTTTCGTAAACAGGACATACTACATCGTCTGAAACGGGGTATCTCTAGTCAAATCCTCGTCCTTTTGAATAGGTGAATAATTTTAAAATTATTAGGATCTGAATCAGAAATAATATAATCATTATAAGGCTCAACTGGGGTAACAAATTCCTGATCACTATTCCCACATATTTCAGATTCTTCATCATCACTATCCTCATCATCATGATACAATTTTTGAAATTCAAGAATTCTCAATCTTTGTTCCAAACTACATGGTCTATGTTTATAATATTTCTCATAGATCGTTAGAGGTGATTCCTCAATAAAAGTTGGAGTATCCATATATCGCTGCCCACGCATATATTCACCAAGAGTCATTTCCGAAGACGTCTCTTGATAACGAGAATTTCTAGACATATATTCTCGCAACGTCATCGCAGGTGGCGTCTCCTCAAAAGGATTCATCACCGAAGAAATATAAACTACAGAGGGATTCTATACAATCACAAACAAGGCCGACTCGACTCCACCAAAGCAAACCTAAAGATTTCTAGCAAACAAAAAGCATGATGGCTCCACTTAGATTGTTTCTAGACCAGCTTCTATCTTTCGAAAGGGAATTCGTTGCAATTTGAGCAAACCCCTCTGGAATCAATCCGAGTCAAAGTCAGTTGAATTGAGGCGAGGGAAGCTCAGTGGAGCTTTGATACCCAAGGCCTCACCGCTATCACAAGGCGGCGCAGTCACGCATTCAACCCAGAAACCATCATGAACTTTGGAGTGTGCTTAAAGAGCAACCAATATTTTTCGAACGAGTTTCCTATTAAGCTCGTTACCCTATCGGTCTCGTTCTATTCCAAATTTTAAGCTTGGGTTCGCGTTAGGTTTCGTTTTCCTAAGGCGGGCAAGAAGGGAACGGTGATGAAATCCGAACCTTATCTTGTTTAGGCCAGGCCTTGCCCTTTACTAGGAAAATAAAGACAGTCCGGTTCGTCCTCAAACAATTATCACCTTAAGGCAGACAGTAACCCGCTTGCAGAGATTTCGCGGGTGTTTCGATTGGACTTACCTCCCGTACCAGACGGGCGATGAACCGTTGTCGTCGACTCGGGCCACGACTCCTATGCCGTGTACGAACCCGAGGGGCCGAGACGATATAGTAATCGTCGTCCTTCCCTGCACACAGTTTATATAATTTTTTTTTTTTTTTTAATAAATACCCTTCCGTAGGGTTAAAAAAATAAAACAAAGTCCAAGAGTCCAGTCCAAAGTCCAAATAAATAAATAAAGAAAAAAATTACAGTTTTCCTCACACACTCTAAAAAAAAAAATTAAAAATTAAATCCTAAAATTGTCCTTTTTTTCTTCTTTTCTTTTGCTTTTCGCTTTAAGATTTTTCCTCTCCAAGTCCTTAGTTTTCACTTTGAACCTGCAAAATAAAGACAAAAAGAAACGTAAAAGGGAACAAACAATTCTAAAAAATAAATAATAATAAACCTAAAAAAAATAAATCAATCTATATACAAGTCCGCGTCGGCGGCGCCATTTTGTTATAGTATTTTTCAAGAGGTAAGTAAAAGTTCGTTGCTCGGACTTGAATAGATTTTAAAACGAAAATATATGTACAAATTTGTCACAAGATGTTCGAGAGGTATTGGGACTAAGGACTTGGCCAATTCTTCATGCATGTGGTATATTTTATTTATTCTTAACAATTACTGCTCAAAACATAAATATATGGACTCTTATTTTGCCAAAATAGATTCTCAGAATATTAGTTATAAATCGTAAGCATGGGACATCAAACATTTAAGCAAGCATGCCGCATCAAATAAAATGATAACTAATTAATTAAAATCATTTTTCAATTTTTAATCAGTGCAAAAGTCATAAAAAGAATAAATTAAATTTACCACAATGACGAAAATAGACTCCCTCCGTCGTCCCAATGTTGGGTTTAGCTCCTCATATTAATCATAATCTCAAAATGTTTTATTATTGCTCCAAAGTTGATTACAATTGAGTAAACAATGCAACAGAGAAATCGCAACAGCAGTTCCTGTTGCGAAGACGATGTTGGACTGTTACAGAGAAACAAATGGTGACGGAAAATTAAATGCTGTGGTTTACTTCTCTGTTGCAAAATATGATGAAGAAACTGTTGCGATGAAGATAAACGTTGCAGAGCAGTTGAAGAAACAGTTGCAAATGGATGAAGAACCGTGGCCGATTCCTTGTTCTTCACGGGCAGCAGCAGCAGCAGCAACAGAGTTCTGAAAACTCTGATTTCTGCTCCTCTGGCCCTCCTTTCGACTCCCAACTCTCGACAGCCCTTCCCTGTGATAGTAGAACCTATTTATACACCTAAGCCTCATTGAATCTCGCCATAACTCCATCTAAAAATCTTCACAATGAAGAAAAATATTTTTGAGAATAATTTCTTATTTCTTCCTCTGTGTACGTTAATTGTCTTGGAAATCTTCATAAACTGATTGATACGCATCCTAGGAGAATATCTGGGCTTAACTACACAAACATGCAACATCTTTTCTTTCCAAAAATGAGACGATATTCTTTTCTCTGTTTTGATTGGGAATTGATTTTCTGGACAAATTTGATCGATCCCAACCACCATAATATCTTCATATACTCATATCACATATACCCATTAAGTCTCAGATCTTTAATCTCGTTAAAACACCTTCAAATGTCGAATTGAAAATCTGCCAGTAAAGGAAAGAATTTTCCCGCCAAAACAAATTTTGAATTTTGAAAGAAGGTCGCCCCTTATCCAGTGGTCGCCCCTTATCCAAAAGCGAGAGTCCGAATAACACTTGTCCTCCGGGTGCCAAAATCAACTTTTCGAGCCGAATTTTCTTAAAATATTTATTTCCAGAAAATACCTACAAATACATAAAATAACAAAATTAGTACAAAATCGAGTGCCAACAATACGGACATTGAGGACAAATTAGACACAAAAAATGTGTCTATCATAGATAAGTTTAAGTCTTCACATACCTTTTTTGTTGATGAAGTTCCACGGTTCCTTGGTGTAGATCTTCGTCGTTGTCGTTGAATCACCATGAAGTCCTTGAGCTTAACTACACTTTTCCTATCCTAGTCCGAGACTTAGCTAATAGGCTAGAAATCAAGACTTTATAGTTTTGATCACTAACATTGACAAACATGCTTGATATAGCAACGCATGCGAGGTTGACCGAGCTATGCTCTAACAATATCAGCTAAGGGAATCAAGTACGCAGTGTCCTGCTGGGATCAGAGGCGTAGGAGTACAACTGTACCTTGTATCAGTAAGAGATTGGTAGGAGTTCAACTATAAATCAGTCTAAAGTTAGTTTGCAGTAGGCTAGTGTCTGTAGCGGCTTAATACAGTGTGTATTCAATCTGGACTAGGTCCCGGGGTTTTTCTGCATTTGCGGTTTCCTCGCTAACAAAACCTCTGGTGTCTGTGTTATTTGTTTTCCGCATTATATTTTATATAATAGAAATAATATAGGTTGTGTGTTCGTGATCATCAATTGGAAATCCAACCTTTGGTTGTTGATTGATATTGATTGATCCTTGGACATTGGTCTTTGGTACCGTCCAAGTTATTCCTTGTATTTGACAAAGACTCGCTATTGATTTTAGCTTGAGTAGAAATCAAATCAAGAGAGAGATATTAACTCCTTGAGATACTTTTATCTAGATTGAGTCTGACTGTCCAGTTCATTCTCTAGCCAAGCATTTCGGAGTTAGTCCATACAGATTGCTAAGCGAAATATTGGGTGGTGTTGTTAGACCTTCTCTTTTTCAGATACCACACAATAAAGCAAGATAACAATAGTTTTTCTTAACCGGAACCAATTGAATCACACACATCCACACACACATCATGGAATAAACATCAATTGAACCGAAATTTTGTTAAGCAAAAGCAATAAATATATATGATATAAACTCAGGCTTTTCTTAAACAGGAAAACAATTAACTAACAAGATTGTTACCTCAAATTTCCTATCCACTTCTCCAATATGATTGCATCTTCTTCCAGGGAGAATTGATATCGAAATATTTTCATGTTGTCATCCTTATGCAAACAAAAGAATAACAACAACCAACCTTTACCAGAGAAAGGTTGAAAATCAGTTTTAACAATTGCAAGCAAAAGTTGAAAACCGTCGAAACACATATGCTTTTATGCTAAACCAAAAAACGGTTCAACATATTGTGACTTTTTCACATATTTTTTCTACCAGAACCCGTCATGATCCTTTGATAAAGCCTACCAACAAGGGCTAGAACTTAATCCTGCTAAATCAAAAAGTCACCCAAACCACAAGGGTTAATAATGTATGAGATCGAATATTAAGGTAGTAAAATCGAAATCAAACATCCCATAAACATACATAGCAATAAAATAAAAGCATTCAAGCACAAGCTATGTAAACCGAAAACTATCACAAGAAAAATTATAAATCAAATAGTTTTATTCATAATAGACCAATACAATCATTGACAGAAATCAAAAATTGATGTCTATTTTTCTAGATTAAGTAAACAACAAATAACTTAATCTCTATTAACCTTCAGATATGTGTTTCAAAGATCATCTTCAATTTCCTCAAATTTTTCAGGATCTTCATCAACAACATCTCGACTGATATCTCGGATTCTGCACACAGTACCTTGGTTATGTTCAAAGGCTAAAGCATTAACCTTTCGATTAATATTCCGAGCATACTCCATGTTATCGATTCCAAGTTTAATCAGTTTCCTTTGGTTACGAATAACAGTTCTTAGTAATGTTGCCTGTCTATGATGAGTTTCGATGGTACTGAGGAGGACTTGTTGTAGATTGATAATATCAATCTTAGCATCCAAACTGTTTTGGACAAGGAGATGAGTCACATCTTCCTTTTCATCATTGATATTTTCGCAACCAGATTTCTTGAAGGTATTATCAAGATGAACACTTTTCTTAGAAGTCATTCCACTCAAGGCTTTCAGAAGTTGTGCTTGAGATCTGGTTTGAAAATACATCATTTTGTATAAATTCTCAGAAACGTTGAGTACAAATACCTGAAATACCTTTAACACATTCCAAACATAGATATTAGCCTTAAATAAATAATTCTGACAAGATTTGAAAAGATTTTCGCATCTAATGTGTTATAGAAACACAATATTCTCCAAAGAGATTATCTCCAAAATCGGTATCAAGAGATACTTCAAAATAACCACTCAAATCCTCTTTACACAAGTTGTTGTAAGACAACCTTTCTACACATAATAATGATTAAAGTATACTTAAGGTAGATTGTGTATTCTCTCTATATTGAATAAGAGATATTCGTATGATTCTGATTTCCCAGGTATATGTGTTTCCTTATATCCGAAGATTGGGAAAAACATAAGGATGCACATTCTAATACGATTAAGCATTAGGATGAGGAACTTCCTCATCAAATACCTTTAAAGGAGATTCTTCCTCCTTTTTCTTAGGAGCATTATTGTGTCCCTTTTCTCGGGTTTTGATCCAATCCTCTTGGTTAGGAAAATTTCTAGATGCAATATCCTTAATTACATCTTGTGCCCAGGATGGTATGTTTTTTGAACTTGAACCCGTCTGATCTAGATCTTCCAGTCGTCAGTATGCTAATGTCTCATGTTCAAGACATTCTATACGCCCTCTCAAGGTATTCATTCCTTGTTGGAAGTCCTTTTCTAAACATTTGTTTAGATATACCTCTTGACATGTTACAGTAAGAAGTTTCTCAATACGAACCTTATTCCTTATCTGTGAATGCTCTAGCGAATGAGTAAGAATTTCACACTCTGTAGTTTGATGATGAACTTCCTTGCACAAGGCCAGTTTTTGTTCAAAATAATCTGCCAGATTATTTTGAAGACTGAGTGTTTCTCGCTTTCCTTCAAAAATTATTACATTTAGTTGAACAATAAGTTCTGTGACATCATCTAGACTTTCAATGATCTTTCTCTTTTCTGAATATTTTTCAACATGTTTGAAAAATATTTCCAACATCTTTCGAAATTCAGGACTTGGACAGACTAGTGAATCGACTCTTTTTTCAGAAGATTTTTCACTAGGAATTGGAGTAGAATCCAAAACATTTCTCTTGAGTTTCGAACTCATTCTTTTCTGATCAGTAACCTGACTCCCAATCAAGTCAATAGTCAATAATTTTTTCTTTGATTTACGACTTTCGAGGCCAATTTCCATTGGTTTCCCTTGAGATCTTACTCTCATTATCTTGGCATACGTTAACTGAATCACTCATTAGATTCATTTCTTATAGGTTGGATCGCACCAAACACATATTGTTAGATCTTTTCGTGTTTGCCTGCTCTGATACCAATTGAAAAGGCAAGGGTACCCAAATATACCTCAAGCTAAAACTTTTCCTACCTATAAGTCATTTCTTCGAAAGTGATTGTCTATGGACTGAGTCGAGACAATACAACTAATCGGTTCACACTTCGTGTGATCGTCTATGGATACGAGATCGAGACAATACAACAATGAAGTATGTTACTTGATAAAAAGGTTCGGACTTAACCAAACACAATAGGATTCACTTATCAAGTAAATAGGAATCAACGTTTGTGTAATTTACTTTAATTATAATAAAACAATTATAATGCGGAAACATAAAGTAAATGACACAACAAGATTTTGTTAACGAAGAAACCGCAAATGCATAAAAACCCCGGGACCTTGTCCAGAATTGAATACTCTCAAGATTAAGTCGCTACACAAAATTACACCTAACTTCGTATAGTTGAGACCAAGCAACTAAACCTATAGTTCTGTCTCTATTACACGCCTCCGACTTTAGTCACGTACTTGGAACAATTCCTTTGGTTCGTATTCCAAACAGTAAAGGAACAACAAATCTGTTTGGTATGAACTCTATTCAACCAAGTGATATGAGTCGGACAAAGGCTCTTCTGTTTATCTTAACATAAACTCCTTCATCAGGTCCTTAGATCTATCTTATATTCAATTACCGAAGTAATCGTTTAAGATTAAGCCAACAACACTATTAATCCAAAGAATTATGTTGATGCCGATCTACTCAATTAATCAATCCAATCTATCACAAGGATAAACTGATTATTAATTGGATCCTCTTTTACCGAAACAAGTATTGTGCACACCAAAGATTATGAACCCACAAATCAGAAATCTTCAATATCTTCTTCGTCTTCAAATCTTCTTAGATCTTCAATAATAACCTGCACACAATCACTTGAATCTCTTGTGATCAATCACGCACAAAACGGAGTCTGTTAACAATGGATTATCACAAGATCGTCTTTAGAACTAACAACAGTCTAAAGATCCCTGTCGAAACTCTGAGCTAGTTTGAGTGAATCTTATATCAGAAGAGAAGATTCTCAAGCATAAACAAACTAGGTGCAATCAAAGTTCAACCACCGTTAGTCAATCAAATCAATGAAAACAAAAGATAAACCGCAATTATCTAGTTTCCCACCAACGGTACACGCTAGAGCTACTCAATCCCAAAGAAGACTTTAAACTGAGCGGCCGTAAGAGATTTATCCTAATTAGGTTACTCTCCTCTCCAAATAGGCGGTTACACCAGTAACAACACAACAAAGAGGAAGCTTGTTGTTACGAAGGATTAGTTTGTTAGAAAGGCAAACTTCAAGTATTTATAGATAAGGAAGCTTGTACACCAAAGAATTTCCAAAACCGAAAATATTCTCAAGATATTCATTAAAGCACAAATTCGGTTTTCATAATTCTTGGAAATGCTCTGTCCAAAAATAATGATCAAAATCTCTCGGAAAATCTATAATTAGTAAATGCACATTACTAATTCTTATTTTCCTACAAAATGAAGTTAAATACCTTAATTAAAAGATTCTTAACTTATTTATGTTTTGATCCTGGGATTCTCTTCCCTTAGCTATTAAGGAATAACTTTGAACAATTAAACAATAAACATTCATAGCACATGTTCAAAGTATGTCGACATCCTTACTTTGTAAGTTCTCTTTCACACTTACAACCTTGAAACCGATTTGTCACATTTCTAAAAAAGTTTAGAATTGGTTCATCTGACTTTCAAGAACTATTTGATTGATCAAATAACATTCAATCACAATCATGGGTTTATCGGTTCTACCAAAACAAGTTTCGGTTCTACCTTCCATGTGAGTACTGTGCTTAGTCACACTAGCTTTCCAAAATTCGGTTGACTAGGTACTAGGATCGGTTCCCAACATATATATGGTATCTAGCTTATATGTGTTGCACGTGTCCATAGGATCGGTTCCCCTTTGCCTAAAAACGTGTTGCATATGTTCATAGGATCGGTTCCCCTTTCTGCTATAAACCTTGTTGCACCTCATACAAGGATCGGTTCCCCTTTGTGATGTATTGCACCTCTTACTAGTATCGGTTCCCCTTTCCAATATTTGGTCATACATAAAATCACAAACCCGATAATACCATCTCAGGTGATTACTTAAGATCGGTTTCACTAATAAAAGCCATACCAATACATAAGTCAGGCCTTTGTGAATAGTTCTACCAAGAACACAACAAGTCGTGAACGGTTATACTCAATCACACATATTGGTTGTTCATAAGATGTGCAATGAATAACAAAAACAATAATGCATGGCAATTTCCTTTTCGGTTCACAAACAAGTTTATGAACTTACTTCCTTAGAACACATGTAAAACATTATTCCCTAGGATGAAATCCTCACCTCATACCCATACATAATCATAATAGCATTCAAATGATTATGACGATGTATTATCTACAAAGTTTAATGGTTAAGCACTAAACCTCGTATTGTATTCCTTAATACTACGTCTATCTAGAATTCAAATATGCTTCGCAATTTTATTTTCAATATGCACGACTTGAAAGATACGTTAGGGAATGAAACAGTTCAAGTAAAATATCACTAAGCTCAAGTGGAAGGATGATTGTTGTCGTTGTAGCTCATTGCTTCTTCACATCTTCAAGACTTCGCAATACTTGTAATATCTCATATCCTAATACTTTCAAGCTAACCTATACGAAGTTGACTCTAGTACATAATCAAGCGACTCTTAACATGAGTTTTGATTCACTAAAATATGACAACCAAACTTGATATACCAACGCTTGGTGGGTCCAACCAAGCAATGCTCTGACACTAACATAACAAAAAATTGACATATTTCTATATCTATATTATTGACAAAAGAAAGAACTGCATTTGGAGCTCCACGGGTCTCCTTTACAAGTATTAACAAAAGAGAAGAGAGGGATAGTTTGCAACTTCACATTCTTTGTCCATGTTAAAAAGAAGCTCCATTGTATGAATAGATAATTCAACATCATGTACTGCAAGACATGCAAATAAAATTTATCATTTGATGACAAGTAATCATTCTCAATTAAGTGTGGTGAAACATTGGAAATAAAAGTTCCCTTTATATGTAATTTGTCACTGTATTCTGATTATGTGAAGTTTTTGCCATAAAAGAATAAAGTTGCTGATGCAGCTAATAAAACTATAACAACATGGATAACCTGGCAGAATCAACCATTGTAATCCGTATCATAAATAAATAGACTTTTCTTAATTTTGTCAGACACAATAATAATGATGGTCCCACACGACACAAAAACCATGATTCTTCAAAATGCTAGTAAAAGCATTTGTATTTACTAATCCAATAGAGCTAAAATCACCAATATATGAACATTTATTTAAGCCACCACATATTATTATCACAAAGTTCCCAAGACTCTAGAATATATAAATGATGATATTGATAATTTCAAATACCCGACGTTTCCAAGACTCTAGTCAGGATGAACCTAAAAACCAAGAGTCGTAAAACACCAAAACATATGTTATCATCTTTCGGTGCGTACCTTTGTGAGTTTGGGCAGAAACATTACTAAGCCCTGCTTGAATCAAGTCTCTACTAACCTGTACATCATGTTTGCAAGACTGACAAGAAAATTAACTCAAGAAGGATCAAGCTCTGAAGGTTTTAACATGGGGGGTTTTATATCCGTCATAAGATCATCGAGAAACAAAGAACAGTTGACTGGAAATTTCAAAATAAGGAATTGAAAAGAAGTCGGTTTTCTAAAGAAAAATTTTCCTACGACTATGACAAGCATAAGTTTATTAGTGCAGACACTAATATAATGAACGACCAAAAAAAATATGCATGGCAACTGGCTTTTGATAAACTACGGAGAGATATGGAACAATAATCAGCATCTAACAACCTAGTTAGTGATGATGATGATGAAATAAAACCTTTTATTTAATATTGGTAGATATATTAAATTAAATTATAAAATGTTTACCGAATTCCACTTAATTTAAATTTGAAATGATAATTTTTTTTTTAATTTCACCTAACTCTACTAAATAAGCTTTATTTAATTATAAAACCACATTACATCTTATTAAAATCGCCTACGGGTAATGAGAAACTTCTTGAGGATGTTGAAATGAGGTCCTTATTCAAAAATCTCTTCTTTTCTTTTTCCATCTTCGCCATTTGTCTCGAGACCATAGAATAATTTCATCATAGGTTTCAACCCTAAGTCTATATGGACTTACAATCTGAACTTAAGCTATAACTTCTTCAACTTGTTTTCTTATTGCAAAAAGTCAACAGAACAATGTTGCACGATCCTGGTTGTGAGGGTAAATTATGTCATTGCATAAGCTTTTATGAACTTTGCCCCAATAACTCTGACTGATTAAACCAATTTGGCGTTGTTTTTCGCCCCTCTTCGGATAGTATATTGCATAGTTTTTGTAAAGAGATAAATGATCGTCTGAAACATATTTTTGGAGATTAAAGTGAGAGTAGAATTTTTTTTGTAGAAGGTTGGTGTGGAAATTGTTATTTTGAAATTGGGATTGGTGGGTATATATATGTGACCCATTGAAAGTCGTTGGGGATAAACTAGCTATTAGCGGTGGAATGTTTGCCTCTCGATCATCTGAGAACAACTAAGTGACAATTGGGTATTTTTATAAAAATTAATATTTAATACACTAACAAACTTCAAATAAACTAAAATTAAATAAAACTTAAAAATCACGCCTGCCGGATCTTCCATATTTGGCCCAAGTATTTATTTTTATATTTTCTCTTAACCTGCCATGCAGATTCAGGTTCTAAATGTAACTAGTAATTGGAGCAAAGTTCGTTGAAAGCATCATTATTTATGGTCGATTTCAGGCCTCAAATTTACATCATCATTGTTAGTCCAATTCTTATTATGCGGAGTTTCCTGAATTACCATGTTATGCATAATATGCAAGTTATATTGCACAGACACGGACACGGGACACAGTTACGTCACGATACGGTTACGTGGACACGTCAAATCTCAAAAAAGCTAGTTACGGGGACACGTCATATGTATTAAACACACTATTCAAATGAGATTCTATAACAATCTACTCAACGTAATAATTATTCTTATTTTTAAAATACTTGATTACTAATAAAATAAAATTAATAATGACGAAATTATGATCAAGTTTTTCATAAATAATGTTTGAATTTGACTAAAAGGTGAGTCATTTAGTTTAGTTTGACTTTTTCAAACCAAAATTAATCATTAACGGCGTGTCCGAAAGTGCCCAATTAGTGTCCGCAAAGTGTCCGATGTCGATTTTTACGAAACACGTAAGGTGGCGTGTCCGTCGCGTGTCGGGAAGTGTCGTAACCGTGTCGTGTCCGATCGTGTGTCCGACACGGTTAAAACATCTTTGTAAGCATGTCCATGCAACATAATATGCAAGTGATCATAGTCTTGTGCATTTAATGAGCACTTAGACCAAGATATAACACATAAAGGACAGCGAACTCCCGCTTCAAAATTCTGAAATCCAGTTCCACATCCTTTCTCAAATCCATTTGCCTCTTGTTAAAATACCAGTATGAAAGACCCAATTCGCCCAGAGGGGGCTGACAGTAAGCTTGAGCTGAGGTTGACCATTTTGGATAGATTTTATGCGTAAGATAATACCCATAAGTGTATTGATGGCCGTTGATTGTAAAATGTACTCGGGGACAAATTTCATACTTAGATCTTCAAATAAAGGCGCTTTGTGCCAATCATTAATGTCATTTGTGACCCCTAAGACAAAAAAAAATCCATATCCAACATAAGAAGGAGCACCTTCAATGATAACAATTGGTTTTGGGTAATGACCACAATAGGTAGGGCATCTCGTCCCTACCACATTCAAGACTACCTAGCATTCATGGGAATCTCATATCCCGATATTTGTGTGATATTTCTCTAACATCTTCCTCGGCTGGTTTTCGTAAATACGTTGCACCAAAATAATTAATCATTGTTTCGAAAAACAATGAAAGACACTCATGTGAAGTTGTTTCTCTCGTACGAAAGTATCCATCATTCGAATCCGCAAGTCTTCCGCAACCTAGAATCCTTAAGGACGGAGTGACCTTTTGTTCACTATTATGAACTTTAATTTTGTGCATCAAACTGATAATTGAATTAAGGTTCTACCTGACAAAGTTCCATAGTATAATCTTTATCACCAAGTTCCATGGGCAATCGACGTTGGAAATTTTCATTAGAGTACATACAATCGCGAAGTAAATAATCATGCATCAGCTTTTGGTGGAACTCATTCCTCCATCCATACGCATATGTTCTTGTAAATACTTGTTTTGGCTCTGGAGATCTAGGTATATGTTGCCAAATGTACGGCCATCATAGTGTTGATTAGTTCTTTATCTTGACCTGCCTCATCATCAAATTGTTGCAAAATCCGAATACGCTTTTCATGTTATGATTTAAATCGATGCATATGAATTTGCATTTTTTTCGCCAAAATAAACCATCGATTTTAAAATAAATAAGACTGCAATAAGGAGGAAATAGCCGTTAACGACAGATTTTCAACCAGGCGACAGAATCTTCAACACCAGCGGTTGAGACTATATCGCTCGCACTACCCGTAAGAACGCAATAACATCTCTACCGCTGAACCTTTTCCCCATAATGGCACCGCTAATATGTCAGGCCACCTGGCATGCCAAATGAAAATTTGATTAGTTCCCACATGAACCGGCCTTATGCGATCCACATGGTTCCTAGTGGACTTACAGGGGTTTACTCAATAAATACTTTTATTGATTTCCAAAGAGTTTAATGGATTTACAAAGTATTGTGTTATTGGTTGTATACTTTTAAAATCTCTTTCAAAGTTTATGTTACTCGTTGTAGATTGTCAAAAGGTCTTCTAAAGTTTGTGTTACTCGTTGAAACTTGAAAATTCAAAGACTTTGGATACTTACCTATTTTCAAGACTTTGAGTGATTTTTGTGTATATATTTGCCTTGATAAAAGTCTTGCAAAATATGTAAGATTTTGGAAGACTTCCAAATTTCATATAAAAATATTTTGTATTCTCTTTTATTTTATTTCATAAATACACAATCTATAAAACTCCTATTATAGATGAGCATTAAATTATATGATACGATTAAACATTTTTTTTTCAATTTTTTATTATGTACAAATGCACAATAATAATTATTTTAATTTATTGTTATATTTTATTGTATTTTATTGAACAAAAGAAATAAGTTATATATATATAAAATAATAATAATTTATTTTAATTTAGTTGAAGTTACTATAATAAATAAGCTACAATAAATTTTGTATTTATTTTCTATCATGCATATTTCCATATAAAATTTGTTTTTACAACTCTTCAGGACTCTACAAATGTCTGCAAGACACTAGACAACTCTGCATAACTCCACAAAATTTTGCTCAATTCTGTATAATTCTCACAAAGTTGTTAATTTTCACGACTCTTTTTAAATCTTTACAAATCTACAAGGGCTATTTTGCGTTTCCTCCCCTCCCAAGATCGCTAATTAGCATTTCCTCCCCAAATAGATTAAAATTTGTGTTTCCTCCCATCGTTAATTTTTCCATCCGCTGCTCTGTTAGCTGAGTCAGCACCTATGCACACGTGGAAAATTTAATATTATTATTTAATATCTACCCAAAATACCCTCATACTTACGTGCGAAATATGTGTGTCAATCTTATTTCAGTTTTAGAATATAACTAGGGTACCCGGTCATTAAGGCCTTCTCTCGAACAAGTGATATGCATTCACAGATGGTGATGGAGACAACTCTGTTGGAATTCTTCTAATTTTTTATCAAATGTCCTTCCCTGCAAAATCAAATCCATATACAACCCATTGATATCTAACAGACTAGGAATCTTAAGCATTCATCAATTTCATTCTCAATCAACAATCAAACACCAAATTGTGAAGGATAGTAATAATCTTTGGTTTTCTAACCTTAAGCATTCAACGGTTTCTCTTTTTCCCTAGCTTTTGATTTTGCTGCTCCATGTTTCAAATTCGTTGTTGCCATAGTATTTGATTTTGGTTCCTCATCATCGTGAATAAGGATTACGGTCTCCTCTGATTTCATTAAAGATATTCTAACACAAATATCACCTGGTATCTCATTAAAGATATTCTAACACAAATATCTACTCCTTAGTCCAGTCTATAAGTTGGGGCTAAATGAAAATCTTCTAAAAGATTGAATAATAACAGAAGCAGATAGAATAAAATCCCAGTTCTCCCATGGATGAGAGCTCATATAAGTGTTAATCACATTCTATTAGAACATGTTCCTGAACTTGATCCCAGGTATCACCAAACTCTTTTTCATCATCCGAATTTTGATTCCTGATACCAATATTTTGGTTTGCGGCGGTTAAAAGGGTTTGCAATTGTTCTAATTTTTGTTGATTTCGTCTTGGTTTATATGAAGTTTTAGGTAATTGGGTGTTTATGCAATTCGGTCGTGATGAAATCGAAGACGGAAGCTCTAACAATTTTTGGAAATTTTTGTGTATTGTAGCTCAATAATTTTTGGGAAGTTTGGTGTGTTAAAGTAGGAAAAACACGGTTCAAATTGCGTCATCCAAGGTGATCGTCATTTTTCTGTTGTTTGTGTTCTGCTGCTGCTGACAGTCGAACATGGGAGATTATGACGATCTGGATCAGATAAGAAATGAAGAAGACGACTAAAACTCACCGTTGATATCGAATTTCTGGATCGTAAGCGGTCCATGTTGTTTTTAAGTGTGAGGGTAATTTGGATAGTTAACCAACATTTTTTATTTTTTTGCCACGTGTGCACAAGTGTTGACTCAACTAACCGGATGGAAAAACTAACGATGGGAGGAAACTAATTGTAATCTATTTAGGGAGGAAATGTTAATTAACGATTTTGGGAGGGGAGAAAACGTAAAATAGCTCAATCCACGAATGTATTTGTTGAGTAAACCCCCGTTGGACTGCCCATTACATTAACAAAGGTGAACCTGGATATTAACTAGCATAGACCGCTAGATACATTGACCAGTAGAATCTAGGTCAAAGAAGTTGAATGATCCAACGATGATGATTAGGGAGAAACGAAATTGGAAAAGGTAGGCAATGCACAAATTGTTGTTGTTATTGTGAGGAAGGATTCCTACAGAGTTTCAGTTTCATTTTTGGCTGGCATTTGATATACATGGAATAACTAATTTCTTCTTCATCCCCATTCAGTATTGAGATGTCTAAAACAACTAGAAAAAGAAATAAATGGAGAAGAAGAAATTGAAGATTCTTCTGTACTATTTAAAACCTACTTCATTAGCTAGTAACTACTAGAGAGAAAAAAATGGCATTACTAAGAAGGAGATATTCGAATTCAAAACATTTAAGATGTTTTATAGTAGCAATCTCAGCTTCAATTCTCATATTAATAGTTCTTATTTCTGTTCTGGTTTCTACACCTGTGGAGAATACAAATCATCGTCATGCCAATCGTAAACATGACCTTGTAAGTAAACAAATCCAAACCCCATTTCTGATTTTTTTTTTCACCTTTTGATTATTGCATATGTTTTAATTGATGGGGTTTTTGCTTTTCAGTCTAATGATGAGGAGAATGAGAATGAGATCCAAAACAATGACAATGTTTTTCATGTTCCGGTTAGGGTTTGCTTTTTCTCCTGTCTTTTTACTTGATCTCTTTGTGATTGAAATCTTGTTGTTTGTATATTGAGATTTGTGGGTTTGGGTTCTTGGGGTTTAGATTATTGGAAGAACTACACGTCATGGTGATCTATGGAGTTCACGCTTGTCAAAATTATACTATGGTTGTAGTGAAGCTAGCAAAAAATTTACTTGTAAGTACCCATTTTTTCGTAATCTTTATCAATCACACATAGTAGATATAGATAAACAATATGAATCATGGTTTTGAATCTAGTGCATATTTTCAACAAGTAGAAGAGATTACTCTTGCAATAAAGTGTTATCGAAATAAATGGTGGTTATATCTTTGGATGATTTCGTGTTGTTTTGGTTTTAAGGGTTTTGATTGTGTTTAATGCTGTCGTCGCCGTCATGGCTGTGCTTATTAAACGTGAATGGTAATTTTGAGTAACAGCTGCTGAAGATAATACAATAGCAAATCGATATTTAGTGATCTCAGCTAGCGGAGGGTTAAATCAGCAACGAACCGGAGTAAGATTATTCTTCAATGCTGTTTTTTGCTGATATCGTTCAGCAGATTAAATTACTTAACTACCTGAATTGATTAATTAGGTTCCTGTGGTAAACTTAATGCTTTACTAAATTTGCAGATAACAGATGCAGTTGTTGCGGCTCGCATTTTGAATGCTACTCTTGTTGTTCCCAAGCTGGATGAAAAATCTTTTTGGAAAGACTCCAGGTTTGTTACTGGCGATTTAAAGATTGTTCTGGCTTTAAGTTTTCTACACCAAGGGTCAAATACTAGTGCATTAATTTTCTTTTCTATTATTTCTTCTGCAGCAATTTTGGCGAGATATTCAATGTTGATTGGTTCATCTCCTTTCTCGCAAATGATGTAAAAATTATAAAGCAACTTCCTGAAAAGGGAGGGAAAATTATGATTCCACGTAGGATGCGTGTCCCAAGGAAGTGCACCGCAAAATGCTATAGAAACCGTGTGTTACCTGTTCTATTGAAAAAACACGTGAGTTCTATTTATTTATTTTAGGATTCTACCTAGCATTGTGGATTGCTAGAAGACTTTGTTAAACTGGCTTCCTTTTTGTGGTACAGGCTGTGCACTTAACCAAGTTTGATTACAGGCTTGCAAATAAGCTGGATAAAGACTTACAAAAGCTGAGATGTAGAGTTAACTACCATGCTCTAAAGTTTACCGATCCTATACTCAAAATGGGTGGAGAATTGGTCCGAAGGATGAGGAATAAAAGCACCCACTTCATTGCCCTGCACCTAAGGTACAGTTCAGCTTTATGCTAACTCCGATCTTGGCTACCAATATGATACCAGTGGAAGATCTTTGTTTTTGTCTCCATGTGTTTAACATACAGTCGAAGTTCTGTAAAATTGAACTGTGTAAGTTGCTAAAAGTGCCAGCTATTGGCTTTGGTCAGCAGTTAAAAACTTAAATGACAAATATTCTATCCTCCCACAAAGTCACGTTTTGGTAAATAGTGTCATGCCCGTTAGATTGACGAAAGGGTTGTATGCGTTGGGAAATCGGAAACTTTACTGGAAATGGTCTGTCAATTAGATATTCCCTCCCATCCCGCATGCTTGCTTACTTTTTCTGTTTAGAAACATAGAGTATTTGTTCACTTGGCCCGTATATGGTAACTGCATCTGTTTTAGGAAACTTTGTAGATCGACAATGAATACTAGAAAAGCTGTATGATACAGTCAGATGTTTCCCGTGACAGGTTTGAACCTGATATGCTAGCCTTTTCGGGTTGCTATTATGGTGGAGGAGAGAAGGAAAGAAGAGAACTAGGTGCAATACGCAAGAGATGGAAAACTTTACATGTAAGTCTCTACAGTTTGAGTGGTTGGTTGAAACTCGAAAGCATTTACAGCTCTTTAAGTCAAATGACTGATGCTTCAGATGTGTTTTATAATAAACTATATATATATATATATATATATATATAATAGTCAAACAACCCAGACAAGGAAAGGAGGCATGGAAGATGTCCACTTACTCCAGAGGAAGTTGGTCTTATGCTCCGAGCACTTGGGTTTGGTAGCGACGTGCACATCTACGTAGCATCTGGAGATGTTTATGGAGGAGAAGAAACATTGGCACCCTTAAAACGTCTCTTCCCTAATTTTCATTCAAAAGACACTATAGCCAGGAAGGAAGAATTGGCACCATTCTCATCATTCTCTTCCCGCATGGCTGCTCTCGACTTCATTGTTTGTGATGAAAGTAACGTGTTTGTGACCAATAACAATGGTAACATGGCCAGAATATTGGCTGGGCGAAGGTATAGTGATGTTCTTTGCATTCTTTTTTCATTATTTCTAATCTACTAAACCAGCACAAACTTGAAATTAACTTTTCACAATTCTTGTTTATTGCAGGAGATACTTTGGACATAAGCGTACAATTCGTCCAAATGGTAGAAAACTGTATTCTTTGTTTTTGAACAGTACTCAGATGAGCTGGGAAACATTTTCATCTAAGGTTCATGCTTATCAGAGAGGCTTTATGGGGGAGCCGAATGAGGTAAGGCCAGGCAGAGGTGAATTTCATGAGAACCCCTCAACTTGCATCTGTGAAAATTCTGAGGCCAAGTTAAACAAGGATGCAAGTAATCAGAGTCAGAGCAGGATTAATCAAGGAAATGAGAGCAAAGATACCGGTGAATCAAATGACGATCAGTATAATGATGGTGAGCCATTGTGGCCTGATACAGACTATTGGGATAACCAGAATGAGCCTCTAGAGAAAGATGTGGCCAATATAATTAATTCAGATTATGATGAGTTACAGAAAAATGAGGAACAACCGGAGTTGGAAGAGCTACTATCTGACTGAATAAAAAGCTTCCTTCAGACTACCTTTACTGGTTGAATCTAACCAGCAATTGTGCATTCTTGTGCGGGCAGATTTGAGATTCATCTGTTGTATATATAAGTGTCTTCAGCAATGTAGCCCTGTGTTAGACTCCCACTCTCAGGTTTCAGTAGAAGTACGAATGGCAAGAATCAGGATAGAAGCTGTTAATACTGTTGCATAACTGTTAGTTACATGATACCATCCAACAAGTGCTCACAACAAACAGACCTATGTGGCTATGTTAATTTATAGGCCTTTTAACTTTTGCCATAACATCCATGTATTAATTGTGGATGGCATTCCACATCCAGACTAGATTACCAGTAAAATACATGGCATTCCAGAATTAGATTTTGTGTTTTGTATTTCAACTCATCTTCAAACCATGTGTGGATCCACTCTTTTTGGCTTGCATTTACAATTTGTCTGCTGCAGCATTTGTATTATAGTGGTTTCCTGAGAATCTTGCTAGTTTCAGCGATCTTCAAGTAATGATTTTAGCTGCAATCTAATGAGGATCAATTTTTGCTAGTTAAGGTTTCAACTTGGAGGAGTGTAAACATCGTATAGTACGTACTATTCGTAACTGGCAAATATAGTACTTAAGATTTTGTATACCAGGTAGGAGAACCAACTTGGCGAGAACCAGCAAGACCAGTGCATCAAAAATATTCCAAAAATTGCATTCCAGTTCTTTTTTAGATTGCTGCCTTCAACAGCCTTGCTTGACACTCTCATCATTTTCTTTCTTTGCTAAAGGGAAAAAGGAAATGCACCCCTATCAAGTAGCAGCAACATAATAGACTGAACTTTGGTCAATAAATAACAGTTGAATAAGCAACTGTTAAAAATGAAAGAATTAATAGATTAAAGACTAACTGCTTTGATGTTTTGTTTACATGGAGGAGTCTTTTGTTTACCACTATAGAACTGAGCTGCAATAAATATTTCCATATTCCAGGAAGTTAAATATTAAAATCTAAAATATAGAAAAGGGAAGCTATTTTTCTTCATTCTGAATCAAATCCTGGAGATGGTGGTGGTTCGTCAACTGGAGGTGTTTTGTCATCTGAGAATGGTTCATCAACTGAAGGTGACGGAGGAATTCCAAGACCGGGGTAGTAACCAGGTGGTTTATCCAGAGGTTTTATACTTAGAAGCTGGCTTGAATCACCAACAACATCTGCCCATCCATAATGAGGTTGACCCCTTCAACAAAAACATAAACATTTTTTTAGTTTAGACCTAGCAGTGCGAAGTTTTGAATTGTAACAGGATGGAGTGCCCGAATTTTAGGTTATGATATATGATATTTCATATTGAGCAGAGAACGAACTTACTCGTAATAGGTCTCCTCATCAACAACAATATCCCAGCTTTCTGCCGTTGTGCTTTTACCATATTTGTGCACTTTCCTGAAAATAAAATAAAATAGGCACAAATAGCTGGAATTAGATTTTACTAGGTTATGAACGAATAACTGATTCAGAACAGTCTCTAGTCATTGGGCTGAAATTACGAAGAGAAGAATCATGCTAATGGCCTCTTTTATTTCCGGAAATGCTTACCCGTTTCCGAAGTGCTCTTCTCCCCACGTCCTTGACCAGCCTATAAGCATTAGTACAAAAATCTTAGTGGCATTAAGAAGAACATGTGACGTGTTTCTGTATAAATAACTTAAAATTTAGAAAGTAAAGATACAAAGGATAAAGGATAAACTTACGTTCACCAGAGGGCGACACATGCCACGTCTCTCCTTGGCGCGAACCTATGCCAGAAACAAACCTCTCTTCCCACTTGTCTCCCCATTTGGTTCCTAATTCGGTCTCTGCCCATTTATCCGTCCTGAGAAAATGTGGAGACAATGAAAATTAACAAAGGATTCCAACTTATAAAGTCTTCATTAGTAGTCTAAATACTAATTGCATAATAAAAACGGGTGTACTTTGCTAGCCATAAAAATGATTAGTTTGGGATTAATAGTAGTTGCACATCCACTGCATTCACGTGTTAGAGTGTCTTTGTGTTACAAGACGTATAAAATTACATTAGAATACACAATTATCATTAATCATTCTAGCCGTGTTATCTTATCAACCTGTTTTCCTGCCAAAATGACTTGCAAGGGATCGCACATTTATAGTACTCAATGTATTCTTTATTTCTCAAATTTTACACAAAAGCTTAATAGATGCTCTGTGGTATGATTGTCCCTGGAAAAAGTATTTAAGCCGTGCTTCAAGGACCCATATCAGATTCCTAGTGTAAGTTCTACACGAATTTGAGCAGAAATGTTTGAAGTGGCATTATTTTGCAGTAAACATAAAATGTAGGAGAGAGGGTTTGACAAACCATTTCAGGACGGATCCAGTTCCATCATAGTGCTCTCCCCATCTTTCCCACCATGACTGTTCATTCAATTTCCCATACTTGTGAGCCCCTTTTTCTGTCGACCCTTTAGCATCATATTTCTCGAACCTATAAGCAAGATTTCTTGTCATCAGTATACTTCTTCACTCAAATTAGTGTTCTAGGAAACAAGTGACTATTAAATATAATCTGAATTGTTTACTCACCATTTCTCAAACCATACCGCATCCTCAGTGCCTGATTTTGCTTGTTTCTCTGCACTTCGCTCTATCCTTGCCAAATTACTGAAAGTTGAAAACAGGTTATATGGATAGTTCTTTTGAGACTACAGGTTCCGCTAGAAGAATACTAACAAAATTCCTCGACACGTTTAGAAAAACATAAAACTGACATCAAATCTAATGACGGAGTAATATGTAAGCCGCACCTATATATATCTTGTTGATGAACCTCTTTCCATGTTTCCCACCATGAATCCCCTTCAGCATTCATCCCAGACTTCTCGACGCCTATGCAGAACAAGATAAAAGAAATTTGAGTACCATCTTTACCATTGGGAACTTTCTAACGACATTAATAAAACATGCAGCACATCAAACAAGTAAATGAATGTAAAAATGTGGAACACACCAAGTTCTTTATATCCAGTCCAATCACTCTTCTCCCACCACTGTTAAAGAGATCAATGAAGCCAATTAAATGTATATACCTGGGATAATGGTTATCAGTCACAAAAACATAACCAAGGCACGACAACGGAGCAAACTCATCTCCATGTAAAACCAACATTTTAAAATTGTAGCAATACGCAATAAGATTACAGAAAGTGAACCTTCAAAACTTGTTAAATTATACCTCTTCTTTCCATTGCGAAGAAGCGTCATTACTTTTGCCACCCATCCTAGTCCACCGATGTCTATATCCTTCATTGTCCAGATTTATATCTTCTCCACTTTCACGAAACCAAGTACTACCATCTTCATTAGTGCCAGATTCATTGACATGATCATTTAAACTGATGCCCCAATCCTTCTCATTTGCAATGCCAGTGTCTATTGGTGACAAATAAGCAAAATTTAGCAAGCTTTTTGCATGAAATTATGAGAAAATTCCACTAATTCATTCTTTTTGTATACCTCTTTTAGGCGGAGTATCACGAGAATGCGGCGCATTGTTATTTGGTGTACACCTAGGATAGAACTTCTTTTGTTCAGTACCACCCCCAGGTCTGCAAGCAAATATCAACCAAGATAGATACAATCAAGGAACCAAATTTTAAAACCCTAAATTTGAAGGGAATGAAAACGAGTAAAAACAGTATACCTAGATGAAGAGAAAGGCACAGTAGGAATAGCTTGGATTTTCACTAGACGATGATTGTTTTTAGATTTTTCAAACCCCAATTCTTCAGCATTTTCAATAACACTGGATGATTTTCTTCGAATCGGAGATACAGAGTTAGAAGAACAAGAGATTCGACTCATCTTTAAATTTTTATCTCCATCACCAACATTTCTACCACTGATATTACACAATACATTAGTTCTGCTTCTAAAACTCAATTCACAAATTAACGAAGAAGAGGAGACGTTATCAACTCTGCTTCTGAGAAATGCTGAAGAAGTTGTGGTAAAATTACTGGAATTTGTTGTTGCCATTTTTACTTATTATTTTTTTTTTTTTACAAAAACTCCATTGAAAAGAAAATGATTGATTAAATCAAAGAGAGTGAATCAAGAAAGAAAACCCTAATTAGGGTTTCTTTGCTTGTTACTTGATTCAGCTCTCTCTTCAATCACGATTTGTTTTCGGTTACAAAAATCAAGTAAGTCTGTTGTTTATTTATAAGAAGAGAAGAACAAGAGATAAAAAGGAGTGAGTGTGAACTGTGAAACAACTTGGACTGAGCACACTGATGTGGGTCCAGTTAAGTAAAATGAGGGAGATGGATGGACGGTAACGATTTAATATTATACACGTGAACAAATTTTTTTAGTTAGATTTATTTGTCTAGAATATCTAGATTAAATATTTTTTTGTTTCGAATCGTTCACTTACACGTGTTTTAGTGGTAACCTTAATTACGGCGGGCAAACTCTAGATCCTTCTGCTGTTTATCTTAATCAGAAACAGACTTTTTTTTTTTTAAGGTTTAAGCATTTCCTTAATTTAATGAACAGAATAATATCCGAAAGATTAACTGTAGATGCTGTTTAAGGTTTAAGCACATCACAACCCAGCATCTACAGACTACAGTTAATGTACAGAGCATTGGCCGAACTCAATGTAAATAGGGTCTGTCATTGCTTTTCTGAAAAATGCATTTCTAATCCTCTTTCAAAATATTTTTTTTTGGTAAACCCAAGCTGTTTAGAAAGCTGGCTAATAGTTGTTTCCCAAAACAGATTTCTGTTTTTCTTTTTGAAATCATACTGACTAAGAAGCTATCCCACGCTTTTCTCTGGTTTTCAAAGGTTAATTTTGTCAAACTTTTAACCGTTTTATTTTTTTACAGCAGATAGTTCCAAGATTACCCTATTTACACGCAGTATTAGATGCAAGTTTTCTAGATCATTCAGTCAAAATTTATGTATACAATTTTTCAAAAAAAATCAAACAAAAATCTAGATTTTCATTTGGAGGGCGAGGGCCCTAGCTTTGGATGAGCAGTGCCGAATTGCAGATCGCCGTATCCCTCAATACGGGAAGTTTCGGCCCAATTTCTACTGGATTACAAAAACGTCCCAACCCAAAACTAGTCATACTCACTCTTATCCACTTTTTTTTTAGTACGAAAACAAACTATACCCATTAACCTGCTCCAAATCAATATGCACTCAACACGTGTCTACACCAAAATGAAGTATGATGTGGAGAAACAACCTGATGACGTGCCTACTCTTTAGTGGATAAGTTGAGTAAGTGACAGGCTTACGTGTACATGAGAATACTGGTACAAACTGATGCCACGTGGTATAAAGAAGGAAAGGAACATTAGTTCGAGTTCTGTCATCCACAAACTTTTCCTCCTTTTTTTCTCCTGGCTGTGTGTACTATTTTTCTATCCAACGAGGTGGTAGATTTCATGGGAGCCATGAAATAAATGGGTTAGCTATTCTTGTCGAACAATGTCAAGCATATTTCGGGAGTCTTTGTCAATTTTTAGGTGTTTGGAACTGGGATAGGATTATGCCATTAGGGTCCATTCATGCAATATCTTATTCCTCTGCTTTTCGTTGATAGGTTGATGTTGTGCTGGTTTGAGATGGGAGTTATTAGAGTGTGAACACAAAGATCATTGTCATCGATGTGTTCACAAATAATGCGCGCAGACTCATGACAATATAGTAAATAGGCTGCGCCTGAGGGGATGAATCGGTTATGTTGAATCCTTGACTCAGAGTCCTAAAACTCTTCCTCGTCTCATCAACTACAATCATTTTTCTTAACTCGCATAATAAGATAAATAATGGATGAAGTATAAAACGTACGAACATGATGTACCATAAGTATCGAATCGAATATGCAAAATATAAATGCATGAATATAGATGAAACGATTAACTTATATGATTCAGCACTCAGATCTCTGTCTGCGGGTTTGGGTTTTTCATTATGTGTACGATGGTTACAGAAATAGTCGAATGACTTTGAGATCAACGTAGGCCTGCGTAGCAGAAGGGGTTTCACTTACACTTTCTCTATCTCTCTCTGTCTCTCTCCTATTCTCCTCTCAATCTTCTCCGATCCCCCCCTTCACTTGGGAGAGAGGGGTATTTATAGGGTGGTTACGTGGGGTCCACTTCTGAAGCCCGTTATAACCTTATCCTCTTGTGTCTTGTGCCGCTTACGCAGAAGTCTTCGTGTTCTCGGTTCTCTCTGCATGTTCCGTTTGAATATGCAGTGCTATCTGCGCTTCCTCCACAGGATGACTGACACGTATGCTGTTTGAGGGTATTTAATGCGGGTAGTTGAGATGTCTGTCCGCGGTAGACAGCTGTCCCCTGCCCCTGTCTTGTCTGCGTCAGTTAGACTATCCCCAGCCATAGATCTTAGATCTTTCTGGGGATAGGATAAAGTGACTCTTGGGTTATCCTCCAGTGCTTCGCAGTGTTTTAGTGTTTCTGTCTCCTCGATCCTCTACCGTTGGATCTGGTGGGTGGCGACGCTATCTTGACAAGGCGCGTTTCTTGGCTGTCCACGTGTGATATCATATCTTGATGCTCTCAGCCGCATGTCCTCCACGTGTGTCTTCGTGGACACGTGGCGGAAGATGAAATGTGTACCTACAATTTGCCCCTTTTCATCCTACTGGGCGGTTAGTCGTAGTGGGAATAAAAAACGTGTTACTCTCTTCATCTTCTCTTTATTTTTTTCCTAGGTTTAGGGCACGTTCCCCACTATTTGCAATAACTTCTTCTTGGGTAGTGGTACGGTTTTATTTCTCTTTGTATATATATATGAGAAGGAATGTGAAAATTCTCTAGTCATAAATTTTATTCCTTCTCTTTCCCCAGAACTTTTATTTTTTGTTCTCTGCTTTTGTTTCTTTGTTATTAATTGTTGCCGCTGCTACTGTTGTTTTTGTCTTTGTTGCTGCTGCTGTTGTTGTTCCTCAAAGCTTTCTGCTGCTGCTGTTGTTGTTGTTCCTCAAAGCTTTCTGCTGCTGCTGCTGTTGTTGTTCCTCGAAGCTTTCTGCTGTTGCTGTTGTTCGTCGAGGCTTTCTTCATGACCCTGATTTTTCATTTATAGGTAAGTGGTTCTACTGTGTTTGATTATCTTTTGATGAAAAATATATTCGTTTTCTGTTGTTGTTATATGTGTTTGTGATGAAGAACATATATATAGATGTGTGTATGATTGCCCCTGTTCGTCATTACAAATAGTAATGATATCTTCCTTAGTGTATGCTTTCCCCTATTTGTTATTTCCCCTTTTTATTTAGGGTTTGTTCTTATTTTCCATCTGGTTCATGATTATGAAGAACTGGATGAAATTGCGTTTTTTGATCTTCGTTTTGTCTCCGCGGAAATCTGAAACTTGTTTGTGTATTTCGCAGACATGGCTGATCGCCCGCGGGTTTCTTATCAAACTCCACCGCCGAGTCCGCGTAGATCTCCTCCGCGTAGAGATCCTGATGTTTCTCCGCCTGGTGGAGGTTCGTCTAAGTCTTCCCAAGGTGATGCCCGGGTTCATAGAGTTTCGTCTTCTTCTGGTCAGAGGTACTCATCTTCTAAGAAGGGCGAGTCGCAGAGAGGGAACACGCAGAAAGGGGACCGGCCAAAAGAGGCTCATGGTTCCCGGTATGCTATTTCTCGTCCCTTTGTTAATCCGTGTGATGATCCCAAGAAAACGCGGGATGTCCCGCCTCTTCGGTTAGTGGCGCCTCCTTCCGCGTCTCAGTAACATCCTCTACCTCCCCCTCCGGTGTCTCAACCCAAGGGGAGGTCTTCGAAAGAAGTGGTTTCGAAGACTGAGGCATCTAAGATTCCTCCTAAGAGAAAAGCTTCCGATAGAAATCCTTCGAAGGATTCTGCGCCTGATCCCGCGGAGGAGGAAGATATTTCTCAGGAAATACGCAGCGTCGCTGTTGGGGAGAAGAAAGTGACCTTCAAACATATTGATCTGGAGGTTTTTAAGGAAAAGCATGATCTTAAGCTATTCGATGTTCGTTTTTACGCTGCTGATGATGATATTACTTATGAGATGATATCGATGTATAAGTTTGATGAATTTCATCTGCTGACCACTGTGGGGGCCTTTGAAGCGGGTCTTATGTTGCATTTGCATAAGTCTGGGGATTCCTTTTATTATGATGTGCTAGCTGGTCGAGAGAGCTCTTCGAAGAACACTCATTGTCGCTCTATTTCCCAACTTCATGGGAATTATCTTCGTGCACTGAGGGAGTGTTATCTTCGGAGTAAAGGAGAGACAATGATGACCCTTTATGTTCCCAAACCTGAAGAAGGGAGTGGTATACGCCTGAGAATTTTAACAAGTCTTTTGGTGACTATGTTAACAGTATGAATCGTAAACCGTGGAGTGTGAGTCTTCGTAATATTGCCGCTCCGCGTGGTGAAATCCGTCTTCTGAGTGAAGTAAGTGGTGCTAAGGTGAAGTACGTCCCGGGTATAGAGAATTCTACTAACAAATTGGTGTTTCCTACTCATGAGCGGATCAAGCGTGATCATGACTATGAGTGGCACGCGATTGTTATTGAGGTTGTTGGTCCCTGGGCTTGGGGGTGGGTTCCAGGTCCGCAAGGATGGCGTCCTACCGCAGATAGACAGATACGTGAGGCTCCTCCTGCTCGTTATGGGAATTTTCGTCCTTGGCATTTGAATTTTGAGGGCATGAATTTCCAATATGCCCTCGATGTTGTTGATGGAGATGACGAAGAGAGTTCCGATGCTGATCTTCAGAAGAAGAATACTACGGTTGTCAAGGTAAGATTTATATATGTCTTGTCCTTCTTTAGTTGAGGCAGTTTTAATTCTTTTCAAATCCAGGGATTTTTATTTCTATATGCCTTGTCTTTTTAGGCGACGAAGAAGAGGAGGATAAATCCCAAGCAGTCCACCACCGCAACAATCGAGGAGGCGGAGGTTCATGAAGAAGTTAACAGTCCTGTGACTGAGCTTGGAGGGTATGAAGATATGTCTGATAGGGAGGAGCGTACTGATACATCCCCTCCAGGTCATGATGATGAAGAATTTGTTGAAGGGAATACTACCGCTGGTGGCAGCGGTATTGGTGGTGAAATTAATCCCGCAGGTGGCCATGGTGTTGGTGCTGAAGCTAATCCCGCGGGTTGCAGCGATGTTGGTGATGATAACATTGCCCTTGGTGATCAGGGTGTTGGTGGTGAAATTCCCGCTGCATCCCAGGAGTTTTCCTTTGGCCGGATTTACTCTGCGGGGGATAGTTTCGATATAAACGCTGCCCTGGGCCTGGCTTCTGAGTTCAACCTGCTTTCCCTAAACGATGATTGGGATGTGCTTGGTAACTCTAGAAAGGCGGATGGAAAGGGCAAGGGAGTCGTGAATGCTAGTGATATTCCAGAGGGGAGCGGTGATAGAGATCTTCCAGATTTGGATGCGGGAGTAGCCTCGAACTCTTCGGGCGCTAAGTTCACAGACATGTGTGGGGCCTCGGTTGGGTCTTCTGGAGATGATTTTCCTCAGTCATTGATCCTTGAGGGTGATGATGCCATCTTAGCTTGGTTCAAAAAGAAGAATTTGATGTTCGTACCCAATCCAGCTCCTGTGGTGGAGGGTGAGAAGAAATCTGATGCTTATACCCGTAAGATGATGCAATTGTCTCCCGAGGACCAGGTCGCAGAAGCGTGGGATAAGAATCTTCGGGCGTTGGAGGCTGCTCTAGTGATCGACGCTCCCTCGACTGTTGCTGACATGATGGCCTTGGATGATGGGTATCAGTATGGATATCCCCAGTAGCGGATGTTAGAAGTAAGTTCTCTTATCATTTCGCCTTGTATCAATATTTAGCAATTTTAGAGTCTGGGTGTTCTAATTTCTGATTCGCAGATGATGGGGAGTGAGCATTGCAACCACATGTTGTACCAGTTTTTTAAGGCCAAATCCCTCAAGTTGGAAGCTAAAATTCGTCTTCGGGAAGAGGAGCTTACCGCGGCTGAGACTGTTATATCTGATAGGGATAGGGAGATAGGTGAGTTGAAGAGTCTCCTCAAGGCTAAGGAGCAAGGCAAGGAGGAGGAGAAGCTTCGCTTGGAACTTGCTATGGCTCGTAGTGAGTTGGAAGAGGCCAAGAAGAATTCTTCGGATGTTACAGGTTTGATTATCTGTTTCTCTTCCTTGTTGTTGTCCTTTACTGTAATTAGTGTTCTGTCTGAGTCTCCCTCCCCCACCCTATCTTCAGTGGGTGGAGTTCCCGAGTTAGTATGGCTTCGGAATGAGCGGCAACGTCAAAATCTCGCATCGCAGAGTTGGTAGAGAAGATAAAGAGCGAGGCTGATAAGTGGAATGCTCGTGCCGATGAACATAATGCTCTGGCAGAGGAGTGGCGGGGCAGACGAGTCCAAATGATTGATATGCAGAACAAATATAACAATGATCGTCGTTTGTTTAATGGAACGTTGTTGTGGACGCGTGATAATCTTCGTGAATCCCGAGAACAGGTCTCATCTTTAGAAGCTAAATCAATCTCTTGGAAGAAGAATTGCGTCAAGCTCGTTCTTCTAGTCTTCTGATGTTAAGATTACATTCAGCGTCTTGCTAGGGAGAGAGATGACGCTAGGGCTGAGGCTGGCGCTCTTAGCAAAGCTTTAGCTGCGTCTAGGGCCGATGTGGTACGCCAAGCTGAGTCTGAGAGGAATCTTGAAGTAAATATGTATCGGCTCAACAAGGGTCTGGAGGAATTAAACAACGAAGTCAACCATCTTCGTCATTTGGATTCAATGAAACAGGTAGAATTAGATGCGAGTCAGTACGCTCTTTCAACCCTTCAAGCGGATTATAAGAAGTTGTCAGATGAGTATGACTTTCTTGATGAAGCCCGTGATGCTGTTGTTAACGAATATGAAATAGCTTCGGCGAGAGTCGAAGGTATATGCTTATATTATCGAGTGTGATTCTGTAATTTCCTGGACCTAACCATCTGCATTTTTCTTTTCCTTGCAGAGCTCCAGGGACAGCTTCGCACTGCAAATGAAGAGCTTGCGAAGGCTCAATCTAAATTAGCGCATCAGGAAAGCCAGATTAATCATCACAAAGGTTTAGCTACAGCAAGGGACGAGGCTGCCCAAGCCGCTTCGAAGGAAGTGAGTCGCCTTTCCTCGTTGTTGTCGAAGGCTGAGATGATGAATACTGTTATTACGTACAAGGCTCGATGTCAACTAGTGGAAGAGACTAACAAGATTCTGGACAGCATCGAGTATGATCTTAAGACCGAGCATGGCCTTATCAAGGGCTATCCGCGCCGTGAGAAACCCCCGCCTCCTATCTGGTTCTTCAGGGCCTTCCTCGGGTGGGAGCGTACCTTCATCGCAGAAGGGGAAGACTGCTAAACCTGCTGGTGGGGTTGAACTATCCAAGTAGATTATTGTAGAAAGTTGATCTTTGTTGATTATAAGGCTTCGTGAGATTCCTTTTGTATTTTCTTGTTCCCGTATCATTGCCAAGCCTGTAATCAACTTTTAATGAATTGATCATCGTTTTAATTTTTATTGTGTTGTCCGATTCCTTTTAAGTATTGTTACGGTTAATTTGGAATATAACTGAATGTAATCAAGGATAGCGAAGTGTTTGAGTGCGAACCCGAAGATATGTGTATCTTCGTGAACGTCTTGAGACCTGTCACCCCGCTGGCTAATCCTGGGCCAGAGGATTCCCAGACGGTGGGGGTCGGGGCAGCGTTCTAGGATATGAGTTGTTTGGAATGTACATTCATTCCGTCAACCCGCTGCCATAAGATTGGTTGGGTATCTCTTTCTGCTGGATGCCTTCCCCATGGTCCTACACTTATAGACGCTGATAGGGGAGTCCCGAGAGATTGTAGGTGACTACTTTCCCCAAGTAAAATAAACAACAATTAACACAAGTATTTACGTGGTTCGACACGCAGAGTGTCTACGTCCACGGGTGAAAATGTCTATTTAGTTTGTTGAGTTACATTGAAGAATTCCATTGATGGAACCTCTGAGGTAGTAAATAGCAAAAAAAGGAGAATGAAGTATTGACGCGGAGGTCATTTTCTGTATTTACAGGTGTAGGGTTCTCGTGAGGTGTTGTATTTACACGCGTCGTCTTGTTACTATGTTGCTCCATGTATTTTGAAATTTTTTGCCAAAGTTTGCTTGATTGATAGGTTGAGGTTTGCTATCCTCTCTCAGAGATAGAAACATGTCGATCGCAAGCGTCGTTTTCTTCTTCTGGTGCTCTTCACGCAGATGCAGGTCTGCGTTGCTTTCTACGGGTAGTATGGCTTGAGATATTTTGCATTCCATGGGTGTCTGAGGATCTCCCCTTTTAGGTTGCGTAGATAATAAGATCCATTTCCTGCAACATCATGTATGACGAAGGGTCCCCCCCATGTTGGTGCTAATTTTCCCCACTTCTTTTCTCGTTGGTATTGGGGAATGGTCCTCAGCACATATGCCCTTCTACGAAATTTCTAAGCTTAACCCTCTTATTGTACTCCCTTGCTAGTTTCCTTTGATAGTTTTCCATTTTTTGTAGTGCTGCCTCCCTCCTCTCTTCTAGATCATCCAACTTTCCAACATCATGTCCTGTGAGGTTCTTCTCCCATGCTTCAGTCTTCGTAGTTGGCATGATTATTTCTGTTGGGATAATAGCTTCGGCTCCATAGGTGAGTAAGAATGGGGATTCTCCCGTGGCTGATCTTCGAGTTGTCCTATAAGCCCACAAAACGTTGTGTAGTTGCTCGCACCAACGCTTCTTGTATTCGTCTAACTGCTTTTTGAGGATGAGTGCGAGGGTTTTGTTTGTGGCTTCTGCCTGACCATTGCTTTGAGGGTAAATTGGTGTTGACTTGTTCTTTCGAATTTTGAAAGTATCGAAGAGTAAGTCGATGTTTTTTCCCTGGAATTGCTTGCCATTGTCAGATACAATCTCAGCTGGTATGCCAAACCTGCAAATGATGTTTTGAAAGATGAATGTGAAGACATCTGCGTCTCGGATCCTTGCCAGGGCTTTAGCCTCTACCCATTTGCTGAAATAGTCCGTGGCCACTATCAAAATTTCTCTTCCCTGATCCTTCGATTAGGGGACCCACGATGTCTATGCCCCATTTTGAGAATGGCCAAGGGCTGTCTACTGGGTTCAACATTGTTGCGGGTGCGTGGATTTTTTTGGCGAAACGCTGGCATTCTTCGCATCTTCGTGACATTCTTGCAGCGTCTCGTATCATTGTTGGCCAGTAATATCCTTGAGTTTTCGCCTTATCTGCTAGGGATCTCATTCCGCTGTGATTGCCTGCGTCGCCGCGGTGTATGTCTTTCAAAATCAAATGGCCTTCGGATCTGGATAGGCAGCGTAATAACGGTCCGAGAAAAGATTTTTTGTACAAAACTCTTCTCAGATCATATCTTCCTGCCTTTGACTGTATTTTTCTGGCTTGCTTTAGATCCGAGGGTAGTATTCCTTCTTTTAGGAAAAGATGAATCTCAGATCTCCAATCTTCTTCTTTGCTGAAGTCTTCATCTTGTCTGATGTCGTCTTCTTGGAAATCATCCGCGATGAATTCTCCCACGTCATCATCAATATCTTCTTCTGCGTTGTTCCCTTGCTGTGCAGCGCAGAATTCTTGAATATCAATTGAAGGCTCGTAAATCCTGGTTACTTTGATTGCTTTGACGTCCTCGTTTCTGAGCATCGATGATATGTAGGCCAGGGCGTCCGCGTGCCTGAGCTCCTTCCTTGCCAGGTGTCGGAATTTGATGTTTGGAATTTGTGATGCCAGTGTTTGCACCAATTCCATGTATGCTGACAATGTTCTGTCATAAACATTATATTGCAACCCTATTTGTCGGATGACCAGCTGCGAATCGCTTGTCAGACGCACGTCAGTTATGCCCATTTCTATTATCAACTGAAGGGCATGCACCACTGCTTCATATTCAACTATGTTGTTGGTATGCCCCTTGAATTCTAACCTGAAAGCATGTATGATCCTGTCTCCTGTTGGTGGTGATTACGATGCCTATCCCCGCCCCTTCTTTATTTTTCGATCCATCTACGAAGACTTCCCATTGCCTAGGATTTTTTGGTTCCAAGATGTCTATAGGGTCTTTACCTTCGTCCATTTCTGGTAGTCCTGCTGCCTTCCGTCCTTCGATGATGACTTCTTCGTAGTTATCCAACGGTAAGTCTGCTAGGAAATCTGCTAATACTTGTGACTTCTGAGAGTGTGTAGCTCATGGATGATATTGAATTGATCTAGGTGAGTATTCCATTTTGCAATTCTGCCTACTTTCCCTGCGTTTTTAAGGACTGCTTCTAGCGGAGCTTTGCATGGGACGCGGACGTAGTGAGTCAAAAAGTAAGTTCTGAGTTTCAGGGTTGCCCATACTAATGCCAAGATGAGCTGCTCGATCTTCGTGTAGTTCCTCTCTGCTGCGTTCAGAGTCTTGCTGATGTAATAGATGGGCTGCTCTATCTTCGTGTTGGTTTTAACCAATACTGCGCTGACTGCATCTTCTGTTGCTGCTATGTATAGTGCCAACACTTCATCGGGGTCTGGTTTTGTAGTATAGGGATCTCAGCTAGGTATTCTTTGATATTTTGAAAGCTTCCTCGCACTCTGCCGTCCATTCGAATTTGCTTCCTTTTTTGAGAATGTTAAAAAAGTGCTTACATCTATCCGAGGACCTGGATATGAACCTCCCCAGCGCAGCCAGTGAACCATTGAGTTTCTGAACCTCTTTTAATTCTTTGGGGATGGCATTACGATGGCTTCAATTTTAGCGGGATCGACTCAATGCCCCTCTTCGTCACCAAATCCGAGGAACTTTCCGGAAGTTACACCAAAAGTGCACTTCTCTGGGTTTACCTTCATGTTGTGCTCTCTCATTGCTTGGAAAATATCTTTTAGGTCTTGGTGATGATCTTTGCGCAGCTTGCTTTTGACGAGCATATCATCCACATATACTTCCAGTGTACTTCCAATCCACGGTTTGAAAATTGCATCCACCATTCTTTGGTAGGTTGCCCCTGCGTTTCGAAGTCCAAAGGGCATTCTTACGTAGCAATAGAGGCGTGCGGTGTATAGAATGGTATGTTGCTGATCTTCTTCTGCTAGGAATAATTGGTTGTATCCAGAGTATCCATCCATGAATGACATTTCTTCGTATCCTTCGACTGCCTCGACAAGTTGGTCAATGCTTGGCAGTGGATAGCTATCTTTTGGGCAAGCCTTATTAAGGTTGGTGAAGTCGATGCATATCCTTACTCCGCCATTTTTCTTCGGTACGATGACCATGTTAGAGATCCATGTTGGGTACTTAACTTCTTTGATGAATCCTGCGTCCAGTAGTTTGCGGAGTTCCACTTCAACTGCTCGATGGTATTCTGGAGCTACTTTGCGCACCTTCTGCCTAAAAGGGGGGGGGTACCTGGTTTTATTCGAAGTTCGTGATGAACTAAATTTGGGTCAATTCCCGGCATGTCCCCCAATTTCCAAGCAAAGATGTCCGCGTATTCCTTTAGAAGTTTGATTAGCGCGGTTTCTCTTTCTTCATCCATCAAGGTGCCTATTTGATCATCTTCGGGTTTTCCTCAGTCCTATATTGACTTCTTTAGCTGCTTCGACGGGTGTAAACGTGGGTTTTGGTTCCCCCAAGAGAGGAACATTCTTTATTGCTATTTGGTAGGCTCTCCGTCTTCTTTTGTCGCGGAGGTGCTTGCTTGCGCTCCGTGGTGGTGCTTACGTTCAGAAGGCTTTTTCCAGATTTCTTCCAGATATGCATCTATGGTTATCTTTTATTTTGGCTCTTCGGGACTGGTGCTTCTCTTCCTGCTCATTATTGATCTGATTCTGTAAGGTCTGACATTCCCGCGCAGTTACTTGGTCTCCTTTAATTTCCATGACTCCCAGAGGTGTTGGGAATCTGAGATATTGATGGTAGGTTGCAGCTACTCCCTTGAGCTTGTGAACCCATCTTCTTCCGATGATGGCATTGTAGGGTGAAGGTGCATCTACGACGCTGAATCGAGTGTCCACTTTCATGGGCCCTCCACTTGCAAGACAATGTCCCCTAGGGGCTTTGTAGCTGCGCCGTTGAATCCGTAGATGGTGTAGTAAGATGACAGCAGTTGCTCGTCGTTGAGTTCCATACGCTTGAACGTGTCATAGAACAGGACGTTGACCGAGCTTCCTCCCGATGAGAATTTTCTTGACATTGCACCCTGCTATTGGGAGTGTGAGGACTAGAGGATCATTATGGTCTTCCATGTCTTCTTCCACATCGTCTGCATCGAAGTCATGGGCGCGTCCATCCATTGTTCGTGCTCGTTTACCTCTTTCCCATCGATCTTATAAAGCTCACAATAATCTTCGAATTGTTTTCTCAATCTCTTCCCAATCTGGGCGGTTAGGGATGGTCCTTGAACTCTGAACATGAAATCGTGTTGAGGGTGCGGTTGCCTTCCGGTAATTGAACCTGCTTGCCTCTCTTGGTTCTATCTTCGTTATCAATCTTCTGTATATATTGCTTCAGGTCTCCTGCGTCGATTAGTTTTTGAATCATTATCTTGAGATTTTTGCACTTTTCTGTTTGATGACCGTTGAAACAGTGGTATTCACAGTATTCCTTGGATTTTTCTGATCTAGGAGGCTGCTTTCCCTTGGACCATGGCCAATCGAGTTCTCCTCCCTTGATCTCTCTCAGGATGCGCGAATAACTGGTATTCAGCTTGGTATAGACTTGATCTTCAAATTTTCGATCATCTTTCGTCTATCATCCCTTCGTTCTTTCCTTTCTTCGTTGGGACGCTCTTCTGTGATTCCTCTTTTGGACCCGCTGGCTTGATCCACGGAATTTGTGCGTGTGGGACGTTGAGTATGAGCTCTGGGATTTTCACGCTGAATTTCTTCTAACCTTGCATGCTTTTCTATGATTATCCGGAGATCTCCTTCGGTGGTTGGGATGGTTCCGTGGATCTCGACAAACAAAGGACTCATCCTGTCCATCCCCCATTTGTAGCAGTTGATACTAACCACGGGATCTACGTTGCCAATAGCTTGGAAATCTTATGCCATCTATCAGTATATTCTCTGATGGTCTCTTTGTATTTCATCTCCAGCGAGAATAGCTTGTCCATGCCGGTATTGACAACCTTGTTGTACATGTATGTTGCTAGAAATTTTTCTGTGAGTTGGTCGTAGGAGTCGATGGAGTTTGATGGAAGTTATCAAACCATGACAACGCGGACCCTTTTAAACTTGATGGGAAGTATCTGCATAGTATGGAGTCTTCGTTATCCCACGGGCCATCATTCGATTATAATATCGAAGATGAGCCGCAGGATCAGTTGACCGTCATAGCAATCGAAGGCGGGAACCGAACACTTCTGCGGTATGGAAGCCCTGGCCAAGTGTTGCGTCAGCGGGGTAGTGTTTGCTTCCTTCATCACTTGTTCTAGTCTTCCGCCTCCCTGCCTAGTCTTTAGCTCCTTGATTTCTGCCAGCATCTCAGCACGCAGATTTTCCATTGCGACTGGTGCTCTTCATGAATGGTAGATTTCGCTCGTAGGAGGGTGGTACCGTCGTAGTAGTCCGAGTTCTCAGGATTGTAATCAGGGTCTGATCTTTGGCTGCTCCTTGCTCCTCTTCGATTCAATGGAAGTGGGTTGTTTGCGACCACCATTCTTCTATCTTGATTAGGTGCTAGGGCCTTGGAGTTAGCTTCGTCGCGTTGGTTTTCTACCTCTGCGCTATGAATGATTCTTTCTTTGAGCGTTTGGTTCTCTTGTGCTAATATCGCCACAGCATCTGCGTATGCCTTCTGGTTCTTCCTTAATTCTGTCAGCTCGGCCATCATCTGAGCGGAATGGTTTGACCCTTGATTTGGTGTTCCTGCCCGCAATTGTTCACCAGCGGCTATGGTTTGTTCCTCATCCACGATCTGTATCACTGGTTCTGGTGGGTCTAACCATGTACCTTGGGATCCCGACGGTTGTTGTGCGGGTTGACCTGCTATTAGAAGCGGTTGTTTGGCTGGAAAGGGTATGTTCTGTTCGTTGGTTAAGGGCATCCCATAGAGGGGTTGTTGTATTCCTAACTCTGCTACGACTTCCTGATGTTCCTGTAGTCGAGCATTGGTTACTCTGGGAGATCCAACTTTGGATCCGCCAGCTCTTGAAGCTCCAGCTTTGGCTGCCGCGGCATTTAATGCGTTTGCTGCGATGATGTTGGCATTGATGGGGGGCCTGCTTTCTGCATTATCATGTAACCTATCCGCTTCCTTTAGCTTTTCACCTCTCTGCTTACTCATGGTTACAACTGGGGTTGTCCTTGGCGTCTCTTTTGACGAAGCTTTTGCCTTCCCGACATCTTTGCTTTTCTCCATCTTTTAATGTTTTCCTGAAAGAGAGAGAAAAAATCACGAAGACAATGGGCCCCACGTGATATCTATTAGCGTTTTGAGTTCTCAAAGGTGTAAAATCTTGAAAATACATAAGGCGCCCATCTATTTAGATGACCGCAGATCTGTTCGAAGTTTTGATTTTCAAAGATGTGAAAACTTAGAAAATGCATGGAAAATCAGATCTACTTAGATAAACGTGGATCTGTTCATAATTTTGATTATCAAAGACGTGACATCTTGAAAATGTATGAAAACGCAGATCTACTTAGATAAACGTAGATTTGTTCGAAGTTTTGATTTTCATAGATGTGAAAACTTAGAAAATGCATGGAAAATCAGATCTACTTAGGTAAACGTAGACCTGTTCATAATTTTGGTTTTTGAAATTATGCACGGAAAAAACCGTAGTGTTCTATGCATCGTTATTTTCAGAGAACGAAGCCTGAAACAAATCACAGGAGAAGATAAATCTTTTACCAGGATGAAGATCCCTGTTTCTAGCGCCAGATTGTGAACACAAAGATCATTGTCATCGATGTGTTCACAAATAATGCGCGCAGACTCATGACAATATAGTAAATAGGCTGCGCCTGAGGGGATGAATCGGTTATGTTGAATCCTTGACTCAGAGTCCTAAAACTCTTCCTAGTCTCATCAATTACAATCATTTTTCTTAACTCACATAATAAGATAAATAATGGATGAAGTATAAAACGTACGAACATGATGTACCATAAGTATCGAATCGAATATGCAAAATATAAATGCATGAATATAGATGAAATGATTAACTTATATGATTCAACACTCAGATCTCTGTCTGCGGGTTTGGGTTTTTCATTATGTGTACGACGGTTACAGAAATAGTCGAATGACTTTGAGATCAACGTAGGCCTGCGTAGCAGGAGGGGTTTCACTTACACTTTCTCTATCTATCTTTGTCTCTCTCATATTCTCCTCTCAATCTTCTCCGATCCCCCCTTTCACTTGTGAGAGAGGGGTATTTATAAGGTGGTTACGTGGGGTCCACTTCTGAAGCCCGTTATAACCTTATCCTCTTGTGTCTTGTGCCGCTTACGCAGAAGTCTTCATGTTCTCGGTTCTCTCTGCGTGTTCCGTTTGAATATGCAGTGCTATCTGCGCTTCCTCCACATGCTGACTGACACGTATGCTGTTTGAGGGTATTTAATGCGGGTAGTTGAGATGTCTGTCCACGGTAGACAGCTGTCCTCTTCCCCTGTCTTGTCTGCGTCAGTTAGACTATCCCCAGCCGTAGATCTTAGATCTTTCTGGGTATAGGATAAAGTGACTCTTGGGTTATCCTTCAGTGCTTCGCAGTGTTCTAGTGTTTCTGTCTCCTCGATCCTCTACTGTTGGATCTGGTGGGTGGCGACGCTATCTTGACAAGGCGCGTTTCTTGGCTGTCCACGTGTGATATCATATCTTGATGCTCTCATCCGCATGTCCTCCACGTGTGTCTTTGTGGGCACGTGGCGGAAGATGAAATGTGTACCTACATAGAGCATCTCCAACAAGGGGAGAAAGTTTTATTTTCTTTTGACACATAGGATTTTAGACCCTCATTTAGATTAAATCCATCTCCAACAGTAGGTCCTTTAAAGTAGGAAGGGTGTCAAAATAAATATGAAGGTCTTAGAGAAAATCTTATTTAGACTTTGGGAATGACCTCCATGTCATCTTTTTGATTATTTTTTTAATTATTCTTTTTAAATAAATTTTTCTAAACCAATAGGAAAAAGAGAATTACGTTTATCTTTATCCAAAAAAACAAATCATATAACTAACACCCCACACTACTAGAGATGGTTCATGTGAAAAAAATTATTCTTTGTGTTATATATATATATATATATATAACCCCACAAATGAGGATCAAAATAAAAATTCCACATAGGATTTATAACACCCACTGTTGGAGATGCTCTTAGTATCTGTGGGTTTGTCGAAATATATTTGTGTTGATTGATAGACTAAAAAGTCTAAAATTGTTCTTCAGCGTCCGAGATATGTATACTGATCTAACAACCATCTAGAAAATCTGCGATTCTACACAGACCGTGTAGAAAAACCAGGTAAAAACGACCCCCTCGTATGGGGGTGGGACCTGGCCGTTTGGAAGTTAGTTGGGGGCCACCTTAGGGCCCACCAATATAAACCTGTGAGCACGGTTTCCGCATGGTTTTTCCATGCGGTCCGTGAAGACTTTTTGCCTACTCGTGTTGGATATACGGGAAGGATCTTGTTTTTTTTCTTCACGGCACAAAGACACAATGTTAGGTTAGATCATCTAGCTAGTAAATTTTATTTAATGTGCACTATTTTTCTTATTTTTGTTAAAGGGAGGGCAATCGGCGATCCATGATCCGACGAGGGGAAAAATTGTAATCGACCCATTAACTAGGAAAATTTAATTAATGAGTAGTCAAATTCAATTTATTTTTGAACCAAATTATCCTCGTATCTCATTAAATCCCTTTATGCGACGCTTTAGGTATTAGGCTTTTATGTTCTTTATTGTATCATTGTCCAGTTTTTTTTTTAATTTATACAGGAAATCATCATAGATAAGAATAAACAAAAGGATTTTTCAAATAAAAATCGTATCTGGAAATTAAATATAACCTCATTTCATTATTAGAACGTGTGATACAATATGTTATAGTCTTATTGAAACCGATTGTTGATCTTTCAGTGTGAACTTCATCATGTCCTCTCTTCCTTTTCTTGCTAAGCCTCCCTGGTTTCCTCATATCTATGGATAAGTTGATTTTATCTAATCGTTATGGCTGCAAAATGAAACGAGAAGATGAAGTGTAAGTAAAGCAAAACTCTAATCTTAAAATATAGTTTCCAAAAAAGTACAAGATTCCATAAATAATTTAGTTAAATGACATAAAAGGACATTGAAGAACAAAGAGCAAAAGGACAAAATAGGAAAAGCAAAAGAAAAAAACTCACCCTATTCAAGTCTTCTCTTCCAAGAACTAGGTGCATCTTAGGCGCGTAAATTTTCTTGTAAATATCAACCAGATAAAACTTGCTGCAATAACTGCACAAAGTTGATACAGATGCATTTAAATCCCTATTGCAACAATAAAACACAAAAAATAATAACTGCACAACAAATAAAATAAATGCATTAAGATCAACAATGCAACTGTAAAAAAAATAGAAATAATAACGGCTAAAGAGGTCAGAAAGTTCACTCTGCCCAATTGATTCTCATGTCCATAAGTACACATATATCATGTTGACAAGGGAATCCTCTAAGCTGCCATTGAAGGAAACTACAAGTCTTCTCAACCACATCAACTTGAATTACATCATTGGTCTTTGAAGTCATTTCATATAACTTGTCAATTATCGCTCCATTAACCCGGAATGCTCCACGAAATTTTTGCATCTCATCAACCAATTCTTGAGCAGTTGGCACCAACTTACCATTTTCCAAATTTTGTTGTTTTGAAAAGAGGCCATACATCATTCCAATGGTATAAATATGCCCGTCTCTAATATTTTAATCATGATATTAAATAATTCAGAGAAATTACTATTAGTGTGCTCATAACATCTAAAACTGTCAAAGAAGGCCCTATATCACTGAGTTGGGTATTCCTTCATCATTAAGCTGCAACAGCTGAAAATAACTTCAAGAGATCATCCATATTGGCTTATGCATACCAATAACATGACCAATTTAATAAAAATCCCATCCAACAACATTACATGTTAGTTGAATGTTCTCATACTCCAACTCAGCTTATTGTATTTCAATACTAAATATAACATCCTTATAATCATCATCGTCCACATTCACATAATCAACCACATTAACAAATAACCTTTTGCTACTTCCAATACTCACACTCACTGCATCAATAGACTTTGCCATTGGACTACTTCTAATCAAACGTGAAATGGAGAGGGTAGCAAGTACACAACCAACCTTTTCGTTTGGACCTACAAGACAAAACCAAATACTATCAACAAGTAGACCTTTAGAAAAGATCATTTTATATGATTATATATATGGTTTATCTTTCTTGTATAATCAGTAGTTTAGATCAAAGTTCCGTGAACCTGATTGTGTACAAGAACTCTCGGACGACCTCAAAAATCAATATCCAAGATCAACCTAATATATACTGGAAAAGTACACGAACCGAATTCCAACAAGAACAAGTGTTGTAATCTATATTTCAAGATACGTATTCACAAGAACAAGTCTTGTATGTTCTATACAGTTTTAGTTAAAAACTGTCTAGGTTGTTTATCGAATTACGTGCTTTTACTTTAATTATATCAAACACAAATATAATGCGGAAGTAAAAAGTAAAGAAAGACACAGAGAATTTTTTTTACGAGGAAAATTACACTTGCAGGAAAAACCCCGGGACCTCGTCCTGATTTGAACACCGAACCACATTAAGCCGCTACAAACACTAGACTATCAAACTTTGGACTGGAATGTATTTGAGACCGAATTAACCCTCCAAGCAATTCAGTTGTGGTCGTGATCCATATGTCTCTTAAACTTCATAAGGATCTGCGCAATTGATTCCCTTAGCCGACGTCCTTTACATCCTAAGGGTTGCTTCAATCTAATTAAGTGAAGGCTTTTTGATATTCTTCTTTCACAAAATACCGTTTTGATTTCCATTTAGATGTGAATCAAGGTTTCATAAATCTTGTGTTTGTTTCTAGCAAATACTAAATAAAAAATAGATATCGAAACAAACTTGTAGAATTAGGGTTTATACTCTTCAAAACTTGTAGAGATACCTAATTTATTCTACAATAAGAACAACTAGAATAAATCTAGAGATATCTTGTAAAACTTCTTAAGAAATTTATGAGACACCTTATATGAAGTTTTATTTCTAGTCCATATTTCGACCAACTGGCACCGGTATACAATCTTAGATTAAAATCTAGGGTGTAGTTTATAATATATTCTACAAGAATCTCCTTATATGTAGAGTCTTTCCTAAGTTACAACTGGATCTAGCATAAATAATTACTTAGCATAAATTTTGTTTTTGTAAATACATTACAAGCTGAGGAAGGAGTGGAAACATCAAACACACTTTAATATGGCAATCAATTGTGTGTCTAAGAATAACCATCTTGCATACAAGAGGAATATCATAAACTTGACCAGAAAAGACATCTAGTCACATTTTTGCAGTTTAGTCCATGAACCATTACAAACAGTTCGTGGACTGTTTCCTATTCACGAACTGCAACACATAATCAGTGTTTCTTTAATAAATCACTCATAACTTCTTCGTCATAACTCGGAATTGAGTGATTCTTGGATCGTTGAATTCATATTCTTCGTTATAACGGTTGTTCTCACAAAGGTCTTGGGCTCGGATATCCTCGAGTTTAATACATACATATATATATATATATATATATATATATATATATATATATATATATATATATATATATATATATATATATGAGATATTTTGTAAAAAGGTTGCATGTTTATAGTGGAATTAGTGTCTGGGTCGTAGAGCATGACGTTGATGAGTTAGGGTCGGAGACTAACTTTGATTGTCTGATTATTTACCAAAATACCCTTACAAAATGATTAAATGACATTAAAGCATAATGTTTATACACAGACATTTCCATGAACACCTTAACTGCACATTTAATCATCTTCCTTCCATAACGGCCATCATATATCAACACTGGCTCAAAGTATGAAATATCAAATGTAAGCTTCATTTGCTGATGCAAAATTAAAGTTCATAGAGCAACTGAATCACGGAAATACTTACATGCAAATTTCTCTAAAATGTCAGACGTTTAAGAAATGTACGAGAACCCATGTTCTTAAAGGGAAAACATATGATTAACCTAATAGCGAGAAGTGTGTGATCTGATCGCGTTCATAAGTAGTTTTAGAGGTGCCTGGAGTATTCGACTGTTAGGAACCAATTTGAATGAAATATATATTTGGTTTCTATGCCTCTGTTATGGGTACACTGTTTTCCATGTTATCATCGTTGTTAGTGGTCTAATTATTGAGATATAATTCTTTTCTGTATATATGCAATCAAAGTCAATGTGTATAGCATCTCTGTTCATGAAAGTTTCCCCTACCACGTATTACCTTACTAGCGACATAAAGAATCATCCTATGAGTTGCTTGAAAAAAGATTTGAATTATATTGATAAGAAAACACAATTATTGATAAAAAGAAACTCCATGAAACTACATGGTTTCCCGTCTCCTGATTTAGCTGATAGTAGTGCTAAAAAGGAATCAAATGCCATCCCATCTTAGAAAACTAAATTCAAATTTTGGTTCTACTGAGTTACAGTAGCCGTTAGATTGATGTTTGGTAAAGGTTTGACAATATTGAAACCATCAACTTAAGTCAACCGATGGTCAGGGTATTCAACAAAACAAAAAAGGGTCAATAACGGTTTTCTAACGGTCATTGGTAAGTTTACGACCACATCGCATCAATTGCATGTTTTACGACCCAGACCCTAATTAAATGGTTTAGTTATGACCCTTCAACAAAATAACTCAATATATATTTATCGTCGTAGGAATTATTCCATAGAGTGAGCACTTGTTTCGACAGATTAGAAAGGTAGAGTTGAACAAGATTTCCAAATGAAATCTGTGACCATATACTTTAGTCCTAGTCCGAGATTTGGATTTAGTAGAGTAGAAATCAAGATATAGTTTTGTACATCTTACATTGACAACAAGCTTGATATATCAAAACTTTCGAGTTCAACCGAGCAATGTCATAACAAAATGCGGTGATGTAGTTCATGTAGACTTATTCTTTGGTGTGGCTCGGTCCTGCTATAGATCCCCATTAGAAATCGAACCACCAATCCCATTATTTCCTTTCAACTACGAAACAAGTTTCGTAAATTTACTTCCTTAAACTCACGTTGTTACACATAGTTTTCTAGGCATGAAATCAATCATAAGTTCATTACATAATCTGGTAACAAGTTACAAAAATAATGTCTATGTCGCAATTACGTAGTTCAAAGATAGACGTTATACTTCGTAATTCAATATACTAAAGTTATGATACAACTTGTATATTCTTCCTTGACACTTCAATCATAATAGAATGATCAAATCTCTAATACTAGAGATTCATGTATTCACGTGATATGTTTTCAATCTAAGAAATTTGAAAATGACGTAGATAGACGTTATACTTTGTAATTCAATATACTAAAATTGTGATACAACTTGTATATTCTTCCTTGACACTTCGATCATAGTAGAATGATCAAAGCTATAATACTAAAGATCCATGTATTCCCATGTTATGTTTTCAATCTAAACAATTTGAAAATGATGTAGATAGAAATGGAAACAAGTCAAATCTCGTATTACTAACCTCGAACATAAGGATGATATATTCGTTGATGTTGATACGTCTTCAAGTTTCTCAGTAACAAGAATTTGTCTAAACTAAGAACAAAATTAACTTAGTTTTTCTTATCAAGAATCAATTGGACTAAAGCAATTGAACCTCCTTTGTTAAGCAAAAACAAAAATCAAAATTGATTTAGTTTTTCTTAACAGGAAACTATAGTACCGAAACAATTGTACCTCATTTCGTTAATCAAAAGCAAGAATATGCATTAAACCAGCCTTCCTTAACAAGAAAACAATTAATATGACAATAAACGTTACCTTACTTCGATATGACAAACTAAGATCGGAATCGATCAAGTTTTCAAATCAGGAAAGAGATTATCAAGATAATTCTTCCCTCGGTTTTCACAACCACTCACCCCACAAAGATATGATGTTTAAGCACCAGTTCAATAAAAACTCTTCTTTGTTGTTTTGCTATTCCCTGCAAGACAAAAGAATAACAAAACGAGACAACCTTTACCAGCGAAATGTCAACAAGATCTTAGCTATTACGTGCCAAAGTAAATAGCTGAAATCGTAACTCATGTGTATACTAAATACACAACTTATGAAATATAAATTTATATAGTATAATTGTGACTTCAGAGATGAATTTAATCAATATCATCTTATGATTTTTGATAAAGAAACCCAAAAGGTTAGATCTGAAATCTGTTAAATCAAAAAGACATAAAATCATAAAAGATAATCAATATGAGATCGAGACATTAAGGTTAATAAAAACTGAAAGTAAATCTCATAAACCGAAAGCAAACTAAAGAGATATTAAATCGGGACAAGCATGCAATCGTAAATATCAAAGAATGACACAAAAATTTAAAATAAAAACTTATCATTCATATTTATTGATAGTGTTAGATCACTGCTCGATCAAACTCGCATGCGTTGCTATCTCAAGCATGTTTGTCGATGTTAGTGATCAAAACTATAAGTCTTGATTTCTATCCTATTTATAGATGTCTCGGACTAGGACATAGATTGTGTAGTTGAGCTTAGACTTCACGGCGTTCATCATTTGAAGACGAAGAACTACTAAGAGGAGCTTGTGGAACTTCATCGACAAAAGGTATGTGGAGACTTTAAACTCATCTATCACTTGGAAAGTTTATTTCTACTATCTCCTATATTGAGACATAAGTCGTGTTACGATATGGTTTTCTATATACACATTTGAGATTTCGAGCTGAGTATATCTCACTTACATATTTCTCGAAATATGTGTTGGTAAGCTTTCGCTTCGACCAAGTTCATCTTATATCATGAGAAAATTGCCGAGTAACATCTTACATGATTTGTGTGATACAATCATTTTTTGTAGACTTGGAATGTTTCGATAATGATTATTTCAATATCTTGATGCTAATAGTGTGTGAAAACGGCTATTGTCATCCTCTAAGAATGTTTCAATGATTGCAATAAAGAGTTTAGAATCTTGTAACCATCTTTGGATATAAGCATGGTGTGTTCGCACATTAGTGTATAAGTCCAAAACCGGGAACCAAAAGCATGCATACTTGTGTGTATACAAAATGGTTGAAGGAGACTGGGTGAGTATGCTTACCCGTACGCATACTGGTGGAAGTTCACGTCCGTGAATTTCTGCTGAGTTTGAAAACCAAACCAAACTCATCTGGTTACCTAAAGTACGCGTACCCGTACGCATACTGGCGGAAAGTTCACGTCCGTGAATTTTTGCTGAGTTTGAAAACCAAATCAAACTCAAATCCGGTTATTTAAGTACGCATACCCGTACGCATACTTAAATGGGTTACTTTCTAAAATCGGTTGTGTACATGAACTTAAACATTTATTAATAAGGAATGCAATCTTTGCAAACCGTGGGTATAATATTCATATATTGAATCGAGTGAATCAAACCGATTTTGCTTCAATTGTGTTCTTGTATAATCTATGAGAATATAGCAATTGAACATCTCTTTAACTAGTTTCATTTGAGTCATTTGAACTAGTTATGATGAATAAGGTTGATATGAGAGTAATCATATGGCTAACCTCGGTTAACAATTTGTGAACCAACATGGTGCACACGTTTGAGTACAGTTCATAAACCTAAATGAGGTTACATTTCATTTGTGTGTAACAAGCTAAGTTCGATCTAACGGTTGAAAGATATTAGCTTGGTTGAATCAGGTTTTTCATCTAACGGTGAATATTGAATGCTTTGTTGCCAAGGTAACTTGGATTGCAAACCCTGATTTGAAAACTATATAAAGGAGAACTTTAGCAACTGGGAAAACTAATCCCCACACCTTATGTGTGTTACTAGTTGCATAACTAGAGTCGATTCTCCTTTAACCTTAGGTTTCTTCTCGAGACCCTGTAGGTTAACGACTTGAAGACTTCATTGGGATTGTGAAGCCAGACCCAACTATTCTCTTTGTAGTTGCGTTATCCGATCTTGTTGTTTCTATCGTGATTGAGTGCAATCGTAAGATTGGCTTTAGATTTATATCTCCGATAGGCAAGATAGAAAAGTAATCACAAACACATTCGTCTCATCGTTTGTGATTCCACAATATCTTGTTTCGCTAGACGATTAAGATTATTGTGAGGTGATTGATAATACTAATATGTTCTTCGGGAATATAAGTCATGTTTATCCATTGGTTCTTATTCACCTTGGTTTATCAAAAGACGAAACAAAAACTCTTGGGTATTTCTGTGGGAGACAGATTTATTTAATCCTATAGACTTTTCTGTGTGAGAAAGATTTGTTTATCAAGTCTTCGACTTTGAGTCGTAGAAACTCTTAGTTGCGGGTGAGATCAACTAAGGGAATCAAGTGCGTAATATCCTGCTGGGATCAGAGACGTAAGGAATGCAATTGTACCTTGAATCAGTGTGAGATTGATTAGGGTTCAACTATAGTCCAGTCCGAAGTTAATTTGTAGTAGGCTAGAGTCTGTAGCGGATTAATACAGTGTGGTGTTCAATCTGGACTAGGTCCCGTGGTTTTTCCGCATTTGCGGTTTCCTCGTTAACAAAATTCTGGTGTCTGTGTTATTTCTTTTCCGTATTATATTTTGTTATATAATTGAAATATCACAGGTTGTGCGTTTAGATCAATCAATTAAAATATCCAACCTTTGGTTGTTGATTTACATTGATTGACACTTGAACATTGGTCTTTGGTACCGTTCAAGTTGTTTTACATAATAATCAGGCTCACGGATCTCTATCTGTTTGATTTGCTGATTACATTATGAAACAAAGATATTAAAATCTTTGATATACTTTACTCTAGATTGAGTCTGACTGTCTAGTTGATTCTCTAGAAAGTGTATTAGAGTAAGTCCTCTCGGATTGCCAAATGAATTGTTGGGTGTGGTTGTAACCTTATAAGTCTGTGTTTGTAGCGATCTGAGGATTGACGATATTGTCTCTAAAAACGCTTCACCAGAAATGGATAAACTCAACATCGAGAGTGTTCTAGAAACCATCGACAAGGTTGAGAATCCTAAGTTGAAAAAACTCATCAATTTCTTGTGTCTCGAAAATATTCGATAGATAAGGGAAATTGATGGCTCTCATTGCAAAGTTTATAATGTTGGTACATGTTTGTTCTATGGTTCTCATAATCATTTTCAACATGTTTGTTTGTCTTTCAAGAAAAGACCAAAAGTTGCTAGTGATCTTCATAAGAAAGTTGTTCAACTTTTGTCGTCTTTTAAAAGACATCCAATACTGACAAGAAATCCTAAAGTGGTTAGTAGTGATAGTATGGGAGATTTTGCTCTAAAGTCAACATAACCCTTTCAATGGTTTCTTGATAGTGGGTGTAGCAGACACATGACTGGAGATCTTTTATGGTTTATCAACTCAAGCGATTTTGATGGTGGACCAGTAACTTTTGGAGATGGAAGTTGCTGCTACATAAGCAAGAAGGGGACGATCAAGTTACCTGGCGTTCCTGAAATTCATGATGTCGTATACGTTAAAGGTATGACTGCTAATCTTCTTTCTATCAGTCAAATCTGTGACAAAGGACATAAAGTTGTCTTCAATGATGACATTGTCGACAAATCTGGAAAAGTGATTTTTCAAGGATCACGTGGCAAAAATAACTGTTATCTTCTAGATACTCAGTTTAGTAATTGTTGCAATTTGACTAAGGTTGAATCTACACACCTTTGGCATGAACATTTTGGTCACATCAATTATCGTCTTCTAACTAAGATTATTAACCAAAAACTTGTTAGCGACGTTCCCAAAATCAATGCTAAGGTTGAAGGTGTATGTGGTTGTTTGAGGGTAAAAACTGGTTCTGCTGTTTTTGGTAAATTTGGGTGTGTTGATGAGAAATGAATTCAAACCCTAAATAATGCACTGCACGGGAGTAATTTTAGATTCGAGAGATCAATCTGTAAGACTTTGGCCTAAAACAAGAAATGGTCGTTCCAGATTCATTTCGGTCACAAAGTGAAGGAGAAGGGGTTGATCTTAGGGAGGGAAGCGAAGAAGGTGTTTGAGATCAAAACATTGAATTATGAAGGTGTGGCTGTTTATGACTTGTATCAGAATGTGGAACTGGCTTGCAGAATGTAAGCTATCAGTTCTTGGTGTTTTCTGGATATTGTGTTGATAGCACTTTCCTTGTTGAAATAGGTTGAAATCCTATTTATACAAGTCATGTTCGAGCACCCCCTGATCTCGTAGGAAGTGGAGGTGATTGAGCAGTGGAGAGGTGGAGTTGTGTAAAAAGTGGTGATCACCACGTTTCCATTACAAGGAAAACTGGTCACACTTTCACCCACTACTCTCATTGTTGTTAACCGTCCGTTCCTTCCTAAAAATTTCTAGTAATGGGCACGTTGCATGCCGCACGCTGTAAAACGCCAGACCAATACCCTGATGAACATCCCCCAGTTTGTGACATGTTTGATGTCTCGAGTATTTTCGTAGAAAATATGCAACAGGCTGCTGAATCGGTCTTGTTTGCAAGACCTAGTTATTCTGACCAATCAAACACAAGCTAGGTGGCGGGTGGTCATATGTGAGTAGCTTCCAGGAGCTAGACATGTACATTAAAGATGTGGTGATCGCTCCCTATAAGAGAATGGTGGCTTGTAGCCATTTTGACATCTTATTGGTTGGCCCAAATTAAATATAAACCATTTAAGTTGGCTAGCCAAGTTGGATGGCTGAGATGATTCGCAGAAGTTTGTGCTAATTCATGAAATTTCGTAATCAGAAAATCCAGATGTGAGACCCTCACTAAAATCGCTGTATAATTCTCATACGAACTCGGATTTTGTCGGTCCGCCCCTCCGTTATGATCAGAAAAGAATTTCCTATCTTTTCGCGCGGGAATATTTAGGTTTTGAGTTCGTTTAGGAGGTGAAAACTGTTAAATTCTGCGGGCATCCAACTCAAAACCAATTGGATATGAGTGGAGAGGCCCTAAGAGATCATAAACCGCAGGATCTTAGATTTCCCAACAATGTGGGACTAATAATCTCAACACGCCCCCTCACGTATAGCCTCGTTGGGTCTAACACGTGGACAATTAAATCGGGTGACGCGGAGTAAAGGCGCGGTCAATGACTCGTCGCAAATAGCCTGCTCTGATACCATGTTAGAATACGGGCATCCAACTCAAAACCAATTGGAAATGAGTGGAGTGGCCCTTTCATAATATATTTTTAAGTTATTAAGGGGATATTGACAATGTGAGACTATTATCCTTCACATAATTAAAGTCTACGGGCATCCAACTGTAAACCAATTGGCAATGAGTGGAGCGGCCCTTCCATATTATATTTTAAGTTCATTATGCGGAAACTAGGGATGTGGGACTATTTGTCCTTTCACACCCTCCCTCACGTGTAAGGCCAGTCACTCGGCCTAACACGTGGACCTACGCACGTGTGGGTCTTGGGTGTGCAGGTGACATCGGTCATGGTCCATCCCACGTACAGGTCATACGAGTGACCAGTCATTCGGTCACGGGAGTACATGTGCCCACTCGGGTCACGACGACTACTAATTCGGCCTACACCCAGCGTATGGGACCTAGCTCTGATACCATGTTAAAGTTTGCGGGCATCCAACTCAAAACCAATTGATTATGAGTGGAGAGGCCCTAAGAGATCATAAACCGCAGGATCTTAGTATGCCCAACAATGTGGGACATCGGTCATGGTCCATCCCACGTACAGGTCATACGACTGACCAGTCATTCGGTCACGGGAGTACATGTGCCCACTCGGGTCACGACGGCTACTAATTCGGCCTACACCCCGCGTATGGGACCTAGCTCTGATACCATGTTAAAGTTTGCGGGCATCCAACTCAAAACCAATTGACTATGAATGGAGAGGACCTAAGAGATCATAAACCGCAGGATCTTAGTATGCCCAACAATGTGGGACTAATAATCTCAACAAAAACATCCCAACAGTAAAACTCGGGAAGAATTCAGGAGGAATTCTGTCAGTTTTCAGCCATGACCTAGCTCGCCTTTTAAGCTGTATCTTTTAGCTCGTTACTCCGATTGATGTGATTTTTTAGTATGTTATGATATACATCCATACGAAACTTTTGGAATGTATCTCATACTAAAATTATGTACCTAATGCTCCCAGTTGTTTTTCCAATCTTTGGGTGATCGTTTAGAATCCATATGGGTAGGCCGCGACGTGCCAATTGTTCCTTATGGAAGAGGAGCGTCCAGTGGTCATGGAGACATTTGGTTGAACGCCTAGAATAGGAGTGTGACCGGCCGATTCGATTAGCGAAGTTGGGCGTCCGAGATGATTTGCGGTAGTTAATGGCCGTCGTTGATTAATTTAGGGTTTAAAGCCGTGTGGCCAACCCTATTTAGGTTAATCGAACCAAAGTGTCGGGCGCTGCTTTGAACAAGCCGATCGGCCATGTGTGAAGACGAGCCGCTAGTGAGTGTGCTGACATCTCCTGGGTCGTCTAAAATTAGATCTAAACCACTCGATTCGGCTGGCGAAGATGGGTGGTCATGATCGATTTGCGACAGTAGCATACTACCGCAAGTACAAATTAGGGTTTTAAAACGACCACGTCCATCCTAGTTCGATCGAACGACTTGATGCATTACGACCAAGGGAGGAGTTGGGCCGCCAATGAACACATTGGTACTTCTTTGATCATTCGAGATGCGATCTAGGTCATCCAACTAGGCTAGCTAAGTTGGACGGACACGATCTATTGGCGACAGTTGTATACTGCCGCGACCCAAATTAGGGTTTTGAAAATAGCGTGCTTGCCCTAGTTTGGGCAAACGATTTGTTGCTCTACAGACTTGCCGCGGACAGGTCTATTTGGCAAGGAGAAAGTTGGGCCTCCAATGTGCATGCTGGCGTCTCTTTGATCATTCCAGGGAAGATCTACACCTCCCAACAAGGCTGGCAAAGTTGGACGGTCATGATATATTTAAGACCCTTTTTGATGGTCTTAGCTCGTTCGAGCTTTCTTTCAAATAGCGCGAACACCCATTCTTGGGTTGACGTTCGGAGTATTTGGTTAATTAAATAGGACTCGATCGACTAGGGCATTAGTGGGCCCGCCAGGAGTAAGCTTGGATCGTGCGGACAAATTGTGTGGCCATGATCGTTTCTGAGACTGATATTAACAGTCTATATTTCCTTTAAGGAATTAATATGTGTTCGATCGCGTTAACTTTAATTAAAAAAAGTTTGTGAACACGTTGATCTCTTTGTCAGAGAGCGATGCAGCCTCTATGAGTATTTTTTGTGCTGATCCCAATACTGGCACTTTGGGAGATTCATGCGACTCGGATGATAGTGAGCATTGATCGTCATGTCATGTCAATATTGAGAGTTCGGATGGGAACATAACATATGCAAATACTAAGCAAGTCATGCATTAGTTAATAATGCTGGCAGGAAATAGAATTCACAGAATATTTGGGATTGCTACTACGCGCACCATTTTGAGTGAATTTCATATATATATATATTGAGTTGCTCAACACATATATAAGTAAGGAGGTTTGAACACTCATTACTTTTAAAGGGCCTTTATTCCTTTGCAGGATTACATCGCTAAATATAGGGTTTTACGATTTTGACCCTGAACTAAAAACCACCATCAACATTAAGTCCCATGCTTAGCACGTAACAATGGCATTGTTGTTGGGTATGCACTAGATGGTGACAGACGAAAAATAAAATTGAAAAGACGAAGCATGTAAATATTACCAGGGAAATCCAAATCGACCTTCAGCAGCGGGATCATGCGGCCAGTGGCTTTCGTAGTAGCGTGTTGCTAGCTCAGCTATGGGGTATGGGTGCAGTGCGCTCATTCATCCATTCCCGTTCATGGAGCAAGAAGGAATTCATCGTCTGTTCAAACTCTAGAAACTCCGTTCGTATGAAAAGAGGTATCGACCCGCTTAGGTATTTGTTGCTCGCATGGCTTCGTGCTTTCGTATGCAGCGGCCGGCTCCTCTTCATCACTGTCAGCAACTCGATCATAAGCGTGCTAATCGTCAGCGGCAAGGTAAGTTCATCTTGTCTTTCGTATCTTAGTTGTGAGTGTAATATCCATGAGTGGTTGATCAAACTTGGATATTTAGCTCGGTGTGAATGACTTTCTTTGTTAGCGGCGGTAGAGTGAGCGTCAACGGAAACAAAGCAATCTCCAATAGTTATAATCAGCAGCAAGGTGATCCAGGAGAACTCAAGGTAGGTGCTCTTTTCTATTTTGTGCATGTAGCCATCCAACAACACCACCGATCTTCTCCAGAATGTGTAATAAGGTTCTGACTCCAGAAGAATGAGTATCTAACCTCTCTAGTGGGTTTCGAAATTTACCAAACTCCATTGCGCTCAATTGCAAGAGGCCTTGACTTTAAGTTGCTTAGTGTCTGGACTGCTGAGTTGCAATTTAAATGTTCTTTAAACTCTTGAGCATTGACTGACACGAAATTGTATTTATTCTGAGTCTTTAGCTCATAGACCTATTCTTTCCTTTCTGATTGCGTTGATGACATGCTTGGAAAACTTGTATGGGAAAGATCTTCCGGAGCCGTTGAGTGAAGTAGATGAGCGAGAGGCGTTCCGCTGCCGACGTGTTACTATCAAGTCTTCAAGGAATTCGTTCCAAGCGACATCTTTTGAATCATCTTCTGAATCTTGGATTGTTGTATGGAATGGGATGCGATGAGCAGTCCCCAGTTACACTTTTGAATCATCTTCATGATGAAGCGGCTTCAGGAGAGAGCGCTGAAGCGGCTTCAGGAGAGAGCGTGCGTTGAAGCGGCTTCTGGAGAGAGCGTTGAAGCGGCTTCTTCCGGAGAGAGCGTTGAAGCGGCTTCTCCTGGAGAGAGCGTTGAAGCGGCTTCTGGAGAGAGTGCGTTGAAGCGACTTCTAGAAAGAGTGTTGAAGCGGATTCAGGAGAGAGCGCGTTGAAGCGGATTCTGGAGAGAGCGTTGAAGCGGCTTCTTATAGAGAGAGCATTGAAGCGGCTTCTAGAGAGAGCGTGCGTTGAAGCGTCTTCTTCTTGAGAGAGCGTTGAAGCGGCTTCAGGAGAGAGCGTGCGTTGAAAAGGCTTTTGGAGCGTGCGTTGAAGCGGCTTCTGGAGAGAACTTCAGTGAGGGCGCCCTTAACCCTTGATTTTGAAAAATGAGTTCTTCCCATTCTTCTGAGGCGATATGATATGGCACATGGGAAGACACACATAAATAATGCTGGCCGACAAGTTGTGTTTTCTCCTCATGGGAAAGAATACCGTTTCTATTGTAACATCTCAACGCATGCAACACTCTCTTCCGGTAATTCGAAATAGGGGAGATAACAATAATGGTTAAGGATTCGACCAACCTTCAGTTTGATTTTCCTTTGAAAATTACATGCTTCTTGATTGACCGTGTCTTTTGTGTTGAAGAAGTCCTTGACAGTGAAGGGATTCTCTGTCCATAGTGGTTGTTGTTATGGTGAAGCTCTGGCGAGCAACAACGATTCTTGGCAGCAACTGTGATCAGAAGAGACCGGCAGGGAGAGGCGTGGTAGCTACTTGTACGAACTTGGCAGTCTTCATATAATGGTAGAGATCGTCTCGTTATTATAGGGAGAAGCTGATGATGGAATCGATAGCGTCCTTGATGTTTCCTCATGGAATGGAGAAGACAGACAGTCCCCTGCCCACGAGTATCTATTGAGCTTTCAACTTGATAGATGCGCAGGGTTTCTGAAGAAATATTTTGGAAGAGAGTTGGAGTTGAACCCAATGTTGATGAAGATCGTACGAGTTGCTGATCATGAGACCGTCTTTGCGTCTTCGTTGCGTTTCATAGACATCCAGGCATATCGCTGGTCTTTGACAATACGTCAGCTCTCTTGAGTGTATCCTCGTTTTTGGACTTCTTGGAATCATAATGATAGCTTGCTTGCATCTTTGAGATGGGTAGTGTTGAGCAGTCCCCAGCCACACTCCTTTGCCTTTATCATCTTTGGACCGTGTCTTTGAGGAGTAGGGAAGTTCCCTCATGAGGATGACTTAACTAATAGGTTGTGCAAATATGAAGAATCTCTTGACATGGAGAGTTCGTATGTACCTCTTAAGTCCCGGATGCGACCTCCTTTCAGTAATGCAACTACTTCTTCTATGGGAGACGGAATTCTGAAAGCGTCTCTCACCGATTTTGTCGCCGTCAAGCCAGATATGGTATATCTCGGACGTTGTTTTATCGTTATGATAGTCGTGCATGTGGTACTGAGGTTGGGGTTAGCGGTTTTGGACACGCAGGATGTTGTATTTCGGTGGTTTTCCTCTTGCTGATTCAGTGAAGCTTCTTACAGAAGGATGAAGGTTGTATTGCCTGTTGGTGAGATGTATGCTTCCACGAATATCATGAGGCTATTCATTCCTGGCAGGCCTGGTTCTTTCTAGCAGGGCAAGTGTTGTTGTAGCCGAGCGTTTAACAGCTTCACGAAGTTCAGAGGATGTCTGAAATTGCAGATTCTCCAGCATAGAACGATAGATGGGTACCATCCTATTAATGCATAATTCCACCAATCGTTGTTCAATCATATTTGGATCGTGACAATACAGTGCCTGGATTTTGAACCTCTTGACATAATCATTTGGATGCTTATTATTTCGTTGGAACATCCTCCCCAAATCTGAAAAGGAGATTTGCTCGGATACGAAGAAATACTTCTTGTAGAAAGCGGTTACCATCTCACACCAGTTGTATACATTGTTTGGTGCAATGTTGTTGTACCAGGTGTACGCTCTCCCGATAAGTGACTTTGAGAACTCTTTAAAGCGGAGGAAATGATTGTATTCGTGCTCTCCTAATGACTCCAGAAAACGAGAGATGTATTCACGAGCATTACCAGTTCCGTCATAAAGGGAAAATTGAGGAGAGGAGTATCCTCTCGGAAGAGGAACTCTTTGCACATCAGGAGGATAAGGAGGCTGATGCTGGTGCAGGTCTACCGGGTTTTCCTTGCCTCGATGCTGGAGAAGTCATTCTAGATCCTCACTCGTGATGAAATTTAACGACTGATTCCTTTCCCTTGAGCGACCAGGAGCAACACGAACTTCTTCATCTATGAATGCACGCCCTGTTGAAGTGCTTGCGCTAAAAGTGTTGAAAGTAATCCTTATTGGTTCTACGGGATGACGCGACTCTTGTGATAGTCGCTCCATTAGCGTTTTGAGGAAAGTGAGTACCTCTTTCTGAGTTGTAGTCATGTCCGTCTGAGCCTTAGCAAGAACGTCTTGTATTTCCATCAAATCAACAATGTTGATAGGGGGTTAGCCTCCTCTGGATCCTCCGGTCTCTCATCCTGATGGGGAAGTGACAGTAGATCTAGTAACGACCTGGGGCGTTACGCTCGAAGAAATATTAGTGGCGGCAGTGGCTCTAGCTCAGGTGATTGGAGGTGTCACGCCTAAGGGAGTATCTTCTGCACCGCTGGTGTTGGTGGTTGAGGATGTAGTACCGAGAGAGGCGTTGATCGTGCTGGTAGGCGGTACATTGGTGTCACCGGTAGGAATGTGGACACCAGGGGTGTTGTCAGCGGCAATAACATCAGGATTTGTCGCTGATCCAGACCTAAGATCCACCATATTGAATTTTGAGAAAATTGAAATGAAATCGAAAATTGATCTTGCAACCGAGAGATTAATCTCCCACTGTGGTCGCCAATTGTTTGAGGGTAAAAACTGGTTCTACTGTTTTTGGGTAAATTTGGGTGTGTTGATGAGAAACAAATTCAAACCCTAAACAATGCACTGCAGGGGAGTACTTTTATATTCGAGAGATCAATCTGTAAGACTCTGGCCTAAACCAAGAAATGGTTGTTCCAGATTCAATTCGGTCACAAAGTGAAGGAGAAGGGGTTGATCTTAGGGAGGGAAGCGAAGAAGGTTTTTGAGATCAGAACGTTGAATTATGAAGGTGTGGTTGTTTATGACTTGTATCAGAATGTGGAACTGGCTTGCATAATGTAAGCTATCAGTTCTTGGTGTTTTCTGGATATTGTGTTGATAGCACTTTCCTTGTTGAAATAGGTTGAAATCCTATTTATACAAGTCATGTTCGAGCACCCCCTGATCTCGTAGGAAGTGGAGGTGATTGAGCAGTGGAGAGGTGGAGTTGTGTAAAAAGTGGTGATCACCACGTTTCCATTATGAGGGAAAACTGGTCACACTTTCACCCATTACTCTCATTGTTGTTAACCGTCCGTTCCTTCCTGACACTTTCTAGTAATGGGCACATTGCATGCCGCACGTTGTAAACCGCCAGACCAATACCCTGATGAACATTCCCCAGTTTGTGATATGTTTGATGTCTCGAGTATTTTCGTAGAAAATATGCAGCAGGCTGCTGAAATGGGTCGTGTTTGCAAGACCTAGTTATTCTGACCAATCACGCGAAAGCTAGGTGGCGGGTGGTCATGTGTGAGTAGCTGCCAGGAGCTATCCATGTACATTAAATATGTGTTGATCGGTCCCTATAGGAGAATGGTGGCTATAGCCATTTTGATATCCTATTGGTTGGCCCAAATTAAATATAAACCATTTAAGTTGGCTAGCCAAGTTGGATGGCTGAGATGATTCGCAGAAGTTTGTGCTAATTCATGAAATTTCCTAATCAGAAAATTCAGATGTGAGACCCTCACTAAAATCGCTGTAGAATTCTCATACGAACTCGGATTTTGTCGGTACGCCCCTCCATTCTAATCAGAAAAGAATTTCCTATCTTCTCAGGGGAATATTTAGGTTTTGAGTTCATTTAGGAGGTGAAAACATCCTGACAGTAAAACTCATGAAGAATTTAGGAAGAATTCTGTCAGTTTTCAGCCATGACCTAGCTCGCCTTTTAAGCTGTATCTTTTAGCTCGTTACTCCGACTGATGTGAGTTTTTAGTATGTTATGCTAGACATCCATACGAAACTTTTGGCATGTAGCTCATACTAAATTTGTTTACCATATGCTCCCATTTGTTTTTCCAATCTTTGGTTGATTGTTTAGAAGCCATATGGGTAGGCCGCGGCGTGGCCAATTGTTCCTTATGGAAGAGGAGCGTCCAATTGTCATGGAGACATTTGGTTGAATGCCTAGAATAGGAGTGTGACCGGCCGATTCGATTAGCGAAGTTGGGCGGCCGAGATGATTTGTGGTAGTTAATGGCCGTCGTTGATTAATTTAGGGTTTAAAGCCGTGTGGCCAACCCTATTTAGGTTAATCGAACCAAAGCGCCGGGCGCTACTTTGAACATGCCGATCAGCCATGTGTGAAGACGAGCCGCTAGTGAGTGTGCTGACATCTCCTGGGTCGTCTAAAATTAGATCTAAACCACTCGATTCGGCTGGCGAAGATGGGTGGTCATGATCGATTTGCGGCAGTAGCATACTGCCACAAGTACAAATTAGGGTTTTAAAACGGCCACGTCCATCCTAGTTCGATCGAATGACTTGAAGCATTATGGACTTACCGCGGGTAGGTCGATCGACTAAGGGATGAGTTGGGCCGCCAATGAACACATTGGTACTTCTTCGATCATTCGAGATGCGATCTAGGTCGTCCAACTAGGCTAGCTAAGTTGGACGGACACGATCTATTTGCGACAGTTGTATACTGCCGCGACCCAAATTAGGGTTTTGAAAATAGCGTGCTTGCCCTAGTTTGGGCAAACAATTTGTTGCTCTACAGACTTGTCGCGGACAGGTCGATCTGTCAAAGAGGAAGTTGGCCGCCAATGTGCATGTTGGCGCCTCTTTGATCATTCCAGGGAAGATCTACACCGCCCAACAAGGCTGACAAAGTTGGACGGTCACGATGTATTTAAGACCCTTTTTGACAGTCTTAGCTCGTTCGAGCTTTCTTTCAAATATCGCGAACACCCATTCTAGGGTTGACGTTCGGAGAGTTTGGTTAATTAAATAGGACTCGATCGACTAGGGCATTAGTGGTCCCGTCGGTGGTCACTACGGTGATTGCCTGGTCCTGCTAGGATTAGGCTATACTTGTTGGACCGTGATCGTTTCTGAGACTGATATTAACAGTATAGATTTCCTTTAAGGAATTAAAAGTGTGTGAACGCGTTGATCTCTTTGTAAGAGAGTGATGCAACCTGTATGAGTATTTTTTTGTGATGATCCCAATACTGGCACTTCGGGAGATTCATGCGACTTTGCTGATAGTGAGCATTGATCGTCATGTCATGTCAATATTGAGAGTTCGGCTGGGAACATAGCATATGCAAATACTATGCAAGTCATGCATTAGTTAATAATGCTGGCAGAAAATAGAATTCACAGAATATTTGGGATTGCTACTACGCGCACCATTCTGAGTGAATTTCATATATATATTGAGTTTCTCAACACATATATAAGTAAAGAGGTTTGAATACTCATTAATTTTAAATAGATTCCTTTGCAGGATTACAATGCTAAATATAGGGTTTTACGATTTTGACCCTGAACTAAAAACCACCATCAACATTAAGTCCTCTGCTTAGCACGTAACAATGACATTGTTGCGGGGTATGCACTAGATGGTGACAGACAAAAAATAAAATTGAAAAGACGAAGCATGTAGATATTACCAGGGAAATCCAAATCGACCTTCAGCAGCGGGATCATGCGACCAGTGGCTTTCGTAGTAGCGTGTTGCTAGCTCAGCTATGGGGTATGGGTGCAGTGCGCTCAGTCATCCATTCCCGTTCATGGAGCAAGAAGGAATTCTTCGTCTGTTCAAACTCTAGAAACTCCGTTCGTATGAAAAGGGGTATCGACCCTGTTATGTCTTTGTTGCTCGTTTGGCTCCGTGCTTTCGTCTGCAGCGGACGGCTCCTCTTCATCACTGTCAGCAGATCGATCATAAGCGTGCCAATCGTCAGCGGCAAGGTAAGTTCATCTTTTCTATCGTATCTTAGTTGTGAGTGTAATATCCTTGGGTGGTTGATAAAACTTGGATATTTAGCTCGGTGTGAATGACTTTCTTTGTTAGCGGCGGTAGAGCGAGCGTCAACGGAAACAAAGCAATCTCCAATAGTTATAATCAGCAGCAAGGTGATCCATGAGAACTCAAGGTAGGTGCTCTTTTCTATTTTGTGCATGTATCCATCCAACAGTACCACCGATCTTCTCCAGAATGTGTAATAAGGTTCTGAATCCAGAAGAATGAGTATCTAACCTCTCTAGTGGGTTTCGAAATTTACCAAACTCCATTACGCTCAATTGCAAGAGGCCTTGACTTTAAGTTGCTTAGTGTCTGGACTGTTGAGTTGTAATTTAAATGTTCTTTAAACTCTTGAGCATTGACTGGCACGAAATTGTATTTATTCTGACTCTTTAGCTCATAGACATATTCTTTCCTTTCTGATTGCGATGATGACATGCTTGGAAAACTTGTATGGGCAAGATCTTCCGGAGCTGTTGAGTGAAGTAGATGAGCTGAGAGGCGTTCCGCTGCCGACGTGTTACTATCAAGTCTTCAAGGAATTCGTTCCAAGCGACATCTTTTGAATCATCTTCTGAATCTTGGATTGTTGTATGGAATGGGATGCGATGAGCAGTCCCCAGTTAGACTTTTGAATCATCTTCATGATGAAGCATCTTCGGGAGAGAGCGCTGAAGCGGCTACTTTTGGAGAGAGCGTTGAAGCGCCTTCAGGAGAGAGCGTGTGTTGAAGCAGCTTCTGGAGAGAACGTTGAAGCGGCTTCTTCTGGAGAGAGCGTTGAAGTAGCTTGTGGAGAGAGTGCGTTGAAGCAGCTTCTAGAGAGAGCGTTGGAGAGGATTCAGGAGAGAGCGCGTTGAAGCGTCTTCTGGAGAGAGCGTTGAAGCGGCTTCTTCTGGAGAGAGCGTTAAAGCGGCTTCAAGAGAGAGAGTGCGTTGAAGCGGCTTCTGGAGAGAGCGTGCGTTGAAGCGGCTTCAGGAGAGCGTGCGTTGAAGCGACTTCTGGAGAGAGCGTGCGTTGAAGCGGCTTCTTCTTGAGAGAGCGTTGAAGCGGCTTCTGGAGCATGCGTTGAAGCGGCTTCTGGAGCATGCGTTGAAGCGGCTTCTGGAGAGAACTCCAGTGAGGGAGCCCTTAACCCTTGATTTCGAAAAATGAGTTCTTCCCATTCTTCTGAGGCGATATGATATGGAAGATGTGAAGACACCCACAAATAGTGATGGCCGATAAGTCGTGTTTTCTCCTCATGGTAAAGAATATCGGTTCTATTGTAACATCCCAATGCATGCAACGCTCTCTTATGGTAATTCGAAATAGGGGAGATAACAATAATGGTTAAGGATTCGACCAACCTTCAGTTTGATTTTCCTTTTCAAATTACATGCTTCTTTATTGACCGTCTCTCTTGTGTTGAAGAAGTCCTTGACAGTGAAGGGATTCTCTGTCCGTAGTGGTTCTTGTTATGGTGAAGCTATGGCGAGCAACAACGATTCTTGGCAGCAGCTGTGATCAGAAGAGACCGACAGGGAGAGGCGTGGTAGCTACTTGCACGAACTTGGCAGTCTTCATATAATGGTAGAGATCCTCTCGTTATTAGAGGGAGAAGCTGATGATGTAATCAATATCGTCCTTGATGTCCCTCATGGAATGGAGAAGGGGGATAGTCCCCTGCCCACGAGTATCTATTGAGCTTTGAACTTGATATATGCGCAGGGTTTCTGAATAAATAATTTGGAAGAGATTTGGAGTTGAACCCAATGTTGATGAAGATCGTACGAGTTGCTGATCATGAGATCGTCTTTGCGATTTCGTTGCGTTTCATAGACGTCCAGGCATATCGCTGGTCTTTGACAATACGTCTGCTCTCTTGAGTATATCCTCGTTTTTGGACATCTTGGAATCATAATGATAGCTTGCTTGCATCTTTGAGATGGATAGTGTTGAGAAGTCCCCAGTCACACTCCTTTGCCTTTATCATCATTGGACCGTGTCTTTGAGGAGTAGGGAAGTTCCCTCATGCGGATGACTTAACTAACAGGTTGTGCAAATATGAAGAAGCTCTTGACATGGAGAGTTCGTATGTACCTCTTAAGTTCTGGGTGCAACCTCCTTCTGTAATGCAACTACTTCTTCTACGGGAGACGAAATTCTGAAAGCGTCTCTCACCGATTTTGCTGCCGTCAAGCCAGATATGGTATATCTCGGACGTTGTTTTATCATTGTGATAGTCGTGCATGTGGTACTGAGGTTGGGGTTGGCGGTTTTGGACACGCAGGATGTTGTATCTCGGTGGTTTTCCTCTTGCTTCTTCAGTGAAGCTTCTTACTCTAGAAAACGAGAGGTGTGTTCAAGAGCATTACCAGTTCCGTCATAAAGAGAAAATTGAGGAGAGAAGTATCCTCTCGGAAGAGGAACTCTTTGCACATCAGGAGGATAAGGAGGCTGGTGCTGGTGCAGGTCTACCGGGTTTTCCTTGCCTCGATGCTGGAGAAGTCGTTCTAGATCCTCACTCGTGATGAAATTTAACGACTGATTCCTTTCCCTTGAGCGACCAGGAGCAACACGAACTTCTTCATCTATGAATGCACGCCCTGTTGAAGTGCTTGCGCTAAAAGTGTTGAAAGTAATCCTTATTGGTTCTATGGGATGACGCGACTCTTGTGATAGTCGCTCCATTAGCGTTTTGAGGAAAGTGAGTACCTCTTTCTGAGTTGTAGTCATGTCCGTCTGAGCCTTAGCAAGAACGTCTTGTATTTCCATCAAATCAACAATGTTGATAGGGGGTTAGCCTCCTCTGGATCCTCCGGTCTCTCATCATGATGGGGAAGTGACAGTAGATCTAGTAACGACCTGGGGCGTTACGCTCGAAGAAATATTAGTGGCGGCAGTGGCTCTAGCTCAGGTGATTGGAGGTGTCACGCCTAAGGGAGTATCTTCTGTACCGGTGGTGTTGGTGGTTGAGGATGTAGTATCGCGAGATGCGTTTATCGTGCTGGTAGGAGGTACATTGGTGTCACCGGCAGGAATGTGGACACCAGGGGTGTTGTCAGCGCCAGTAATATCAGGATTTGTCGCTGATCCAGACCTAAGATCCACCATCTTGAATTTTGAGAAAATTGAAATAAAATTGAAAATTTATCTTGCAACCGAGAGATTAATCTCCCACTGTGGTCGCCAATTGTTTGAGGGTAAAAACTGGTTCTGTTTTTTTTGGTAAATTTGGGTGTTGATGAGAAACGAATTCAAACCCTAAACAATGCACTGCACGGGAGTACTTTTAGATTCGAGAGATCAATCTGTAAGACTCTGGCCTAAACCAAGAAATGGTCGTTCCAGATTCAATTCGGTCACAAAGTGAAGGAGAAGGGGTTGATCTTAGGGAGGGAAGCGAAGAAGGTGTTTGAGATCAGAACGTTGAATTATGAAGGTGTGGTTGTTTATGACTTGTATCAGAATGTGGAACTGGCTTGACGAATGTAAGCTATCAGTTCTTGGTGTTTTCTGGATACTGTGTTGATAACACTTGTCTTGTTGAAATAGGTTGAAATCCTATTTATAGAAGTCATGTTCGAGGACCCCCTGACCTCGTAGGAAGTGGAGGTGATTGAGCAGTGGAGAGGTGGAGTTGTGTAAAAAGTGGTGATCACCACATTTCCATTACGAGGGAAAACTGGTCACACTTTCACCCACTACTCTCATTGTTGTTAACCGTCCGTTCCTTCCTGACACTTTCTAGTAATGGGCACGTTGCATGTCGCACGCTGTAAACCGCCAGACCAATACCCTGATGAACATCTCCCAGTTTGTGACATGTTTGATGTCTCGAGTATTTTCGTAGAAAATATGCAGCAGGCTGTTGATTGGGTCTTGTTTGCAAGACCTAGTTATTCTGACCAATCACGCGCAAACTAGGTGGCGGGTGGTCATGTGTGAGTAGCTGCCGGGAGCTATCCATGTACATTAAAGATGTGCTGATCGGTCCTTATAGGAGAATGGTGGCTTGTAGCCATTTTGATATCCTATTGGTTGGCCCAAATTAAATATAAACCATTTAAGTTGGCTATCCAAGTTGGATGGCTGAGATGATTCGCAGAAGTTTGTGCTAATTCATGAAATTTCGTAATCAGAAAATTCAGATGTGAGACCCTCACTAAAATCACGTAGAATTCTCATACGAACTCGGATTTTGTCGGTCCTCCCCTCCATTCTGATCAGAAAAGAATTTTTTATCTTCGTTCGCGAGAATATTTAGGTTTTGAGTTCGTTTAGGAGGTGAAAAAATCCCGACAGTAAAACTCAGGAAGAATTCAGGAGGAATTCTGTCAGTTTTCAGCCATGACCTAGCTCGCCTTTTAAGTTGTATCTTTTAGCTCGTTACTCCGATTGATGTGATTTTTTAGTATGTTATGCTAGACACCCATACGAAACTTTTGGCATGTATCTCATACTAAAATTGTTTACCATATGCTCCAAGTTGTTTGTCCAATCTTTGGGTGATCGTTTAGAAGCCATATGGGTAGGCCGCGGCGTGGCCAATTGTTCCTTATGGAAGAGGAGCGTCCAATGGTCATGGAGACATTTGGTTGAACGCCTAGAATAGGAGTGTGGCCGGACAATTCGACTAGCAAAGTTGGGCGGCTGAGATGATTTGCGGCAGTTAATGGCCCCCGTTGATTAATTTAGGGTTTAAAGCCGTGTGTCCAACCCTATTTAGGTTAATCGAACCAAAGCGCCGGGCGTTGCTTTGAACATGCCGATCGACCATGTGTAAAGGCGAGCCGCTAGTGAGTGTGCTGACATCTCTTGGGTCGTCTAAAATTAGATCTAAACCACTCGATTCGGCTGGCGAAGATGGGTGGTCATGATCGATTTGCGGCAGTAACATACTACCGCAAGTAAAAATTATGGTTTTAAAACGGCCACGTTCATCCTAGTTCGATCGAACGACTTGATGCATTATGGACTTGTCGCGGGTAGGTCGATCGACCAAGGGAGGAGTTGGGCCGCCAATGAACACATTGGTACTTCTTCGATCATTCAAGATGCAATCTAGGTCGTCCAACTAGGCTAGCTAAGTTGGACGGACACGATCTATTTGCGAAAGTTGTATACTGCCGTGACCCAAATTAGGGTTTTGAAAATAACGTGCTTGCCCTAGTTTGGGCAAACAATTTGTTGCTCTACAGACTTGCCGCGGACAGGTCGATCTGGCAAGGAGAAAGTTGGGCCGCCAATGTGCATGTTGGCGCCTCTTTGATCATTCCAGGGAAGATCTACACCGCCCAACAAGGCTGACAAAGTTGGACGGTCATGATGTATTTAAGACCATTTTTGACGGTCTTAGCTCGTTCGAGCTTTCTTTCAAATATCGTGAACACCCATTCTAGGGTTGACGTTCGGAGCGTTTGGTTAATTAAATAGGACTCGATCGACTAGGGCATTAGTGGTCCCGTCGGTGGTCACTACGGTGATTGCCTAGTCCTGCTAGGAGTAGGCTATGCTTGTTGGATCGTGATCGTTTCTGAGACTGATATTAACAGTCTAGATTTCCTTTAAGGAATTAATATGTGTTCGATCGCGTTAAATTTAATTAAAAAAAGTGTGTGAACGCGTTGATCTCTTTGTAAGAGAGCGATGCAGCCTGTATGAGTATTTTTTGTGCTGATCCCAATACTGGCACTTCGGGAGATTCATGCGACTCTGCTGATAGTGAGCATTGATCGTCATGTCATGTAAATATTGAGAGTTCGGCTGGGAACATAGCATATGCAAATACTAGGAAAGTCATGCATTAGTTAATAATGCTGGCAGAAAATAGAATTCACAGAATAATTGGGATTGCTACTACGCGCACCATTCTGAGTGAATTTCATATATATATTGAGTTGCCCAACACATATATAAGTAAAGAGGTTTGAACACTCATTACTTTTAAATGGCCTTTATTCTTTTGCAGGATTACATCGCTAAATATAGGGTTTTACGATTTTGACCCTGAACTAAAAACCACCATCAACAGTGGTGTTTGTCTAAAGGGTAAACAAACGAAAGTCCCACACAAATCATCTCGAGATATTTTCACCAAAGCTCCACTTGAGTTAATTCATATGGATCTTTTAGGCCAAATTCAATAATCTACTGTGGTTGGGAAGAAGTATGCTTTGGTTATGGTAGATGATTACACCAGATTCACCTGTGTGGCATTTTTAGCTCACAAGAATGAAACGCTAAGTGAGTTCAAGATTATTGTTAATAGAATCCAGAATTCACAAGGTCGCAAACTAAAGAAAATTAGAAGAGATCGTGGCACTGAATTCAAAGACACCAAAGTATTTGAATACCGTGACTCTCTAGGAATTATTCAATAATATTATCCACCTATCACTCCACAAGCAAATGGAGTTACAGAAAGAAAGAATAGAAACATTCAGGAGATGGCAAGGGTAATACTCCATAACAAAAACTTACCGTTAAGGTTTTGGGGTGAGGCTGTTTTTACGGCTTGCTATTTGATCAATCGTATTTACTTAGGTCAAAGACCTTAAACACTCCCTATGAGTTTTGGTACGGTAAGAAACCCAACTTACACTATCTCAGAGTGTTTGGCAGTAAGTGCTATATTCTAAAGGATCGTGAACAGAAAGGGAAGTTTGATTCGAAAAGCGATGAGGGTATTTTTCTTGTCTATGCATCTGACAGTCGTGGTTTCCGAGTCTTTAATCTCAGAACCCAAGTCATGATGGAATCAACAAATGTAATCATTGATGATCTAAGTAATTTTCATCATGATGACTCTCCTGCTGAATTACCTCCAACCGAGACGATTTAGAAAATCAAAGAAACGTCAGAATCAGAAGAAGTTGTCCCAACGGTTGTTGATCCTGATGTCTCTAGTGATGAGGAGAAAATCTCTAGTCAGACTATTCCTGTTGAACAAGAACGTGTTACTCCTCGACACCTTTGGGTTCAAAGGAATCATGATACCAACAATATCATTGGAGGTAGGGAATCTACTGCTAAGACGAGAAGTCAACTTCAAAATATTTGTAGTTTTGGTTGTTATCTATCGCAAGTAGAACCAAGGAATATTGATGAAGCTCTTAGTGATCCCTTTTGGGTAAATGCAATGCATGAAGAATTAAATCAATTCCAAAGACAAGATGTATGGAAACTCGTACCTTGTCCCCCCAATATCAATATTGTTGGTACCAAATGGATATTTAAGAACAACTCCGATGAATTTGGCACCATTGTCAGAAACAAAGCTAGACTTGTCGCTCAAGGATATTCACAGATTGAAGGAATCTATTTTGACTAAACCTTTGCTCCTGTGGCACGCCTTGAGTCCATTCGATTATTATTAGCTCATGCTTATTTTCTTAAGGTTAAGCTGTTTCAAATGGACATTAAATCTGCTTTCCTACATGGAAACTTAAAGGAGAAGTCTATGTCGCTCAACCTAAGGGATTTGAAAACCCTAATTTCCCTGATCATGTCCTTAAACTCAACAAGGCGTTATACGGTTTAAAACAAGCACCTCGTGCCTGGTTTGAAAAACTAACTACTTCTCTTCTTAGGAAAGGTTTTTCAAGAGGTGGGGCTAATAAAACATTGTTTATCAAATGGAGTGGGAAAGATGTTGTAATTGCTCAAGTTTATGTAGATAATATCATATGTGGATCAACATCGGAGAAACTTGCAAAAGATTTTCAAGTCTCTCTTGGTAAGGAGTTTGAAATAAGCAACGTTGGTGAATTAAAATTCTTTTTGGGTTTACAAATTCAACAACATAGGGATGGAATTTACTTTTCTCAAGAAAAATATGCAAAGGATCGTGTTTCGAGATTCGGTCTTGATAAGTCGAATACAAAACTTACTCCTATGCCTACCACATGTAAACTACATAGAGATGAGAAAGGTGTAAATGTGTATCAAAAGCTTCATCGGTCTATCATTGGAAGTCTTTTGTATCTCACTGCCACAAGCCATGATATTGTTTTTAGTGTTGGTTGTTGTGCTAGGTTTCAGGCAAATCCAAAGGAATCTCATCTTGCAGCCGCAAAGAGGATCATACGTTACATTAATCACACTGCCGGGTATGGTCTCTCTTACACTTTTGATACTAATACTGACCTTACTGCCTATTCAGATGCAGATTGGCAGGATGTGTGGAAGACATAAAGAGTACATCAGGGGAGTTCTACTATGTAGGGATGAATCTTGTAGCTTGGCATAGTAAGAAACAAAATTCACAATCTCTCTCAACATGTGAAGCAGAATACCTTACTGCAGGTTCATGTTGTACTCAACTTCTGTGGATGAAACAAATGCTTGTTGATTATGGAATAATGAAGATCTTTTATGATAACTCAAGTGCGATTCGCATCACTGAGAATCCTATTGAGCACTCAAGAACTAAGCACATAGACATAAGGTACCATTTTATTCGAGATCTTTATGAAAATATTATCATCACTATGAAATTTGTGCCTTCTAAACAACAAATGGATGATATTCTCACCAAACCATTAGACACTGCCACATTTCAACACCTACGACAGTCTATTGGTGTTGTTCTAGTTCATAGTTTCCCATAACTCTTGCCCCTCTATTTATCTCGATCTTTTGGGCAATTGAGTTTGGAATTCCAGAATGGTGTTGCTTCATGTTTGCATTTGTTTCTAGTAGATGTGTTTTCTGTTAAGTATCTGTTCTTTAGAAATCCTTCTTTTCTTGTAAAAGCAAGGTCTCCTTTGTTGTTCTTTCAGGAATGACATTTTATGGGGGAGAGTTTTTTTTTGAACTTGTGCTTAATTGCCAAATCTTTGTGGGGAGTGCGGCTGTGGAATATTATAGGGGTTATCTTGTATCTTTATAAACTCCTTGATGAATGCATTTAGCTTCGGCTTTATTATGGCATCTAAATAAGTTGATATGGTATTCTCTTTTGGTCATGAAGTATCTCTATGAAAATTTCATGAGGATCCCACTAGTTTTCGTACCTTTCTCAATTTATATTGACAAAAAGGGGGAGAATTAATGTGTAGTGTGATACTACAAATACATATGGTTTACGGATCATTATGTAAGGGGGAGTGGTTTTCATGTTGAGATGAAGTATTGACTAAGGGGGAGTGATACATATCACCATAATATTGTTATCAAAGTTGTGATACAATTGAACTTTGATGTTGTGTAATAATACTATGACATTGTATAACAATGATTGAGAGCATTTGTTTTCTTATTGTTATCGCTACAGATCCTCAACAACGATGATGCTAAAGTTACAACCTTTGGAATCATTGGAGTACTTGGAAGTGACGAAGATTTCGAGTCGTGTTGAAGATGCCAAGGAAATCAAGCATGTGTATGAGAAGCTACAAGTTTTATTTATTTTGTAATCCATATGTATTGATAGTTTTGTCACTAAAATTGACAAATGGTGAGATTGTTAGAGCACTGCTCAGTCAAACTCGCATGCGTTGCTATCTCAAGCATGTTTGTCAATGTTAGTGATCAAAACTATAAGTCTTGATTTCTAGGATATTTATAGATGTCTCGTGTAGGATCAGAATATCGCAACAACGCCATGCTTGCGAAATTACTAGCAATACATCACGAAGACATCGCAGAATGATTTCAGAAATGACATAACAGATGACATCAGCTTAAACATGAGAAAAGTATGATGATCGTGCGAAATTTAGGATGTTTGCGAAATTAACATTTGTAAGCTTGCGAAAATACCGCAAGCCAGATCCGAAAATAGGGGAAATATGAGTTGTCATCCACTATGTAAACACCTATATAAAGAGAAGAGTAGGAGAGAGAAAGGAGGATACACATTTTAGAATGAGAGAGGGAGACACAATTAGAGAGAGAGAGAGAGCAAAATTTGTATTATTATTATCTCCTTCTTCTTCCTTCTTCAACCAAGAGCTCCAAATACTCATTAATGGAGTCTCAATTGTAATTCATTTGTAATTACAAACAATCATAGTGAAACGTAACCCCGTGGATGTAGATCACATTGATCGAACCACGTAAATCTTGCATTTCTCTTTATAATTTTAGCACTTTTATCTTTATTTTCATATCAAATAAGTTTAGATCTAGAAATCATAGTCATGATAGTACAAGGGGTGTGTTGTAGGATTTCCTGCAACTACATTTTTGGCGCTAGAAACAGGGAGGAGTAAAGGATTTATCCCTCCTGTAGCTTGTTGATTCAAGAAGTTTCCATGAAGATTAGCTACTGTTCATATTTTTTTAGATCTACAAAGTTTAGGTTCAAAAATGGAAATTTTATGGAAGAAATCACACTTTTAGGGAGTAAACATCATCAACAATTCAAATACATGAAAAGAGTGAGAGAAAAAATTAGTTGTTGTGGTGAAATTTAAGGAAAAAATGGAAGTTTCAGTGGAATATTTTCATGTTCAGGAGAAAGCAAGAGGCATTTTGTGAAGAAACAAAGGAAAGACGAAGATAATGATAAGAGTCAGAAGTTGTGATTCCTGTCACAAACAGAAATTCGCACAGATGGTTCAAGGCTGAGCGGACAACAAATAGGTCACGGGTTCGAATTCGCAGAGACACATATTTTTCATTTTCTTCTCATTTGCATGGGAGAATAAAAGAATAAGGAAAAAAATTATGTGTTAATTTCGCAGAGAGGTCCTTGTACAATTGGTCCAGAGAGCAGTATGTGCGTTCGTGGTCGCAAGTTCGAATTCGCCTACGAACATAGTTTTATTCTTTTTTACAGTGAGCGAAAAATGAATAATTTCGCAATATTGTTTCATTAATTCGCGAACAAGAGGCAGCACAATTGCTCATGTGCGAAGTTTATGAGCTCATTGTCGCGTGTTCGATTCCCTCCTCACGCGTGCCTTTTTGGCATATTTATATTTAAGCTATTAAGGGTGAAGATGAGGATAAAGGTTTACAGTTGTTTAGTTATTTCGCACAGCAGAGTTGTCACAGATGGTTCAGTGTGATACTTCGCAAGGAGAATGTCATGGGATCAATTCTTGCCACTCGCGTATTTGTTTTTGATTATTTCGCATGAGAGAGTTCGCACACTTGGTTCGCACAGAAAAGAGTTGATAATTATTTCGCACAAAAGAGAGTTGATGATAATTTCGCAGAGATATTTCGCAAAGAAGAAGCTTGCATAGTTGGTCAGGAGGCATGAATGCAAGCAGCAGGTCGCAGGATCAATTCTTGCTTCTCACATGTTTATTTTTGTTACGCGAAATTTATACAGAATTGTCTCTCACACAGTTTGAATTTGATTACTTCACAAGAACTTTGGTATGGTGCGAGAATATGCAAGTAGCAGGTCGCGGGTTCAATTCTTTCCTCTCGCATCTATTTTTGCTAAGCGACATTTATACTTCATGCAACGTATTTTTCGCGCGAGATTGACAACAACAGCGAATCACATAAAAGCTAAGTACCACTTTCCTTGAACATTTTACTTTTACAGAAAATAAAAGATTTTTGATTTGATTTACAAAAGGCGATATAATCGCAGAATTACAGAAATTTCAGTATTACAAAGATTCCACAATTACAAAAAAAACCGAGAAAAATCTCGCACAGATCAATTTATATATTTCTCTTGAAAATTTGCTTTGTTTTAAATGAGAATGATATCTAACATGGAGAGTAGTAGGAGGAAAAATAAGACCTTCCATCAACAAGATAATAAGACCTTCCATCAACAGGCTGCATAAGACCTCATTAGGATCATTTCCATGAAAGATGTTTATCGGATGAGACGAAACAAGTTATACAAAGGAAATCAAAACAAAGAAAAACGATTTGAACTTGCAATTAAATGAAATTTTTTGATAAAATAAATGTATTACAAAGATTTCACAACTACAAAGACTTCAAAATTACAATATATTAGAATTTCTCTTGAATATTTATTTTGCTTCAAATGATATAATATTTTGAGAATGAAAGAATGAATGAAAGAGATGACAGAAATGAAAGCATGAATGAAAGAGATGACAGAAATTAAAAGATGAATGAGAGAATAAAGAAACGCGAACATTTCGCAGAAACAAAGAGACGCGAAAATTTCGCAGAAACGCGAATAAAATTTCGCACATAGAGGTAAACCTTTATGGCGTACACCCTAGTTCGCGAATAAAATTTCGCAAGAGGCAAATGTAAGACCTAAAGTACGTCATAGAAGGGGGTACCTGTTGCATAACTCAGCGAAAAGGTTACACCGCCCCTGGAACCTGAGCCATGGAGATTTGGGGTCAATAAAGCCCATCCATGAGAGGTACCTTGGATTTTCAACCTAAGCTTTTACTTTAGGTTGGACGACTAGGGGTCTCTTCTAAGGAGTGCAGAATCTGATCAAGGCGCCGAGGTACACGGTTGAGTCAAGAGTGCCAAGGGCGTCTGGAGCGTACCTTGCCATTATTGACAAGTCTTGCATTATACTGCACTCGGCCCGAAGAAAACCGCACTTAGGGTGCAGTCTCGTAACCATAAGCCCTATAGGTAAAAGGGACAAGAGGCTGCAAAAACAACTGGTTGTTGTTAAGACCGGATAGGAGGAGATAACCTTGTATGGTAGAAATACGCCTCCTTGAAGGGGTAACCAGGGGGAGATAAGGGCGGCACCCTCCATCAGGGAGATGATAAGTGTGTTAAGACGCAAATGTCATGAGGCTTTTTACTCGCAAGGGTATTAAGACTTGTCATATTTGTGCGACAATCCTGAAGAGGCAATAATACTAGAGAAAAAGATATGACGAGATCAATAGGTCATTACATGAAAGTGTGAAGACGTCCTGCGATTTCGTCGCAAGACGGCAATGTCATGGGGCTTTATTTTCGCAAGAATATTTAGGACTGTCATATTGTCGCAACAATCCTGAAGAGGCAATAATACAAAAGAAAAAAGTTAAGGCAAGATCAATGGGTTTTTGCATGAAAGTGCACAGACGTCCTGCGATTTTGTCGCAATGACAAGAGGTGGCAAAATAAGACCTTTAACTAGGAAGGAAAAATAAGACCACATAAGAAAATGAGTAAGCAAGTAAGCTTGCGAGAATGATTATATGTAAGCAAACAAGCTTGCGAATATGTACATGGAAATGAAACTGAGGCAGTGAAAATGCCGCAGACTTGATATTATGATCATACTGTTATGAGATACTAATAGTGCAGGAAAGAGGGAAGATGAAAAACAAGTAAGAACTTGTGAAGAAAAATAACTACACGAAGAAGAATGCATACACTAAATAAAAAGGCAGAGAAATGAAGAATGAAAGCAATTTAGAGCTACATCAATTTTAGACGGCATAATGAGCTAAGTAACACAAACATTAACTATACATTGCAATAGATAAGCATTCTCATCATACAAGCATCATACTCGCATCATAAAAGCATTGCATAAGCATTCCATGGCATAAACATCGCATACACTTTTCATAACATAATCATCATATAAGCATTATATTCGCATAAGTACTTTACAAAACTGTACGGAATAATTGTAGTTGCAGGAAATCCTACACTACACCCCTCACAAGATTTCATTAACATTCAACTCATTTTAGATTAACAATCTTAATTTTATTGATTAATCTTTTGAACAATCTTACAAGAAAAGAGAAAAGGATTAAGAACATCAACCACACTTGATTTTTCTCTCTCCTGTTTGTTAGCTACTATTCTCCAAAAAGATCTCCCTCTGTTTCCTTACAATTGAATGGCTATTTATAGTGAATTACATAATGGATGATAGCTAATCTGTCCTTTATTTTCAGATATGGCTTGTGACATTCTCGCAACCTTACAAATGTTAATCTCGCAAACTCCCTAATTTTCGCAGGACCATCACATTTTTCTCATGATTTAGCTGATGTCATTCTCGCAGGTCTCTTCATTCCTCTTTATAACCCTGACATTCCTTTATTTTATGAGATTCTTGCTCATCTAGACTTCTCGCGAGCTATCTTTCAATTAAGTGGAGATTGCATCCGTCTAATGTTGGAGTTCGTTAACCGTGGTGCTGGTAAAGGATCTCTCTACTCTAAAGAACTTAGGGATCCTAAATTCGCAGACTTAGAGATAATCGCTGAAAAATACACATTAGCGAGTTTCTTTGAGAATTATGAATTGATCTTCATGAAGAAAGAGAGAACTCGCTGGGGTGTTCGTTTGAAAAAGAAAGATAATATTGATGAAGATAAAATACTCATGCATGACATTGATTGGCACTCTGGAATAAATAAAACCCCTCGCCAATCCAAAGATGATAAATGGCGTGTCTTCCCCTTGATGCTGAAAGGACCTTATATTGCTGGTTCGAATGTCATTCCTGCGAGTCTCGCTGCTTACCAACCTTGGGTATTCTCTTGGACTGATAAAGTGAAAGAGGTATGTTTCTTCCAGTTTCGCCCAATTTACATTTCTTTATTTATCTTTACTCTTTTGTTCGCTGATTCTTGCGACATTCTACAGATCCAGAAACTGAAAGATAGCTATTATAGGACTGGGAAAGCCAATACCTTGTTAACTCTTCGCTCATACACAGATGAGGTAAGAAATATTCTTTTATGATTTTAAACAGTATATTGTTTCCTCTATTTCTTATCTCTATCTGTGTGTGAAGGTTATCGCTGAAATAGAAGAGCCTGCTAATGTTGCGAAGATTGGTGGTAAAGGCAAAGGTGCTCTTCGCAGGGAAAAACCAACTGCTCCTCCTTCAAAGAAGAGAAAAGTCCGTTCTTCCTCTCCTTAAAATGATCCTTCTCATGAAAACTCCGAGAATGATAAGGATGATAAGGATGAAGACAAAATACTATCAATCATGAAATATATTGTATTTTTCAGCGATTATCTCTAAGTCTGCGAATTTAGGATCCCTAAGTTCTTTAGAGTAGAGAGATCCTTTACCATCACCATGGTTAGCGAACTCCAACATTAGACGGATGCAATCTCCACTTAATTGAAAGATAGCTCGCGAGAAGTCTAGATGAGCAAGAATCTCATAAAATAAAGGAATGTCAGGGTTATAAAGAGGAATGGGGAGACCTGCGAGAATTTGACCCAGCGAAACTATGATTGTCTGGTCATCACAGTGTTGATCAGAAAAAAGTTTAATAGAAAGAATTGATTTGGCACTTTCACCAGGAATGGTAGAAAGTGTAAAACCTCTCTCGGTGAGATCTTTTTGGATTTCCTTTAAAGTTTTCTCATGCTTTTGACCACTTGGAGGCATATCTGAATATAGGGTATGGGAATGGATGAAAAGTAAGAAGATTGAAGAGGGGAGAATTATAGTAGCAGAACTTACGGAAGAACAATAGAGTTGCAAATATGAGAGAGTAAAAAGAGAAGAGAAAGTAAAAAGAAAATGGAAAGAAGAGTAAGAATAATATATAAAGAAGATTTTTTACCCGAAGAGATAAACACTATTAATGCGAAAAGACGTGAGCGGTTGAAAAGCAGCGGTTACAGAAGACGTGTCAAGAAATAGATGGAAGAAAGGATACGTGTGATAAATGCAGAATATGAAGAGATGGACAGCTGCGGCATTTCTCACATCGTTCTCTACTTCGCAGAGAAGATATGAGAAGATGCAAGATGTAGGATCAGAATCTCACAGCAATAATGCCTCAGCGAAATTATTAACAACACAACACAACAGTGTCGCAGAACAACTTCAGAAATGACATAATAAACGACGTCAGCTAAATCATGAGAAAAATGTGATGGTCCTGCGAAAATTAGGGAGTTTGCGAGATTAACATTTGTAAGGTTGCGAGAATGTCGCAATCCATATCCGAAAATAAAGGACAGATTAGCTGTCATCCATTATGTAATTCCCTATAAATAGCCATACAATTGTAAGGAAAGAGAGGGAGATCTTTTTGGAGAATAGTAGCTAACAAACAGGAGAGAGAAAAATCAAGTGTGGTTGTTGTTCTTAATCCTTTTCTATTTTCTTGTAATATTGTTCAAAATATTAATTAATAAAATTAAGATTGTTAATCTAAAATGAGTTGAATGTTAATGAAATGTTGTGAGGGGTGTAGTGTAGGATTTCCTGCAACTACAATAATATTGCAGAATTTCGCAATAATATCGCAGAATTTAGCAGAATTATTCAGGATTATTCAGAATTTCACAGTATTATTCAAGAATTTCACAAGATTATTTAGAACTTCACAGAATGATTCAGAATTTCGCAGAATGATTCAAAATTTCGTAGAACGTGTCAGAATTTCGCAGAATATGATTCTTCCGAGTGATGTGATTATCTCGCTCAATTATTTCGCACAATTATAAGCAACTTGAAGAGATTATACTATTGCATGAGCACAAAACATGAGACAAAGGCAAAGATAAGAATAAGGAAACAATTCGCACATTCAATATTTTCTCAAAGATTCTACCCTCAAAGATAAAGAACAGAGGCAACTATGGATTACCAAGAAAACATTTTATGTTATTTATCTCCTCGGCAAGAATCATTCCCAAAGTGGAAGTTCGCTAATGAACAATAAGAATCCTCACCAAAAATGGAGTAATAATTTCGCACGAATAGAGGCAATACTTATTATTCAAGGACATATACTTCTTATACTTCTCAAAGGATACTTCATACTTCTTATATATTTCGAGGATTGAATACTTCTTATACTTCATCAAGGATACTTCATGCTTCCTATACTTCATCAAAGATACTTCATGATTCTTATACTTCTTCAAGGATACTTCATACTTCGCATACTTCAAGAGATGATACTTATTTACTTCGCAACGCTCCGGAACTTCACAAAAGAATAGAGGCAAGTACGTACTTTTCAATTCCAATATTCTTTCGCTCGTTCCTCCAACAACTACTACTACAAAGTGGATTTTTTTTCCTGAAGATCGCTCTTCAAGCAATATTCAAGAAAAAAGAGGCAAGATGTAGGATCAGAATATCGCAACAACGACATGCTTGCGAAATTACTAGCAATACATCACGAAGACATCGCAGAATGATTTCAGAAATGACATAACAGATGACATCAGCTTAAACATGAGAAAAGTATGATGATCGTGCGAAATTTAGGATGTTTGCGAAATTAACATTTGTAAGCTTGCGAAAATACCGCAAGCCAGATCCGAAAATAGGGGAAATATGAGCTGTCATCCACTATGTAAACACCTATATAAAGAGAAGAGCAGGAGAGAAAAAGGAGGATACACATTTTAGAATGAGAGAGGGAGACACAATTAGATAGACAGAGGGAGCAGATCTCCTTCTTCTTCCTTCTTCAACCAAGAGCTCCAAATACTCATTAATGGAGTCTCAATTGTAATTCATATGCAATTACAAACAATCATAGTGAAACCTAACCCCGTGGATGTAGATCACATTGATCGAACCACGTAAATCTTGCGTCTCTCTTTATAATTTTAGCACTTTTATCTTTATTTTCATATCAAATAAGTTTAGATCCAGAAATCATAGTCATGATAGTACAAGGGGTGTGTTGTAGGATTTCCTGCAACTACATCTCGGACTAGGACATAGATTGTGTAGTTGAGCTTAGACTTCACGGCGTTCATCATTTGAAGACGAAGAACTACTAAGGGTAGCTTGTGGAAATTCATCAACAAAAGGTATGTGGAGACTTTAAACTCATCTATCACTTGGGAAGTCTATTTCTACTATCTCCATTGAGACATAAGTCGTGTTACGATATAGTTTTCTATATACACATTTGAGATTTCGAGTTGAGTATATATCGCTTACATATTTCTCGAAATATGTGTGAGTAAGCTTTCGCTTCGACCAAGTTCATCTTATATCATGAGAAAATTGCCGAGTAACATCTTACATGATTTGTGTGATACAATCATTTGGTATAGACTTGGAATGTTTCGATGATGATTATTTCAATATCTTGAAAATTGCTTTGATGCTAATAGTGTGTGAAAACGGCTATTGTCATCCTCTAAGAATGTTTCAATGATTGAAATAAAGAGTTTAGAATCTTATAACCATCTTTGGATATAAGCATAATGTGTTCGCACATTAGTGTATAAGTCCAAAACCGGGAACCAAAAGTATGAATACTTGTGTGTATACAAAATAGTTGAAGGAGTCTGGGTAAGTATGCGTACCCGTACGCATACTGGCGAAAGTTCACGTCCGTGAATTTCTGCTGAGTTTGAAAACCAAACCAAACTCATCTGGTTATCTAAAGTACGCGTACCCGTACGCATACTGGTAGAAAGTTCACGTCCGTGAATTTTTGCTGAGTTTGAAAACCAAACCAAACTCAAATCCGGTTACTTAAGTACGCATACCCGTACGCATAATTAAGTGGGTTGATTTCTAAAATCGGTTGTATACATGAACGTAAACAAGGAATGCAATATGTGCAAACCGTGGGTATAATGTTCATGTATCGATTCGAGTGAATCAAACCGATTTTGCTTCAATTGTGTTCTTGTATAATCTATGAGAATATAGCAATTGAACAACTCTTTGACTAGTTTCATTTGAGTCATCTGAACTAGTTATGGTTAAGATTAGAGCTGGCAAACGGGCGGGTCGGGGCTTGCCCGTTACGGATTACACGGGTTTGGGTTAATACGGGTTGAAACCCGCGGGTTGAAATTCTTCACGGGTTGTCATTTCTTCAACCCGTGCCCGTAACGGGTTGAACCCGCGGGTTCACGGGTTAGCCCGCCCGTTTCAGAACTGACAAGGGTTGCTAATTAAGCCATCTTTTCTTGTCCATACTGCCAAGGGTTGAACTCAATCGGTTGCACAACCTCGATTAAGCTATTCACTTTTGCTCTGTGTTCATTATACTTATAATTGTATTTGTAAATTGGTGTTTCGCCATATGGTGTAGTTACTACTTCATTAGTCAAGTGACTCAAGTCGAACCATTTTGGAGTAAATGTGTCGCCGTTGGCTTCTCTACTTTTCCTTTCCTTTCTCTATCTCACCTCTAGGCTGTTTTTCTCCTTGCTGACTTTTGATAGTTCTCCCTTCTCAAGTGCATATCTATCAGGACGTAAACGAGAATCTGATGCCAACATCTGCCCAGGTGCAGTATCCAAGCTGTTTACCTTATGTGAGAAGTATGTAAACTGATATTTATCCTTGAGTGGAACATCATGAACTCTCCACATCTGCATATCAAACAACACCGTTAAAATAAATCTATAAGCACCAAAATGCTTTTTCAAAGCGGGAAGTTATACTAGACTAAGAATGCAAATCCATATTTAAACATGTGAACCAATTTGACGAGGATTAAGAAAACGAATAATAATGTTCGATTTTAACTCTGACCTCTTTTGGTTCAGTTCCTCAAAGCGGTTTTCCTTCCTCATCGCATGGTTGATAACTCATACGCTCTGTCATTTTCCAGTCATAAGGATTTTGGGTTCCTTGGAAGCATTGTAAACATACCCATCCACTATAAAGAGAGTCACGGGTTTACGGGTTGAACCCGCGGGTTCACGGGCCGGGACGGGTTAACCCGTTTACTCACAAGCCGACATTTCTCCAACCCGAACCCGGCTTCTTTCAAAACAAGCCGAGCCGGGTTCGGGTTTTCACGGGTCGGGCACGGGTTAATCCGGGGGTTTTGGCTTGTTTGCCAGCTCTAGTTAAGATGAATAAGATTGATATGAGAGTAATCATATGGCTAAGCTCGGTTAACTATTTGTGATCCAATATGGTGCACACGTTTGGGTACGGTTACATAAACCTAAACGAGGGTACATTTCATTTGTGTGTAACAAGCCAAGTTCGATCTAACGGTTGAAAGATATTAACTTAGTTGAATCATGTTTTTCATCTAATGGTGAATATTGAATGCTTTGTTACCAAGGTAACTTGGATTGCAAACCCTGATTTGAAAACTATATAAAAGAGAACTCTAGCAACTGGGAAAACTAATACCCACACCTCATGTATGTTATTAGTTGCATAACTAGAGTCGATTCTCCTTTAACCTTAGGTTTCTTCTCGAGACCCTGTAGGTTAACGACTTGAAGACTTCATTGGGATTGTGAAGCCAAACCCAACTATTCTCTTTGTAGTTGTGTGATCTGATCTTGCTGTTTCTATCGTGATTGAGTGCAATCGTAAGATTGGCTTGAGATTTATATTTTCGATACGCAAGACAGAAATGTAGTCACAAACACCTTCTTCTCATCGTTTGTGATTCCACAATATCTTGTTTCGCTAGATGATTAAGATTATTGTGAGGTGATTGATAATACTAGGTTGTTCTTCGGGAATATAAGTCTGGTTATCAATTGGTTCTTGTTCACCTTGATTTATCAAAATACGGAACAAAAACTCTTGGGTATTTCTGTGGGAGACAGATTTATTCAATCCTTTAGACTTTTCTGTGTGAGACAGATTTGTTTATCAAGTCTTCGACTTTTGGTCGTATCAACTCTTAGTTGTGGGTGAGATTAGCTAAGGGAATCAAGTGCGTTGTATCCTGCTGGGATCAGTGATGTATTTTCAAATGTTGTTGTAGATAGTGGTGAAAACTGGGTTCTTTTCGAACTTGTGAAGGTAACTCTTTTTTTTTTAAGATTTAAACAAATAAATAAATGAAGGAAATTAATAGTAATGTCAAGATTTTAGAAAGATTAAGGCTCAGGATTCACTATTACTTCAAGTTGATTGGTTATAAATAATATTTCAGAAATTATTATTAAGCTCTTTTTCTTATTAAATCACTTTTTAATTTAAAAGGTGTCCAAATATTAAGTTGTAATCCTTAAGCATGATTTATCAAAGAATTATTCTAAGCATAAAACATCAAACTGATTCACAACTAATTAAAAAAACCATTTTATCCTTTTTTTTATATTTATCCGAGTGAATTAAATAAAGTAAATAATTAAAGAAATTATAAATAAAAATATTACCAATATGAGTGAATAGATCCTCCATTGCCTCAATCACCAAGAATTTAGCCTCTCATCATGTTGGAAAAATACTCAAAAGATTTTATTAATGCTCAAAAGTTGAGTACAAATGATGAAATAAAAAGAAATCGTTTTAAGACTATCCTTTGAGATACACAGGAAGCGTAGGGAAGAACGACACTTCAGAAGTGTTGTAAGCTCGTCGCGGTAAAGGAACTGAGAATTGTCGCAAATATGCGACACTAATCAACGACTTTCCTGGACTGTACAACGTTCTTCGTGTTCTTCCTTTGACAGCAGCAGAACTTTTTCTCTGTCGACTCTTCTGGTGATTCTCTCGGCTCTAAATCTCTCCCAATCCCGTGCCAACCTTTCCCAAACTGTTTTTCCTTGTATTTATAGTATTTCAGGACCAAAAATCCCCTCATTTATTGCGTATATTCTCCATTTAATCCGAATATTCCTTGTTGCCCATAATAACGATAATTTCCATTTTTAAGCCCATGCACGCGTTAGATTTGATCCTGCACGCTCTAGTTAGCCTTCTCCACGTCTCAGCACTCTTCCAACGCTAGTAGAACTCCTCCATGCACACAAGAACTTCAATTTTTTGCTCGTGTTACAGTACAGTGCTCTGTTTTGGGTGTGTGAATCATCACGCGTTTTCCAGCCAATTCCGATCGAACCCACTGCCCAAAATGTGTTCCTTAACCTATATCACATCTCTCTATCAAATTTCAGCCATTGAATCGACCCGTAACCCCTTCATTTTTGTGATCAAACTTCTGCCAGTTGAGAATTTCATTTCCCGCCAAAAAACAGTTTTCAAACGAAGAAGAAAGGGTGTCCCCCTATCCTGAACTGGGGTGCGAATAGCAGGTGTCCACTGAGGTGCCCCTTAACCGATAGTGAGAGTCCGAATAACAATTGTCCTTCAAGGGTGCCCCGGGCAACTTTTCGAGCTGATTTTTCCAAAAATGTTTATTTCCAAAAAATACCTAAAAACACACAAAACACTATAATAAGGATAAACACAAGTACTAACAATACTTAACATTGAGGACAAATTAGACACGAAAGTGCGTCTATCAAATACCCCCAAACTTATTATTTGCTAGTCCTCGAGCAAAAATAAATCTAGAAAATAAAAAGACCGAGTTATAAACTCGGGAGGGTTTACCAGAGGTGTATCCACAAAACCAATACTCCAGACCCTAACTATTTACGCAGAACCTTGGAAGGCACTAAAGAATCTCCTTGGTTGGCATACTTATTGACTACAAGAGGAAGTACCCTGATGCGAAATTCCAATTGATGTACACGAGTTTGCACTCAAGCATACTAAAATTCATATATAAATGACAAAGCTCTACTCAGATAGTTGCACTATGGACATCATATTCGGAGTCAAACTAATCACATGGAAAGATTAAGAGATGGATATAGAAAAACATAGATGGTTTTGATGTTTACTAAGTGAACGGCGTTTCCCATATCTGTCTGAAGGCCTCCGCCAAAATGAACCTATCCTAATGGATTGAGATACTAGTCTGACTAATATCAACACACTGGCATATACAAGGGTACCAGTGGTCGATAACCTAACTCTAGGTCAACACAACTGGCATATACAAGGGTACCAGTGGTCGACTTTATTGAATTTATTCCTTTTGGTCAAATGGTCTGGTCTCAATTTTTTTTTTTTCAACTTTTTGGTAACTACCATTTTTTTTTTGTTGGTATCTCAATCACTCTAATTCACCCTAGCATTGGTAACAACTTGAATCGTGGGCCCCACCTATCACTTAGAGAAACATAGTTTAAAAACAAAATAAAAATAGAAGTGAAAAGGACTCAACGAGATATGGTGCAACTATCATGTTATTTCTAACACCTGAGCTCTGTGCTTTTATGAATAGACTCTATAGATGTTTCCATCTAATCAGATTGGTTCCTCAACTCCTACAACCAAGATGTTTCCATCCACTTAGATTAGTTAGTGTCATCCTGAATACGCATAAATTTCTAGGCTCTGGAGTTTATTTATTGCAACTAAAAGATTTTCCCATACCCCAAAACTTAAATCTAACATTGTCCTCAATGTTTCCAATGATAAAATTAACAGCATGAATGAGGAGAAATTGTTACCACTTGAAGCAAAAAGGGTTGAGGAAAGATATTACCGTGTTGCGTGAGATTAGGTTACCTCCCAAGAAGTGCTAAGTTTAAAGTCTTCAGCCAGACATCAAATACCTCAAAAAGGATCTTCACCTTCCAAAGTCATATACCAATAGCCGAAAAAGTTGTGGGTCCATAATACCAAATAGAGCTAACACCAATATGAGACAACTGCACTGGCTCAGAAAAATGAAAAGAAGGAGCACTTCCTCATCTAAGGTTTCTTGCAAGACAACCGGATCTATCCAGAGCCTCCAGTTGGGCTTCATAAGAGTGTCTTGAAAAATAGATTCATCCGAAAAACGGGTTTCTAATATATGGATTTCCTCCTGAACAGTATCAGGCGGATCAGGTTGTGGAGTCTTAATAGACTCAAGCGATACCTCAGATGCACTAGGCTTGAGTCCCAAGTTAGGGACTTCTACTGGGGATAATTAACAATCTCTACCCCCAAATTTAGGGTAATCACTATTCTCCGTAAGACCTTTAACTATGGCTTGAATTTCCGGATCCGGAGAGTATTTAAAATACTCTAGAGCTTCTTCTACTTCACTACCCCCAAACTTAGGGTTTTGGGTGTCCCTAGATAAACTAGTCACAATATTCCTAATTTCTAGACCATCCGGTTCCTGAAAAAGGTCAATTGCTTTCTCTGAGTTATAATCAGGTGGTTCATCCTCTAAATTATTTTGAGGTATACTAGCTATAGGACTTATATGTTTCATATCCTCTATGGTCATCCCTAGAGTTTCCTTATTGTGTTGAAGCACGGTTACTAGCCTAATCTCATGATCACTATCCAAATCGGAAGTTATAGGCAAAATCTCAGATGGGCCTACAAATGCATAATTGGGGTCCAACTTATGAGGATCTTTAGGCTCTTCGAAATAAGGGCTTAAGGTAGATTCGGTAGCTAGTAATGGTTCAAACCTAGATTTCCATCTATCGGTATCTAACATAGGAATAGAATCCAACAGAGCATTTACTTGTTCAATGTTGCTATCATCGTCGAAATCCATGCTAAAACGGGCTAGACAACTCTCTAATGGATCTTCCGATTCGGTGTTTGGTACAGACTTCGGAACTAAGGTTCCTATCATGTTGACCTCTTCAATGCACGTGTCATCTAGCTCAGAGGGTAGCTTACTAATATTAAAAATGTTCAGCTCAATAGTCTTATTACTAAAAGACAAATTCATAATACCATTTCGACAGTTAATGATCGCATTGGATGTAGCTAAAAATGGGCGACCTAAAATCACTGGTATTTGGTTCTCTGGGTTAGGGATAGGTTGGGTATCTAGGATAACAAAATCCACCGGATATATAAACTTGTCGACCTCTATGAGAACATCCTCGATCACACCACGAGGAATTTTAACGGACCTATCAGCTAACTGAAGTGTCATCTGTGTAGGTTTCATCTCACCAAGTCCTAGCTTAAGGTACACATGGTATGGCAGTAAGTTCACACTGGCCCCTAAGTCAAGCAACGTTTTCTCAACACGGTACTTACCTATTGTACAAGCAATGGTAGGGGACCCTGGGTCTTTATACTTAGGAGTAGTGGTATTCTGAATAATAGAACTCACATGACTAGCTATGAAGGCTTTCTTCTGTACACTGAGCTTACGCTTTCGCGTACACAAGTCCTTAAGGAACTTGGCATAAGAGGGAATCTTCCTAATTGCATATAATAATGGAAGGTTGATATTAACCTGCTTAAAAACCTCCAATATATCATTAAAGTTGGACTCCCTCTTAGTCGGAACTAGCAGCTGGGGGAACGGGGCTATGGGAACAAAGCCGGGCTCATCAGGACCCTCATTGGTCTCTTTGGAGACTCTATCAGTCTCTTCATTCTCTGGTTCAGACGGGTGAACTATAGCATGTTCACTTTCAGGTATGTCGACCTTATTATCAACTTTCCTTCCACTCCTAAGGGTCGTAACAGAGTTAACATGACTGTACGATTTCTCTCCTCTAGGGTTAGGATCAGTATGACTAGGGAACCTTCCTTCCTCTCTCTCATTAATATACTTATCTATTTGGCCGACTTGAAGTTCTAATTTAGCAAAAGACTGGGCACTATTCTTAAAATTCTGTTTGGTTTCCTCTTGAAAATTACCCTGGCTTTTTACTAACATTTCCTGGCTTTGTGATAGCATTTCCTGGCTCTTCCTTAATATACTAAGGGTTTCCTCTAAGCTAGTTATTCTATTCTCAGATGGGTTCTGGGTCTGTCCTGAAGGGTTCTTAGTATAACCAAAACCTGGGGGAGGGAGAATTACTAGACTGGCCTTGATTCTGGCCCTTAGACCAAGAGAAATTAGGATGGTTTCTCCAACCAGGGTTGTAGGTCTCTGAGTAGGGGTCAAACTTCTGACGGTTCTCAAACCTAGCATTGTTATAGACAGCATGAGCTTGCTCTTCACTAACCTGACCTTCCCAAAATGAGTTATCGGGCTCTATTCCACAACTAGAGATTTGAGAGGCTCTATTAGGTTCAACAAGGGACTTATTTTTAGGTTGACCCATTTCAACGCTTCTAACCTTCTAGATAAAGCAGCAAACTTGGCATCTGACGCAAAACTTGTATCTACCATATTGGTGCTACTTCTATTGACTAAGAGTCTTTTAGGGGGTTCCACACAAGACTCCCACTGTTGGGATTTTCAGCGATACTCCTAAGAAGGTAAAAGCATCATCAGCATTTTTACTAGTGAACTCACCAGCGCACATAGACTCGACCATGGCTTTGGTCGAATAGTCTAAACCATTATAAATAATTCTACAAGTTTCATCTTATCAAATCCATGGTGAGGACACTGGGATAGGAGATCATTGAATCTCTCTAAAAACCTATAAAGAGACTCTCCCTCTTGTTGCACACTAGTACTAATGTTCTGCCTAACAGCTGCAGTTTTATGCTTAGGGTAGAACTTCATATAGAAGGAAGCGATAAGTTCCTGCCATGTTTCTATGGATTCAGATGGTAGGTTGTTCAGCCAGGTCTTGGCTTTATCTCTCAAGGAAAATGGAAACATCTTAAGTTTCAAGACTTCATCAGTAAGGTCTTTTATTCTAATTGTCCCGAAAATTTCCTCAAAGTCCCTAATATGGAAATAAAGGTTCTCATCATCTTTTTCTAAGAATATATGGATCATCTGAAGAATACTAGGTTTTATCTCGAAATTAGCCGTAGTGGCTGGCAATTTAATGCACGAAGCTCGGTTGGACCTAGTTGGGAACATGTAATCTTTCAAAGTTTCCATCGCTGGCACAACAGAAGTACTAGGGGTACTTTCCTCACGAAGAGACAGATTCTTAAAACTGAAGTTTCCAAAAACAGGGCTCTCAAAAGAACAATGTTCGAGTTCCCTGCTTATATCAGAAGAACTACTAGGTTTTTCGCTAATCAATCGACCTAGAGTATCTCTTTTCCAAGCCCTATTAACAAAATCGGGCATACACTAAAAAAAATCAAAAAGAAATAAAAATCCTAACAGGAAGGTTCTAGCAATCACACAGCAGGATGACTCGACTTTACCACAACAAACCTAGAGATTTCTAGCAAACAACAAGCATGATGGCTCACTTAGATTGTTTCTAGACTAGCTTCTATATCTCGAAAGGGAATTCGTTACAATTTAAGCAAACCCCTCTGGAATCAATCCGAGTCAAAGTAAGTTGAATCGAGGCGAGGGAAGCTTAGTGGAGCTTTGATACCCAAGGCCTCACCGCAGTACAAGGCGGTGCAGTCACGCATTCAACTCACAGAAACCGTCATGAACTTCGAAGTATGCTAAAAGAATAACCAATATCCTTCGAAAATTTTTCCTAACAAGCTCGATACCCTATAGGTCTCTTTCTAATCAGATTTTAAAGCTTGGGTTCGCGTTAGGTTTTGTTCTCCTAAAGCGGGCAAGAAGGGAGCGGTGATGAAATCCGAACCCTTATCTTGTTTAGGCCAGGCCTTGCCCTTTACTAGGAAAATAAAGACATTCTGGTTCGTCCTCAAACAATTAGCACCTTACGGAGTATAGTAACTCGCTTGCAGGGGATTCGCGAGTGTTTCGATTGGACTTACCTCCCGTACCAGACGGGGGATGAACCGTTGTCGTCGACTCGGGCCACGACTCCTATGCCGTGTGCGAACCCGAGGGGCCGAGGTGATATTGTAATCACCGTCCTTCCCTGCACACAGTTTGTATTTAAGGGTACCCTTCTGTAGGGTTTAAAAATTAAAGTCCAAATGTCCAGTCCAATTTAAAGTTCAAAAAGAAAAAGAAAAAAAATTACAGTTTTCCTCACACACTCAAAAAGAATTAAAAATTAAATCCTAAAATTGTCCTCTTTTCTTCTCTTTTCGCTTTTCGCTTTAAGCTTTTTCCTCTCCAAGTCCTTAGTTTTCACTTTAAACCTGCAAAATAAAGACAAAAAGAAACGTAAAAAGGAACAAACAATTTAAAAAAAAATAAATAATAAACCTAAAAAAAAAAAAATTCTACCTAAGCACAAATCCGCGTCGGCGGCGCCAAAAATTTGATGTATTTTCAAATGTTGTTGTAGATAGTGGTGAAAACTGGGTTCTTTTCGAACTTGTGAAGGTAACTCTTTTTTTTAAGATTTAAACAAATAAATAAATGAAGGAAATTAATAGTAATGTCAAGATTTTAGAAAGATTAAGGCTCAGGATTCACTATTACTTCAAGTTGATTGGTTATAAATAATATTTCAGAAATTATTATTAAGCTCTTTTTCTTATTAAATCACTTTATAATTTAAAAGGTGTCCAAGTATTAAGTTGTAATCCTTAAGCATGATTTATCAAAGAATTATTATAAGCATAAAACATCAAACTGATTCACAACTAATTAAGAAAACCATTTTATCCTTTTTTTTTATATTTATCCAAGTGAATTAAATAAAGTAAATAATTAAAGAAATTATAAATTAAAATATTTCCAATCAAACATGAGTGAATAGATCCTCCATTGCCTCAATCACCAAGAATTTAGCCTCTCATCATGTTGGAAAAATACTCAAAAGATTTTATTAATGCTCAGAGGTTGAGTACAAATGATGAAATAAAAAGAAATCGTTTTAAGATTGTCCTTTGCGACACACAGGAAGCGTAGGGAAGAACGACACTTCAGAAGTGCTGTAAGCTCGTCGCGGGAAAGGAACTGAGAATTGTCGCAAATATGCGACACTAATCAACGACTTTCCTGGACTGTACAACGTTCTTCGTGTTCTTCCTTTAACAGCAGCAGAACTTTTTCTCTGTCGACTCTTCTGGTGATTCTCTCGGCTATAAATCTCTCCCAATCCCGTGCCAACCTTTCCCAAACTGTTTTGCCTTGTATATATAGTGTTTCAGGACCAAAAATCCCCTCATTTATTGCGTATATTCTCCATTTAATCCGAATATTCCTTGTTGCCCATAATAACGATAATTTCCATTTTTAAGCCCATGCACGCGTTAGATTTGATCCTGCACGCTCTAGTTAGCCTTCTCCACGTCTCATCACTCTTCCAACGCTAGTAGAACTCCTCCATGCACACAAGAACTTCAATTTTTTGCTCGTGTTAAAGTACACATGCTCTGTTTTGGGTGTGTGAATCATCACGCGTTTTCCAGCCAATTCCGATCGAACCCACTGCCCAAAATGTGTTCCTTAACCTATATCACATCTCTCTATCAAATTTCAGCCATTGAATCGACCCGTAACCCCTTCATTTTTGTGATCAAACTTCTGCCAGTTGAGAATTTCATTTCCCGCCAAAAAACAGTTTTCAAACGAAGAAGAAAGGGTGTCCCCCTATCCTGAACTGGGGTGCGAATAGCAGGTGTCCACTGAGGTGCCCCTTAACCGATAGTGAGAGTCCGAATAACAATTGTCTTTCAAGGGTGCCCAGGGCAACTTTTCGAGCTGATTTTTCCGAAAATGTTTATTTCCAAAAAATACCTAAAAACACACAAAACACTATAATAAGGACAAAAACAAGTACTAACAATACTTAACATTGAGGACAAATTAGACACGGAAATGTTTATTCGAGAGAAATCCCTTCAGATCAAGCACCTTTGAAAGAGAATACATCGAATTTTGATCTGAAAATAAATTATAGGAAAGGATATCTTATATATCTTCGAAATAGGTATTTCGATGACACCGTACTACCGAAAACATATTTTTCCAAAAATATGAATATTCCCAAGCTACATTTTCGTTAACTAGATTTATTCCCATAACTCACACACAAAGTGCCTAATCTTGCTTTCTCACACATATGATCCGCACACTTAGTGAGGATGCAACACTAATTAAAAAGAGGGGGTCTAACAACCACACCCAATATTTCGCTTAGCAATCTGTATGGACAAACTCCAATATAATTCCAAGAGAATCAACTAAACAGTCAGACTCAATCAATGGAAATATATCCAAGAGTTGTATCTCTGTTTCACAATGTAATCAACAAATCAAACAGATAGAAATACGTGAGCCTGATTATTATGTGAAACAACTTGAACGGTACCAAAGACCAATGTTCAAGTGTAAATTAATATAATCAACAACCAAAGGTTGGATTCTTTAAATTGATAGAACTACGCCCAACCTGTGATATTTCTATTATATAACAAAATATAATAAGGAAAAGAAATAACACAGACACCAGAAATTTTGTTAAAGAGGAAACCGCAAATGCAGAATAACCCGGGACCTAGTCCAGATTTGAACACCACACTGGATTAAGCCGCTACAGATACTAGACTACTACAAGTTAACTTCGGACTGAAATGTAGTTGAGACCTAACCAATCTCACACTGATTCAAGGTACAGTTGCGCTCCTTACGTCTTTGAATCCCAGTAGAACTCTACACACTTGATTCCCTTAGATGATCTCACCCACAACTAAGAGTTTCTACGACCCAAAGTCGAAGACTTGATAAACAAATTTGTATCACACAGAAAATTCTATTTTATAGATAAATCTGTCTCCCACAGATAAACCTATGAGTTTTGTTTCGTTTTTTGATAAATCAAGGTGAACAAGAACCAATCGATATACCCGACTTATATTCCCGAAGAACAGCCTAGAAATATCAATCACCTCACGATAATCTTAATCGTATGGTAGCGAAACAAGATATTGTGGAATCACAAACGATGAGACGAAGATGTTTGTGATTACTTTTTATCTTTCCTATCGGAGAATAAATCTCGAGGCAATCTTAAAGAAGATAGTACTCAATATGATAGAAAATGCAAGATCAGATCACGCAACTACAGAGAAAATAGTTGGGTCTGGCTTCACAATCCCAATGAAGTCTTTAAGTCGTTAACCTACAGGGTTTCGTGAAAAACCTAAGGTTAAAGTAGAATTGACTCTAGTCTCAACTAGTATCACACAAGAGGTATGGGGATTAGGTTTCCCAGTTGCTAGAGTTCTCCTTTATATATTCTCCAAATCAGGGTTTGCAATCAATGTTACCTTGGTAACAAAGCATTCAATATTCACTGTTAGATGAAAACCTGATTAGACTCAAGCTAATATCTTTCAAGTCAAAGTCAAGAACTCAAATATAACTGGTTACGACACATATAACTCTTTAAGCACGCAACATACTAAACCTGTCCATAATCACAAACGCAATTCATTTACATGCAAATGAAATGCACCTTCATTTAGATATGAGTAAACGTACCTAAACGTATACACCTTGTTGGCTCAACAATAATTAACCGAAATAGCCATATGAACACTTTCATATCAACCTTATTCATCTTAACCATAACTAGTTCAAATGACTCAAATGAAACTAGTTCTAGAATTATTCAATTGTGTATATTCCCATAGAAATATACAAGACACAATTGAACAAAAATAGATTCTGATTCACTCGAATCAAGTCATGAACATTATAGCCACGGTTTGCAAAAGATTGCATTCCTTATTATATAAATGTATTAGTTCATGAACAAACCGATTTTAGAACATCATCCACTTAGTTATGCATACGGGTACGCGTACCTAAGTAGCCGGACCAAGTTTGGGTTTCGCCAATACGCGAACTGGTACCGCATACCATCCAAACTCATCAGAAATTTACAGACCTAAACCTTACGCCAGTACGTGTACCGGTATGCATACCAGGTTCCCGGACTTCTCAAACCAACCAATACGTATAAGGGTATGCATACCATGGTTCCCGGACATGGATTACATATATGCAAGAACGCACAATATGCTTAAATACAATTGTTCTAAACTCTCATTTCAACCATTGAAACATTCTTAGAAGACGGGAATAGCTGTCTCACACAAACTATTAGCTTCAAAGCAATTTTCAAGTGATTGAATGATCAATACGAAACATTCTGAGTCTACATCAAATGACTGTCTCACACAAATCATGTAAGATGTTACCAGGCGATTTTCACATGATCATATTTTGACTTTCGTCAAGAATATAAGATGAACTTGGTTAAAACAAAATCTTACCAACACATATTTCGAGAAATATGTAAGCGAGTTAAACTCAGCTCGAAATATCAACTGTGTATAATTGAAGTCTATATAGCTATAGGACTTTTGTCTCAAATAGGAGATAGAGTAGATAGACTTTTGAGTTCGAGTCTCCACATACCTTTTGTTGATGAATTTCCACAAGCTTCCCTTAATAGTTCTTCGTCTTCAATCGATGAACGTCGTGAATTCTAATGCTCAACTACACTTTCTATCCTAATCCGAGACTTAGCTATAAGTAGACTAGAAATCAAGACTTATAATTTTGGCAACTAAACTTGAAAACAAGCTTGAGATAGAAACGCTTGCGAGTTCGATCGAGCAGTGCTCTAACACCTAATACCGTTTAAGGAGTATTAGTATGAGAATTTCTCTCATAATGGGTTCCATAACGCATATAGTGTTTTAAATCTAGTAGAGTATATTATGAATGACTTATCTTATTACCTCGATACATAAAAAATACCGGACCTTCGTGAGAATCAAGATATTGAGGAGAGGATAACACTAAAGATCTATCTGTCAGAACCGAATTTTTTTACCATGTTCAAAAGTTGTTCAACTCTTCGTTTTAGAAAATAGACTTCCCTTTTGAACATGAACCATTAGGATTATGATTAGATTGATCACCGAACTTGCATGAGAGAATCTCAGTTGTTCTTGGTTTTCGACAATCGAGCATTTTGTCATTTTCCCTTTTTCTAGGATATTTCTAACATCATAAGATATATCCATTTTAAAAATTATTGGATTATCAATGGATCAAGAGGGAAACAATTCCACAACTAGTGAAATATTAGTTGTATCCTATACTTGAGAGTTGTATGAATCTGAGGTCTCATCAAGAGTTACAACAAGAGCCTTTCTTCCAGTGTATTTTCTCAAATTAGGATAGTCTTTAGCCAAATAAATGAAACCTTTACACTTGAAGCATTGTGGTTGATATTCATCATCTTTCTATTGATTCTTTTGGTTCTTGGCCGGAACCCGATTATGAGGACGAGCAGAATGATGATTATCCTTTACGAATCTCTTATTCTTACTTTTTAAGAGATCTTAAAACTGCCTAGTAATCAATGACATGGTTGAATCAATATCCTTTTATAAATTTCCTGCAATCAGTTCATTTGGATTATGTGCCAATCTAATTTTTTTCTTCCTTGATTGCAACTTTTGGATTTATTTCTACTTTGAATGCAATACATCTAGGATGATTATATTAGGACTCATGATCGAAGTTCTTTAGATTTCCAACAAGGGAGCTTCTAGAAAGTGTCGAAAGATCGTTTGCTTCCATAATTGCGTGTTTCTTAGACTTGTATCTATATGGTAATGATCTGAGAATCCTGCACACTATATACTTTTCAAAAATTGTCTTTCCGAGAGAGAAAGAAGCATTGACAATCTCAGAGAGTTTTGCATGAAACTCCTCAAAGGCATCGTTATCATTCATACAAAGGTTTTCACAATTACAAGTGAGAGTTTGTAATCTAGCTTATTTTTCTGATGTGTTACCTTCGAATACAATCTCAAGAATATCCAAATCTTCCTTCGAAGTTTGACACCTGGAGACATGATGTCGAAGGTCTCGGATATTTGCATGTATTATGACATTCAAACCATCCGAGTTCTGCTTGGTGAGAGCCTTTTTTTTCACTTGAGTATAAAGCTAAGCATTTAAACTCAGTTTCTGATTTTTTTTATTACTTTTGGACGATTATACCCATCAACGACTAATAGCAGACTTCCACCACAGATAGTTTGTACTATCAAATCTTGGTGGTACGTCAACTGAACTCGATTCATGTGAACCTGAATTCTTTACCTTATAGGTTGGATCACACCAAACACAAGATATTTTCGTATTTGCCTGCATTGATGCCAATTGAAATGACGAGGGTACCAAGTACACCACAATCTTTTCGATATCAACCTATATAAAAAATGAATTGCGTGGTCTAATATATGAAGAGACTGTCAAGAAGATAGCAACCACAAGGTATACACTTGGTATATATAATAGGCATGGAAACCGAACCTAACTACAAGGATCAAACCCAAGTGTTTTGATTAATGTACAAGTGCAATTACTTTATTATAACTAAAGATATTATTATAATGCAGAAAGTAAAGTAAAAGCACACAACAAGATTTGTTAACGAGGAACCCGCAAATTCAGAAAATCCCCCCAGACTTAGTCCAGTTTTGAGTACTCTCATAATTAAGCCGTTATATATGTGCCTACAACCAATCTGGACAGCACACATGATTCCTAAGATAGAGTTCACTATCTTAAGTTGCTTCACCAGTCGTGAAGACTTCTTGCACTCAACTCATTTGGATGGTATTCCGAAAGAGTAAATGACTAATCTGTATTCGGTAACCGCTCTATCAATATCAAGAAGTAAATCAGAGATTTAACTGAGTCAAACAAAGTTTCTTCCGTTTAAATAATATAAACTCATGTATTCGGTTAGATCATGCAAGATCTAGATTATCAAGATAATCAGATCTAGGTTTACAATCTATCAAATTCGGATCCCGAAGAAGACCACCACATGATAGATTGCCGGTCTATATGACTAGCAATAAGATGTGTATCAAAAGATATCAAAGCTAAGTCGGATCCCAGCTGATCAAGTATGTTCACGAAGTAAATCATAAAGATAGGAAACCAATAAGAAATCTTATTGTCTTCAAATCTTTAATATCTCCAATGTACCAGCACCAACAAACTTGATTCCCTTGTGATCGATCAAGCATAAAACAAAGTCTATTAACAATGGAAGATTACAAGTCTATCGTTAGATTTAAAGACAGAACTAAACTACCGTCAATCCTTGATCTAGTTTGAATGACCTTGTATCAGAAGAAAAGGCTCTCAAGAATAAATAAACTAGGTGCAATCAAGGTTTAACCTTCTTTAGTCAATCAAATCAATAATCAGAACTAAATAACAATACGGTTCTAGTTTCCCACCGACGGTACTACATAGACACTTCTTGATCCAGCAACAATCTTTAAACTAGCGCACGTAAGAGATTTCACGTAATTAGCTTACTCTCCTCTCCAAGATAATACAACAAGTAATACCATTAGTCGGCTACCACAGTGATTACAAAATGAAGTGCATGTGTCAAGATATGTTTGTAAGAGGAAAAAACTTCATATTTATAGACCAAGGTAGTTTGGACACCAAAGAATTTCCATAACAGAAAATATCAAGAGATATACAATAAACACCAATTTTCGGTTTTGTCAAATTCCAACTAATACTCAACTAATAAGCCGAAATCCCTCATGGGTGACAAATCAAATTAATATTAACTAGTATATTTTATTAATATATGTTCCAGAGATATGTTTTGCTTGCTGGAAAATAAAACATATAAACTCGAAAACCCTAATTAAAAGACTCTCAAATATTTCAGTTTTGCGATCTCACCTTGAGTTCGAATTACCATTTATGTCGTCATCTTGAACTTTCCTTAATTACAACTCATACTCCGATATTCACAAAACCCTAAAGTATATGTAAAACCGGAAATATAGGAATACTATTGGGATCGGTCATGTAAGAGATCCCCAATAGGGACCGGTCCAGCTATAGATCCCCAAAGGCAGGGATCGTTCCTGCTATAGATCTCCAATAAGGATCAGTCCTAATATATATCCCCAATAGGAATCGGACCACCAATCCCATTGATTCCTTTCAACTATGAAACAAGTTTCGCAAGTTTACTTTCTTAAAATCATGTTGTTACATATATTTTTCTAGTAACAAGTTACAAAGATATTGTCTATGTCGGAATAACGAAGTTCAAAATATAGACGTTATACTTTGTAATTCAAAATACTAAAGTTGTGATACAACTTGTATATTTTTCCTTGAGACTTTGATCATAATAGAATGATCAAGTCTCTAATACTAGATATTCATATATATAACTTTGCATACGATGTTTACAATCCAAACGACTTGAAAGTAACATAGATAAAAATGGAAACAAGTCAAGTATTGTATTAATAACCTCAAACAGAAGGATGATGTGTTTGTTGATGTCGATACGTCTTGAGGTTCTTTAGTAACACGAGATTGTCTCAACGTTTCTATATTTCCTAGTCTAACCTAACAAAGTTGACTATAGTGATATAATCAAGCGACCTTGAGTTTTGGAACTAAAATATGACAACCAACTTGACATACCAATGCTTGACCGGTTCAGACGAGCAATGCTCTAACAGTAGTTAAAATTAGGGTTTCAAAAAAACACCTAATGATCTGATTCAACTCAGGGTTTTGGAGATAATATGGCACAACTGATAATTAGGTTAACATATTATCAAATGTAAATTGAACAAATTACAGAAACTAAAAAAAATAAATCCCCAATTCAGATATTTAGGGTTTATGAAAAAAATCCCAAATATGAAAACTAGGGGTTTCTGATCGAAATTTAGTTCACGTATAATCGAACGAAAACTCAAAAAATTACTGGAAAATAAAAAAAAATCCCCAATTTATAAATTTAGAGTTTATGAAAAAAATCCAAAATCACAAAACTAGTGTTTCTGAATCGAGATCGAAATATGCAAAAGTTTAGAGAACAAGAACCACTACCTTGTAATGTTTGTGAACATCTTGATATCACTCAGCAGGGAGCTTTTGTAAAAGGGTATCCAGAAGAAAATTGTATTGTCCTCAGAAATGGTGAATGAGTTAACTACTAAAAGAAGAGGGGGAAATGTTGCTTTAAAATTCGATATCACTCAAGGATTCAATTCTCTAAGTTGGATTTTTCTTTTTGAAGTAATGTTGAAATATAGTTTCTCTACTAAGTGCATTCAATTGCTAAAGTTACTTTTCAACTCTGCAAGACTTTCGGTGCTTATCAATGGTGGTCCAGCAGGCTTTTTCCAAGTGGGGAGAGGATTAGGACAAGTTGGCCCACTCTCACATATTCTTTTTATTATTGCTGAAGTTTTTTAAGTAGAAATTTAATCCATTTAGTAAACTCCAAGAAAATTGCTCCAATGGTTATTAGAAATGGATACATCCATCACATATTTTCTTTGCCGATGATATTTTTATCTTCTTCAATGGAGAAAAGAGGAGTCTTAATCATTTGAAGAAGCTTTTAATGGACTACCAACAATCTTCTGGTCAAGTAGTAAATCAACGGAAGAGTAAATATTTTGTAGGTGGGGTAACTAAGGCAAGAAGAAACCAAATTGTTGTTAATATTCAAATTTCCCTCTCCGATTTTCTTGATAAATATTTGGGAGTAACTCCGAAGCAAGGAAGCGTCAAGACAAGTGATATTTGGTATGTGGTAGAAATGTTGCAAAGTAAATTGGCTTGTTGGAAGGGTAGATTGATGGCTTTTAAAGAAAGTGAAAAGACGAGGGTACCCAAATATACCTCAATCTAAAACTTTTCCACCTATAAGTGCTTTCTCCGAAAGTGATTGTCTATGGACTGAGTCGAGACAATACAACTAATCGGTTCACACTTCGTGTGATCGTCTATGGATACGAGATCGAGACAATACGACAACAAGATAACTTGCGTGACTGACTATGGATACAAGATCGAGACAATACAACAACGAAGTATGATTACTTGATAATAGGTTCGGACTTAACCAAACACAATAGGATTGCTATCAAGTAAATAGGAATTAACGTTTGTGTATTTTACTTCTAACTATAATAAAATAATTATAATTGCGGAGATAGAAAAGTAAAAGACACAACAAGATTTTTTTAACGAGGAAACCACAAATGCAGAAAACCCCGGGACCTTGTCCAGAATTGAATACTCTCAGAATTAAGGCGCTATACAAAATCTAAACCAACTTCGTATAGTTGAGACCAAGCAACTAAACCTATAGTTCACTTAGTTCCCTCAGTATTCATGCGCCTCCAACTTGTAATAAGTCACGCATTTGGAACAATTCCTTTGGTTCGTATTTCAAACAGTAAAGGAACAACAAATTTGTTCGGTAACAACTATTTTCAAACGATTGATATGAGTTTGACAAAAGGCTCTTCCGTTTATCCAAATAAACTCCTTTATCAGGTTCTTAGATCTATCTATTAACAACTATCAATATCAAAGTAATTGTCTAGACTATGCAATCAATACTTTGAATCACAAAGAATTGTATTGATGTCGATCTACTCAACTAATCAATCAAGGTTATCACAAAGATAAACTGATTATAGTTGGATCCCCAGCCGATCAAGTTGTGTGCACACCAAAGATTATGAACTCAAATCAGAAATCTTCTTTGTCTTCAAATCTTCTTAGATTTTCAATAAACACCTGCACACAAACAACTTGAATCTCTTGTGATCAATCACACACAGAACGGAGTCTGTTAACGATGGATTACCACAAGACGTCTTTAGATATACAAACAGTTCTAAAGATCCCCGTCGATACTTCGATCTAGTTTGAGTGAATCTTATATCAGAAGAGAAGATTCTCAAGCATAAACAAACAAGGTGCAATCAAAGTTCAACAACCGTTAGTCAATCAAATCAATCGAAAACTAATGATAAACTGCAATTATCTACCAACGGTACTCGTAGAGCTTCCCAATACCAAAGAAGTCTTTAAAACGAGCGGTCATAATAGATTTCGCCTAATTAGGATACTTTCCTCTCCGAATAGACGACTCCACCAGTAACAACACAACTAGGTAGTTTTGCTGGCTCCGAGGATTAGTCTGCTTGAAATGCAAACTTCAATATTTATAGACCAAGGAAGTTTGGACACCAAGGAATATCCAAAACCGAATATTCTCAAAGATATGCAATAAAGGCAAAATCGGTTTTCATAATTCCTAGAAATGCAATGTCCAAATATTGAACGAAATCTTAGTAGAAAATCTCCAATTAGTAAATGCATATTACTAATTTTTATTTTCTAAAGATATGCATTTAATTGCTGGAAATTAAAAGCATATAAAAATTAAAAACCTTAATTACTGCACATGTTCAAAGTATGTCGACATCTTTAATTTGTGATCCTTTTTCATATTTACAATTTTGGAATCGATTTGCCACACTTCTAAACGAGTTTAAAATTGGTTCATCTGACTTCCAAGAACTATGTGATTGATCATCATATCAAATCACCATTAATGGGTTTCACGGTTCTACCAAAATACAAAGCTTCGGTTCTACCTCCATGTGGGTACTAGGATCGGTCACACTAGATTTCCAAAAATTGGTTGACTAGGTACTAGGATCGGTTACCACATATTTATGGTATTTAACTTGTATTCGGTTGCACAAGTCATAGGATCGGTTACCTATTACTAAGACTTGTTGTACCTCTTACAAGTATCGATTCCACATACTTGTGATCGGTTGCACCTCTTACTAGGATCGGTTCCCCAATGTCTAGAATTGGTCATGCCAATTACAACATATCGATCATACCATCTCAGGTGATTACTTAAGATCGGTTTCACTAATAAAAGTCATACCAATACAAAAGTCAGGCATTGTGAATAGTTTTACCAAGATACATAAACAAGTTATGAACGGTTATACTAAACACACATATTGGTAATCCAAAGATTTGCAATGAACAACAATACCAATAAGCCTAGCGATTTCCCTTTCGATTCATAAAACAAGTTCATAAATTTACTTCCTTTAAACGAATATAAAACATTGTTTCCTATGACGAAATCTTCACCCATACCCATACATAATCGCAATAGCATTCATACGATTATGTCGATGTCTTATATACGAAGTTCAAAAGATAGACGTTATACTTCGTATTGTAATTCCTTAATACTATGTCTAACTAGAGTATAATCATTCACAACTTCACATTTATGTTTTCAATATGCACGACTTGAAAGATACGTTAGGAATGAACATTTCAAGTCGAATATTACTAACCTCAAGTGGAAGGATGATGTCGTCGTTGTATCTCTTTACTTCTTCACATTCTTCAAGTCTTCACGTAATACTTGTAAGTCTCATATCCTAGTAACTTTCTAGCTAACCTATACGAAGTTGACACTAGTAAATAATCCAGCGACTCTTTAAATGAGTTTTGATTCACTAAAATATGACAACCAAACTTGACATACCAACGCTTGGTGGGTTCAACCGAGCTATGCTCTAACAATCTCCCTCTTTGTCAATTTTAGTGACAAAACTCTTACATCATATGGATAAACAAATTACAAGAATTCATTACACATACACTTCATTCCAAGTTTCAACAACACAATAACCTGTATACATTCAATCCATAAATGTCGTTGTTGACATTATAATAACAAAGCTAATACTCCCCCTAAAGGTAAGATAGGTAGATTTTCAATCTGCACGTCTTTGTTATTCCCTTTGTAGTTAAGATAACCACAAGTATCAATATGACATGTTACTCCCCCTTAGTATATGCTTCACTCTTTCATTAGATATAACGTTTAACCATCATTTTCCTTTCCTTAGTGATACCAAATCACTTGTTTACTCCATATATTTCTCCCCTTTTTTGTCACGAAATGACAAAGGTACGAGCAAATAAAAGACAAACATAAAGGATCTTACAAATCTTAAAAGACTTGCATAAACTATAAGAGTTAAGCACGAGGTTTCCACACACTATTTTAGACAACCAATATCAAAACTGAAACTACAAAGTAATTTTGTTTTGATATGTTACCAAGGAAACAATTGCCCGAAGCAATTTTCCCTAATAGTTTAGCAAATCAAAAATTGAATAAGCACTTAGTTCTTTTGCTAAACCGATTATACAAATACAATCGCTTGTTCGATAAGACCAAAATAAAGATCAGAATTAACTATATTTTTCTCATGAGGTTCTAATTATTCAAATAATAACTTAGACCTTTCACTTTTAAACAAGACAAGTACTAAGTTAGTTAACTAGCATTTCTTGTTAAGGCATTCGATTAGACTTGAATAACTGAAACCTCCACTTTGATAAGTCTAACTAAGACCAGAATTAACTTAGTTTTTCTTATCTGGAATCGAACTAAACTAAACAATTGATCCCGAAAACCTTTTTGTTAAGCCATAAACAATTCATACAAACCAATTAAATCAACTTGCATAATTATTTACCTCAACCGGAAGCAATTGAAACAAACATAGACATTATAGTACCACAATTGCACCGAAATTTCATAAGCCTAAACAATTGATATCAAACCATAAAGCAAGATAACAATAGTTTTTCTTAACCGGAAACAATTGAATCACACACACATCCATACACAAATAATGGAATAAACATCAATTGTACCGAATTTTGTTAAGCAAAAGCAATAAATATATGCAATAAAATCAGGATTTTCTTAAACAGGAAAACGATTAACTAACAAATTCGTTACCTCAAATTTCGCATCCTATTCACCCTTTTCTTTGCATCTTTTCGGGGAGGAATATCACTGTGTTGTCATCCTCTTGCAAGACAAAAGAACAACAACAAAGACCAACCTTTACCAGAGAAAGGTTGAAAATCGGTTTTAACTAATGCGATGCAAAAGTTGAAAACCCCGAAACACATATACTTTTATGCTAAACCAAATGATTCAACATATTGTGACTTTCTCACATATTAGTTTCAATCGGAACCCCTTATGATCCTTTGATAAAGCCTACCAACATGGGATAGAACTTAATCCTGCTAAATCAAAAGGTCACCCAAACCATAAGGGTTCACACCATATGAGATCGAATATTAAGGTTATGAAAACCGAAACCAAACATCCCATAACGTACATAGCAATAATATAAAGCATTCAAGCACATGCTATGTAATCGAAAACTATCACAAGAAAAATTATAAAATAATAATTTTATTCATAATAATAGATAGTTTTATTCAAAATAGACCTTATACAATTATTGAAAGAACTCAAAAACTGATGTATTTTTTATCTCTTGAAGACAAATTAATCCTCATTTGTTTGCTCATCAGAATCTTCTTCAGAGTCTTGTTCTTGTTCACCTTTTAGAAACTCATTAGGATTCCTTCAAGAGTTTCCGGATCATCTCTATAGGCAAAGGCCAACTGTTTTCGAATACAGTCTAATTGTCTCCCAAGACGTAAAATATGGAACATGAAATCTCCATTGCTATAGATTTGATCATTGAAAAACGGGGGTCTAACAACACCACCAAATATTTTGCTTAGCAATCTGTATGGACAAACTCGAATATACTTTTAAGAGAATCAACAAGACTCGATCAATTAAAAGTATATCAACGAGTTTATATCTCTCTCTTGATTTGATTTCCTCAAACAAAAACTGCGAGTACTAATCAAATACAAGGAATAACTTGGATGGTACCAAAGACCAATATCCAAGTGTCCATCAATATCAATCAACAACCGTTAGGTAGGATTCTCCAATTGATTTATCTAACGTACAACATGTATTATTTCAATTATAAAGATAAAACAATATACTGCGGAAATTAAAATAACACAGACACCAGAAATTTTGTTAACGAGGAAACCGCAAATGCAGAAAAACCCCGGGACCTAGTCCAGATTGAACACACACTGTATTAAGCCGCTACAGACACTAGCCTACTCCAAGCTAACTTCGGACTGGACTGTAGTTGAACCCCAATCAGTCTCTCACTGATCCATGGTACAGTTGAACTCCCTACGCCTCTGATCCCAGCAGGATACTACGCACTTGATTCCCTTAGATGATCTCACCCACAACTAAGAGTTGCTACGACCCAAGGTCGAAGACTTGATGACAAACAAATCTGTCTCACACAGACAAGTCTATCGAAGGATTAATCTGTCTCCCACAGATAAACCCTAAAAGGTTTTGTTTCGTCTTTTGATAGTAATCAAGGTGAACAGGAACCAATTGATAATCGGGTCTTATATTCCCTAAGAACAGCCTAAAGTTATCAATCACCTCACAACAATCTTAATCGTATGGTAGCGAAACAAGATGTTGCAGAATCACAAACAATGAGACGAAGATGTTTGTGATTACTTTTTATATCTTGCCTATCGGAGATATCAAATCTCGAGCCAATCAATCTGATTGTACCCGTACGATAGAAGATGCAAGATCAGATCACATAACTACGATAAAAGTGGTATCGGTCTGGCTTCACAATCCCAATGAAGTATTTAAGTCGTTAACCTGGTTTTAGAAGAAGAAAACCAAAGGTTAAAGGAGAACCGACTCTAGTACGCAAACTAGTATCACACGTAAGGTGTGAGGATTAGTTTTGCACAATACTAGATGTCTCTTTTATATAGTCTTTCAAATCAGGGTTTTGCCTTGGTAACAAAGCAATCAATATTCACCGTTAGATGAAAAACCTGATTTAGATTCAATCTAATATTTCTCAACCGTTAGATCGAAAACTTAGCTTGTTATACACAAATGAACTGCACGTTTCTAGGTTTGTTAACCGTACCCAAACGTGTACATTGTTGGTTCAACAATAGTTAACCAAAAGGTTAGCCATATGATAATTTCATATCAACCATGTTCTTCTTCACCATAACTAGTTCAAATGACTCAAATGAACTAGTTAGAGAGTTGTTCAATTGCAAGGAAATATTATGTAACTACACAAGACACAATTGAAGCAAAGATGATTTGATTCACTTTGAATCGGTTCATGAACTTTTATAGCCACGGTTTGCAAACTGCATTCCTTAGTATTTTTAAAGTTTAAGTTCAGAACTCATCTTCAGATATATAACCTTCTTAAGTTCGCATACTAGGTTCGCATACTTAAGCAACCGGCAGAGTTTACAAACTCCAGCAGAAAATCTCGGCAAGAGACCTTCCGCCGGTTTGCGGACTGGGTTCGCGGACTTAGCTCACGCAAGTAGTTTGTCAACTCCAACAGAAATTCTCGGGTTTGAGAACTTCGGCAGTTCGCGGAATTGGCAACAAGCCATTCTTCCGGTTTCTCTTGATCAACAAAGTTCGCAAACTTTGGTTCAAGGAATAGGACTTATACATAAATGTGTTTCCACAATAATGCTTATGTCCATAATTGGTTATGTAATCCAAACTCTCATTCCAATCATTGAAACATTCTTAGAGGACGTTATATAATTGTTACACCATTTCTCGTCAAAGCAATTTTCAAGATGATTGAAACATATCATGACTTTCGTCACTAGGTAAAGATAAACTTGGTCGAAGCGAAAAGCCTACCAACACATATTTCGAGATATAGATAGGCGAGGTATACTCGGCTCGAAATACCAAATGTGTATAATCTAAGTCTATATATATATAGCATACGACTTTTTGTCTCAAGAAGTAGGAGATCGACTAGATAGACTTTTGAGTGACAGATAAGTTCAAGTCTTCACATACCTTTTTGTCGAGAAGTTCCACCAGTTCCTTGAGTGTTCTTCTACTTGTATGATGAATCGCCATGAAGTCCTTGAGCTCAACTACACTTTCTATCCTAGTCCGTGACTTAGCTATAATAGACTAGAAGTCAAGACTTATAGTTTTGATCACTAACATTGACAAACATGATTGATATAACAATGCATGCGAGTTCGACCGAGCAATGCTCTAACAATCTCCCCCTTTGTCAATTTTAGTGACAAAACTATCAATACATATGGAATCCAAAAAAGATAAAGAAACTTAAGTAGCTCCTATTCCACATGTCTAATCTTCAACATTCCTCGAAATCTTCGTCACTTCCAAGTACTCCAATGATCCCAAAGGTTGTAAGTTTAGCATCACCGCTGTTGAAGATCCGTAGTTATAACAATGAGAAAGCATCGGTCTCGATCATTGTTATACAGTGTCATACTATTATTACACAGCATCAAAGTTCAATTGTATCACCACTTCAACAATAATACTATGGTGATATGTATCACTCCCCCTTAGTCAATACTCCATCTCACATGGAAACCACTCCCCCTTACATAATGACCCGGAGACCATATGTATTTGTAGTGTGAACTACATATTAATTCTCCCCCTTTTTGTCAATAAAATTGGCAAAGGTACAAGAACGAGATCATAATGAAATTTCCGTAAGAGACATTTCATGACTAAAAAGAAAGAACACACATCATCTTATTTAGATGCAATCATATAGCCGAAGCTAATAGCATTCATCAAGGAGTTTAAAGATACAAGATAACCCCTCTAAAATTCCACAGCCGCACACCCCTCAAGATATGACCATTAAGCACAAGTTCGAAAGAACTCTCCCCTATTTGATGTCATTCCCGAAAGAACAACAAATAAAAAAACCATAAGAATGATTTTTATTGGACACCAAAAACCATAAGAATGATTTTTTATATCCAAAAACTCAATCAAATTAATCACAAGTAAAACCCGTGACTAATTTAATCGGTATACGCAATCAAATCAAACACAAAAATTGATCAATTCAATTGTTTGTGCTCAACATAAGAAAACTCATGGAGACACAAATATACTCAACTAGATTAATTACAAGAGAACCCATAATTAATCTAATTGGAATACACAACCAAACTAATTACGAAAGTAATCAATTTAATTGTCAATTGTTTTGCTCGACATAAAAAAACTTACGGAGCAATAACTAAATAACCAAACAAGATGGTTAATTTAGTTCAAAATGCTCAACATAAAGTACCTTACGGAACAAACAACAAAGCTAATCAAAAATAATCAACTTGGTTGTATCGTGCTCAATATAAGACACATTACAGAGCCTCACCGTAATACATACGAATATGGATCAGGGATGATCAATACTGCGGAATACACAAGGATTCATTCTATCTTCAATCATTATTTGCATAACAACAATAATAGACATAATCCTTGAAAACAAAAGATTTTAACCTATTTTCCATCAACATAATTGACAATATAGGCTTAACTTTTGTATTTGTCAAAAGTCCATTCATCCTTTTACTAATATGTGAATATCGAACACGAACGACTTTACTTTTGACAAAGTATGGGACCTTCAAGTTCACGGACGCAAACATACATATCCCATAACAAGTTGTAATATAACAAATCATAAATATTAATACTGCAAAAACATCATCCTCCAAGTATTTTTAGAATTTTATACTAAACAAAACTAAAAAGAACACAAGAAGATGAAAAATAATAGCTATGTGTAGTCACAATCATTGCTATTCAAGCAATAGTTATTCTTCCAACTAATCAAAAAAGAAGAAATCCTAGGCAACAAATAAATCTCAGTTTTCTTTGATGATTTCATACCTCTGGAATGGTCCATCGAAATAGGAGTCACTGATATCCTTGATTTTGTTGACTGTAGAGACACCATGTTCATGAGTCAGAACGTTAATTTTTCGATCAACAATGCGAACAAAGTGTCGAGCCTTAGGGCAGTCAAGAATAACTTTCTTCTGATTCCTGATCAAGATATTCTGAGTACCAAGGATTTTTTCCTGTCCATCAATAAGCTGGTTTATCTGCAGTTGAAGATTAGCAAGTTTGTTCCTTACTTCATTCTGAAAGAGAATTAAATCCTTGATCGATTCTCCAATCCAAGAGTTATACTCTTTTCTTTCATGCATCTTCTTCAAAATAAACTCTTGAGCAGGATCACTTCCTTTGAGATCATCCTCTACAGTACGGTTAACTTCTTCGTTGGGAACAGTTTCCATCGAGTTCCTTTCTGAAGATTAATGAACGCATATATGAGATATATATATGTTCAAAAGTACATCCTGGATAGAAACCCTAGAGTTCCTTGAGGAGATAAGGACGTTTGTAGACTAATCCATAAAACAAAATGGACCCAACCGGGAAAACTGCATATTGTGTCGCTTCCAGCCCTAAAAAGAAGGTCACAGTGAAAGAAATACTAAAAACTCACAACAAGAGGTATCAAACATACACACTAATGAAAATCAACTAATTACTTGAGCATCTCTCAAACATTATCCTTGTATCTCTCAAGCTGGATACAAGAACGTAACTTTCTGCTACTAGGTAGCAGAGGGAGACATAGCCTCACCATAGGTTTTGAGAGAGTAGTTTTGATTTCCACCAGGATATCTGATCTCAGCATTTCTTGTCTTCCCATGGTAGTTTCCATTTTTAGGGAAATTTCTCATAGCTCTTCCTGAAAGCTCAAGAGAAGGAGTTGTAGATGGTGGATTTTCGACAAGGGCTAAAATCGTAAACCCATAATTGTATATGCTCTTGATCCAGTAATCAAACGAGTATTGAGGCTCATGTCTCTTATGGAAAGCGTGAAAGCTCATGCCACGAGAATCTCTGACTGAGAATACTGTCTCTCAGAGTATATATAGATGTGTAGTCTCTCAGCTGAGGCAACGAGATATCTCATGAATACTGAGCAATTTCAGTGATCACTTTTATATAGAATTTCAAGATTAGACGGCTCCTAGACAACTTGCCTGCTAGTATATAACAATAACTTCTTCAGGATGTTACAATGTTTTCCCTGACTATATAAAAGAAATATGACGCTTCAACAAACTCATATCACTCAATTCCTAAATAAATAATTAATGCTCCTAGACGACCGTACTAGTATATAGCCATCAATTAATTATTCTTAAATCATTAGATTCGTTAACTGAATCCCTGGAAAATATTCAATGTTTTCATAATATTTCGTTACTTCAATTTATGGTTCTTCTCAGCAGAACTCCATGGGTTAGTAATAAATACTCAACACACGGGCATCTGAGCACTATCGAATAAGCCCCGGCCAAAATGGTGCAAGTGTATTCAACAATAATGAGCACCTGAACACACGAATGAGTATTTCAAAATACGACGAGACGATGAACCTATGCAAAATAGGAAAGAAAATAATAAATAATAAAATATTAACCAAGGCGCTGGGGACTGGGCTCACCGGACGGCCGGTCGTGTCGTGACCAGTCCCACGCCCAGTTTTATATTTTATCATATTTTTGTTATTCTCCTTGATCTTATGAAAACCCTTTCATTTGAACAAATATCCTTCGTTTTAAGGAAATTCCTCAGTTTCATGGTGTTTCCTTCGCATCAAGGAAATAATATAAAATTGGGAAAAATATCATGGGACCGTGTTTACTATCCAACCGGCTATGCCTTGATCCTGTCCGGTCCCACACCTCATGATTCCTCATTATTTTATTATTATTTCCCCAATCTCATGAAAACTCCTTAATTTCATGGTATTTCCTTCAAACCATGAAAAATAATAAAAATTAGGGAAACTCGTGGGACCGGACCCCAACCGTCCGGTCATGCCCTAGCCGGTCCCACACTCCCCTTATTTTATTATTATTATTTTTATGTTTCCTTGATCCCATGAAATTCCTTGATTTCAAGATATTTCCTTCAAATTATGAAAATTCCTTCAAATCATGGAAATAATACATAAAATTGGGGAAAACTCACGGGACTGGACCCTAGCCGGCCGACCATGCCCAAGCCGGTCCCATACCCTTATTTTATTACTATTTGTTTCCCTCATCTCATGGAAACTCCTTCACTTCAAGGAAACTCCTTGATTTCAACGAAACTCCTTAGTTTCAACAAACTCCTTGATTTCATGGTATTTTCATAAAATCATGAAAAATATAATAAAATTAGAAAAAATGCTACGGGACGGGCTTATTGGCCGTCCGTCCATGCCTTGGCTGTAGCCGGTCCCACACTTCATGATCCCTTCATTTTATTATTATTTTCCTTCATCTCATGAAGTTTCCTCAGTTCCAGCAAAAATCTCTGATTTCTTCATATTTTTTCCAAATGATTGCTCAAATGCACAACAGAAAATATCAAAATTCTCAGGACTGAGGAACGGAAACTTTGTTGACGCGAGCATACTACCTTGACCGACCAAGGTTGGCTCTTTGGCTTGCAAGAGGCTGGTCCCATGTATTTTCATCATTTTAACCTAATTTGTTCATATTAGGTTCAAACTCTTCCAAACAACTTGGATTTCCATGAAATGATCGTCAGTTGATCCCGTGACCACCTAGGGACGGTTTCATGACCCCTTGGTCGGTCCCTCATCTTCATAATTAATTAGGTTTTATCACCTAAGGTTCAGACGAGCATTATAATAAATGATTAAACCAGCATTTAATCATCCTTTCATCAACAAATCAACAAGTCTTCAAGAGACCTTGGTATTTGCTCACTTGAGCATCTGGGCGCTACATGGTCGACCCACGACCCCATGTAGCCGGTCCTTCCTTCACTTCGTGGTTAATTTTCAATAAACCATCAACTGATCGAATTAGGGTTTTTGAGTCCAAGGTTCATAATTCCAGATTCAAACGCTAATAATTTTACGATGATCTCATGGTCAACATTTTATTAATTATACTTGGTTCAGTTGCCAGAATTTAAATTAATATTTTATTTGGTCATGCTACCAATAATTCATCAAATGAGCAACATTCGCTCAGATGAGCAATATTTGCTCAAACCAAGGAATATTGGTTCAACTATTAATATTCAACAATTCATTGAGCAATATTTGCTCACGTTAACTATGGATGTTTATTCATACATTATACCTCTGTCTCAACAGACATGTTCAATTCATGAGTCTCAGAATATTTTCAAATCATGTTCGACTCAACAATACAAGGACTTATCGTCCCATAAAGTCATGAAGTCATCAACTGACTAACTAATAACGAGACATCAATCGTTTCACATGGGGGATATTAACTAGGGTTTTGGTCTGGCGATCTACGACATGTGTGTTCATACACACGATGAGAATGTGATCTAGTTGTGCAATCAGTTGAAGGAGTTAACAAAGTAGTGGATGAAAAATCGACCAAGTCTCCGCACGTTGAGCAACTGGTTTTAACAGGATTTCCATTTCTTCACTCTTTGATTCCATCAACTGTCACACTTCATGGGATCATGGTGTTTATAATTCTAGCAATATAAATAAGTCTCTGAATCATGATTGAAAACAGGATAATCTTACGTCAAACAGACAACACGAGATCAACAACTCAACGTCTGAGCAATTACTCTCAACAGAGCGAAATTCAATCATTTAGAACTTATATTATTTTCAGAATACACAACACACCTACAATCTTCGATTACCATTGATCTCACACATTTTTCAGCTCCCCTTTTACAGATCGACCCATCCTCTCTTGTGACCGAATTTACTCTGGAACGGCCATTGTCTTGGTTTAGGCAGGAGTATTACAGATTGATCTCTTGAATTCAAAGCACTCCCTTCTTGCAGTGCATATGTGTGAGGTTTAACAGTTCGCTCGGTTCAAGGAGTTTCCTCCGCACGGTCGTCTCATCAATTCCGTAAAAACCAGCATCTCATTTTGCCCCATCTACAGATTGGCGACCACAGTGGGAGATCATTCTCTCGGTTGCAATCTCACTTCTCACAAAGATGGTCGATCTTAGGTCTGGTTCAGTTACCAACCTGGATTAAACACCCGGTTCTAATATTGCAAGCTCTAGTGGTACTACCAACACCACTCCTCCGGCGCAACCTGTCACTACTACCCCTCCAAGCACTGGTGCTCCAGTGATCACCCCTACAAGTGACGACACCGAAGCCATCAACAATCCACTCTTCGACCGGTCTCCTGAAGAAGTCAGAGAAAATCCGCCCACTATAGGTGATCTCTGATAGACACATTTTTGTGTTTAATTTGATCTCAATACTATATATTGTTGGCACTCGAGTTTGTACTAATTTTGGTGTTTTATGTGTTTGTAGGCGCCTTTGGAAAATAAACATTTTTTGGAAAATTCGGTTCGAAAAGTTGGTAGAAGCCCCGGAGGACACGTGTTATTCGGACTCTCACCGTTGGATAAGGGGCACCTCAATTACTAAGGGGCACCCCAGGTCACCCCAAAAGGCATATTCTATTCGCACCTTTAGTACAGGATTAGGGGGAGGTCATCTTCTCCATTTGAATTTTGTTTTTGGCGGGAAAATGGAGAACACTTCTGCAGATTTTTGATCGAATTGTTGAACGTGTTCTAGGGAGATTCAATGGCTGATTTTTGGTAGATAGTTGTGATATGGCCTATTAAACACACTGTGGGCGTTTGGTTCGACAAGAATTGGCTAGAATCAGCTAAACAATTCACGGGTTGAAAACAGGGCAGTTCGGGTATATCACGGGTTTCACGTGATTTGGAGAAGATTCAACGTGTTTTATGCGTGCATGGAAGACCCTCACAGCCTGTTGGAACGTGAAGGAGTTAAATATGGTAATTTGGAGGCTTGAAAACGCATGAGAAGATGAAACATGAAAGAAAATATTCCCAGAAATATTTTCTTTACTGCCGAGTTAAAGAGAATTATATGGAGTGAATGAGCGAGATTCGATGGGTCTGTTGGCTATAAATAGGTTGTTGGGGTTGAGTAGAAAGGGTGTAGAGAGTCTGGGGGGCTGAGGAGAGCCAGAGAAGAAGAAATTCGAGTTTTCCCAAACTCGGTTTCTGCTGCTGCTGCTGATGATGAACATGAAGAACACGAAGAACGGACCTGCACCAGCAGTCGTTTTTCTACAGTAATAACGACTCACAGCTGTGGGTCGTACATCAGGCAGACTTATTTGCTACAGCTTTTGCGACACAGCTGCAACAGTCTTATTTTGTCACTGAGGGTCGTAGTTCTCTGGTTTGTAACAAATATAATTGTTACAAACCCGGTTTTATTGTATTTATCATATTCTCATCATTTGTAAACCATTTTTGAGCATCAATGAAATATTTTGAGAGGTTTTCCAACATGATGAGCGGCTAATTCCCTCGTAACCAAGGCAATGGAGGAAGCTATTCACGCAACATAAATGGGTAACTATTTCATTTAAATATATAATTCATCTAATCGCTGCTTTTGCATAGTTTTAAATTATTTGAATGATTGTCTTAATTATTTGTTATTCAGTTTGATAGGTTATGCTTGGTTTAATCTCTTGATAATCTATGCTTAAGGTTTACAAATAATGTTTGAGAATCTGTATGATTGATAGTGAATTAAAGATAAAAGAGGACTTAAGAATTGAATAGAGTTTTGAAATATTTATCATTCAATTTTTCATAATAGTGGAATCTAGTGTCTTGGTTACCTCTCGCACCCATTTTTAATATTTTTGTATATATAATTTTATTAAATCTAAAATTCCATTTCCTTCACAAGTCTGAAACGAATCCTATTTACTACAACCCCATCAAAAATCATAATCATTTTGGCGCCACCGACGCGAATTTGCGCTTAGGTAGAATTTTTAGGTTTTTATTATTTTTTATTATTCCATTTGTTCTTTTTACGTCTCTTTGGTTGTGTCTTTGTATTACAGGTTTGAAGTTGGATACTAAAGACCTTAGAATCAAAGTTTAAAGCTAAAAGAGAAGGAAAAAAGACAAAGCAAAAAAACAAAGAAAAAAGAGAGAAAAAAAAGAGAGAGAATTATTTTTTATTTTTTATTTTTTTTAAGAGACTTTCCTTTTTTTTTGTAATTATTATTATTATTTTTTGTATTTCTTTTCATTGGACTGGACTTTGGACAATTTATTTTAATTTTAAACCCTACGGAAGGGTTATATTAAAAAAAAAAATTAAATATAAACTGTTTGCAGGGAAGGACGACGATTACAATATCGTCTCAACCCCTCGGGTTCGCACACTGACACCGGAGTCAGTGGCCCGAGTCGACTACAGCGGTTCTTCGCCCGTCTGGTACGGGAGGTAAACTTCTAAACACCCGCGAATCTCCTGTCAGCGGGTTTACTGTCTGCCTTAAGGTGATTATATGTTGAGGACCGAATTTGGACTGTTTTTAATTTCCTAGTAAAGGGAAAGAACTGGCCATATAAGATAAGGGTTCAGATTTCATCACCGTTCCCTTCTTGCCCGCCTTAGGTAAACGAAACCTAACGTGAACCCAAGCTTAAAATCTGATTAGAACGAGACTGATAGGGTAACGAGCTTGGTAGGAAAATCTTTCGAAAAATATTGGTTACTCTTTTAAGCATACTTCAAAGTTCTTGATGGTTTCTGTAAGTTGAATGCGTGACTGCGCCGCCTTGTGATAGCGGTGAGGCTTTGGGTATCAAAGCTCCACTGAGCTTCCCTCGCCTCGATTCAACTTACATTAGCTCGGATTGATTCCAGAGGGGTGTGCTCAAATTGTAACGAATTCCTTTTCGAAGGAATAGAAGCTGGTCTAGAAAACAATCTAAGTGGAGCCATCATGCTTTTTGTTTGCTAGATTCTATAGGTTTGATTTGGTCGAGTCAGCCTTATTTGTAATTGTGTAGAATTCCCTTGCAATTAAGAATGTCGAACTGGTATGATAGAAGCCAATACAATGATTATCGACCTGAATTTGAATATGGACATCATCCTTTTTATGACCATGTTGGGTATAGTGGTTGGGAACGCCATCCTTTTCAAGGTTATGGTTCATACCATAGTGAGCCCAATTACTATCCACACGCGAATTGGTCTTACGAGAAAGAAAATCAGGAACATTATAGTACTAGTTACGCGTTTTTGGAAAATTACTTAAAAACTAGTCCTGATTATGATATTTCTGAACCTGTTCCTTCTCTAGAAGAGACCCAACAACGGATTAAAAGGACGTATAAACGTTTAGTTGCAATGAATAGTTTAAAAGAAGAGTGTACACGGTATTCTGAGATGATAAACGAGAGTAGTGAACGTATAAGTGTTATGATCAGTGAAATTCAGGCACGTCTAGAGGCAGAAAATGAACAGTTAGCTAATGCTGCTCGAAATGATCTAAATTTCCAAAATAGTGTTTTTAATTCTACCCTTGATATCAATAGTGAATATTTGCCTAATTTAAAGGACGAGGTTAGAATAAAAGACACTACTTATTTAGATAAGGTTCAATCATCTTCGTACTATTATGATGAGGATAGTAGTAATGAAGAATCTGAAATGTGTAGGCATAGTGATCAGGAATCTATTAATCCAATTGAGCTTTATAATGATTCTAGTTCAAATCCAAATAATTTTTATGATTATTCACATATTCAAAAGGACGAGGATTTGATTAGGGATACCACCGTTTTAGATGATGTAGTTTTTCCTTTTGATTACGAAGCCGATAATGCTTTAGAGGAACGGGTTTATTACGAAATGCTGTTTTAGAGTCTAGCGACTTAGAAACAATAGTCTTAGACGAAGAAAATGAACTCGTAGAGCTATTAAATATGAGTAAGGATGCGTCGCTTGAGTATAACCTCGAAGGAGCAATTGACTATTTTCAGGATTCCAATGATCTAGAAATTAAGGAAATTGTAGCTAGTCTATCTAGAGATACCCAAAAATCTAAGTTTGGGGGTGATTATCATTCTCCTTGTGTCATACATTTAGATCTTACAGAGATCCCTCATTTTGGACTTGATATCTCTGCCTCGACCATTTTACAAGATTACCTTCATACTCGTTCTCCCGAACCTAATGATGTCCAGGAAGAAGTTCAGTCGTTAGAAACCCATCATCTGGTTGATGTGGTTTGCCCAGGCTATGATACCCAGATTGACTTTGTTTTCCCACCAAATAGTTTTCTTCCAAATGTGGGAACGTTTATATTTCAAATGTGTCGAATATTAAGTTGTGAGACTAAACCTAAATGCTTTAGGAAATTAGAATCGACACATTTGCTTAAGAGTGACCACTACTCTCATTGTGGTCGATTTTGTAAGTCAAATCTTATTGACTTAGAGGATCCTCAGTTATTTAAGTTATTATTGTGCGCTTCTAAGATCATATTTGAGTTTTTCCAGACTCTAGGACCTAATGATTCGGATCCCACCTATGAAGAAACGCAACCAATGAAAATATTTTATTTAGACCCTTTCTTAGAACCTGAACCTGAACCACAATTAGATATAAATATCTTAATCATGAAACTAGATAAGGGCATACTATCCTTGTTCACTTTCTTGGGTTATTGTAGTTTCCTTTGGTCAGCTCTTTTTGGTTTTGAAGACCCACAGTTATTTCGGCTGTTACTTTTTGATTCTATGAGGTGACTAATTCCTTCCGATGTCTGGCTGAAGACTTTAAACTTAGCACTTCTTGGGAGGTAACCCAATCTCATGCGACATGGTAATATCTTTACTTAACTCTTTTGCTTCAAATGGTAACAGTTTCTCCTTGTTCATATGCTTTTAATTTTATCTTTAGAACATTGAGGACAATGTTAGATTTAAGTTTGGGGGTATGGGAGAAACTTTTTAGTTGCACTTTTGAAACTTCTAGCGTCACATGGTATCCGGTTAGCTAAGTTTACATACTGTTTCTCACCGAAAAGATAGAAATTGGAATGCTAGAGATAACAACTTATTGAGACATTAGAGAAAAATACATTGAGATCCTTGAAATTCAGGAGAGAACTTGTTCCTTTTAGAGGGTAACCGTGATGGACCTAACCATCCATGATGGAAAGGCGAGTAGGTCAGGAGGAAATGCCAGAAAGACAAAGCAACCTCACAATGTAGTCTTAGTTACTGGATTATTACGACTCTCTCTCAGTAGAAACTTATCATCATCAACAAGCGGAGCGACATCAAAATCTATGAAGAAAGTTGAAGACGTTTTAGGTTTAGAAGCAACAATAGAAAAGAATAATTCAAAAATCAAAGTTGAAGTTATAAGAGCAAATGATATAAGTTGTTAGAATCCATAATACCAAGACATCACAAGATGCGAAGATCCAAGTTTTGAAAGTCCTTCTCTCATGGTCATGTAAATTGTTGTCTTGTAATTTTTGTTTCCAAAAAAAAAAAAAATCATCGTTACGTTTTGTTCAATAAGGCCCAAGGGAAGTAAAAATTTATAAGTCAAGGAAGAAATCGAAGAGAAGAGTTAATTGTCAAGGTTCTATGAGGTTCGATAGTTTATCATCAACGGTTGAAGACCGAAGAAGACGTTGTTTCTACTGAGCACTATGAGAGAGTCGAAGAAAGATGCATTTTGGTTGCTTTGTTAGTCTGCTTTCAATTTGGCACAAGATCTTTCTAGAATTGGTTTAGCTCATCACACGTAATTAGTCCAGCTGTGTAGCAGATATCCCTCTCATTTTTATCTCTCTCCTAATCTTATCCAGCTGTAAAGCAGCGGACGCATCTTACAATGTTTATCTAGCTGTGTAGCGGATATCTCTTTATCTAGCAGTGGTGCGGATGTGTCTCCCCTTTTCTTCAGTCAGCTTTAGAGCTGACACCTTTAATTTCTCTGGCATTCTACTTACTTGGAGATAGGTTGAGAATATGTATGTCCTCATAGCTCTTTGGATACTTGTGACCAATTATGAGTAAAGGTTTTGTGGGTACACCTCTGGCAAACCCTCCGGAGACAACACTCCGCCGCTAGGGCCACCTAGCGGTTTAACGGCCTGCTGCACGTGCTAAGTGTAGTCTTTTTATCTTTTCAAAAATAAATTTTGCTCGAGGACTAGAAAATAATAAGTTTGGGGGTATTTGATAGACACATTTTTGTGTTTAATTTGATCTCAATACTAGGGCCGTCAACGGGTCCGGGTCCTCCCGGGTATCAATGGATCCGGACCCGGACCCTATTTATAAAAGTCGGGTCCGGTTACTAGCGGTTCCGGGTCCGGTTCCTAAATTAGTGGACCCAGAACCGGACCCGTTTAAAACCCCGGGTACCCATCGGTTCCGGGTACCCGTTGGGTATTAAGAAAACACACATAAAAGTTCGAAATTTCGATGTCTTTCCCTTTTTTTTGCTTGAATCAAACTTATTTCTATAAAAATTTGGTATTATTTCTTTATTAATGTACTAAATAAGGATTAAATGTAAGAAGAAACGAAAAATGAGAAAAAAAATTCAAAACCAAACTAGCAAAATACTTGTAATTTTGCTAAAAAGAGGGATAAAAGAATGAATAACCGGGTACCCGTCGGGTATTACCCGTTCGAACCCGTTTAGATTCGGGTCCAGTCGGGTAATTATCCGTCGGGTCCTAACTTGTTAATGGGTCCAATTTTGGGACCCGGAACCGGACCCTATTCGCTCGGGTCCGGTTCTGGTTCCGGGTAACGGGTACCCATTGACAGCCCTACTAAATACTATATATTGTTGGCACTCGAGTTTGTACTAATTTTGGTGTTTTATGTGTTCGTAGGCACCTTTGGAAAATAAAATTTTTTTGGAAAATTCGGCTCGAAAAGTTGGTAAAAGCCCCGGAGGACACGTGTTATTCGGACTCTCACCGTTGGATAAGGGGCACCTCAATTACTAAGGGGCACCCCAGGTCACCCCAAAAGGCATATTCTATTCGCACCCCAGTACAGGATTAGGGGGAGGTCATCTTCTCCATTTGAATTTTGTTTTTGGCGGGAAAATGGAGAACACTTATGCAGATTTTTGATCGAATTGTTGAACGTGTTCTAGGGAGATTCAATGGCTGATTTTTGGTAGATAGTTGTGATATGGCCTATTAAACACACTGTGGGCGTTTGGTTCGACAAGAATTGGCTAGAATCAGCTAAACAATTCACGGGTTGAAATAGGGCAGTTCGTGTATATCACGGGTTTCACGTGATTTGGAGAAGATTCAACGTGTTTTGTGCGTGCATGGAAGACCCTCACAGCCTGTTGGAGCGTGAAGGAGTTAAATATGGTAATTTGGAGGCTTGAAAACGCGTGAGAAGATGAAACAGGAAAGAAAATATTCCCAGAAATATTTTCTTTACTGCCGAGTTAAAGTGAATTATATGGAGTGAATGAGCGAGATTCGATGGGTCTGTTGGCTATAAATAGGTTGCTGGGGTTGAGTAGAAAGGGTGTCGAGAGTCTGGGGGGCTGAGGAGAGCCAGAGAAGAAGAAATTCGAGTTTTACCAAACTCGGTTTCTGCTGCTGCTGATGATGATGAACATGAAGAACACGAAGAACGGACCTGCACCAGCAGTCGTTTTTCTACAGTAATAACGACTCACAGCTGTGGGTCGTACATCAGGCAGACTTATTTGCTACAGCTTTTGCGACACAGCTGCAGCAGTCTTATTTTGTCACTGATGGTCGTAGTTCTCTGGTTTGTAACAAATATAATTGTTACAAACCCGGTTTTATTGTATTTCTCATATTCTCATCATTTGTAAACCATTTTTGAGCATCAATGAAATATTTTGAGAGGTTTTCCAACATGATGAGCGGCTAATTCCCTCGTAACCAAGGCAATGGAGGAAGCTATTCACGCAACATAAATGGGTAACTATTTCATTTAAATATATAATTCACCTAATCGCTGCTTTTGCAGAGTTTTAAATTATTTGAATGATTGTCTTAATTATTTGTTATTCAGTTTGATAGGTTATGCTTGGTTTAATCTCTTGATAATCTATGCTTAAGGTTTACAAATAATGTTTGAGAATATGTATGATTGATAGTGAATTAAAGATAAAAGAGGACTTAAGAATTGAATAGAGTTTTGAAATATTTATCATTCAATTTTTCATAATAGTGGAATCTAGTGTCTTGGTTACCTCTCGCACCCATTGTCAATTCCTCCAAAATATTTGCTATACCTGCATTCAGTGATTTAAATTCAGCAATTTATCAAAATTCAGTTTACTTAAAGAAAATCTCTATCAAACCCAAAGAAAATCCTCAATCATTTACTTATCCAAAACCAATCAAAACAAAAAATAAAACCTCACATCTCTCAGAAGTTCAGAAGTTCAAGAGATTATGAAAAGTAATCAAAGAAAATCAGCAAAGAAAGATTTTTGCTCCTCTGCATCCTTCAAGACTTGTAAAGCCGCCTTCTCCATGTTCAGCTCTTCAGTCAGCCTGGCAATTTTGTCCTTCTTCTCCATCACAGATCATTGGGAAAGGGTATGTTATTCTCACATGAGTCCTTAATAGCATTTATCTTCTTACGAAGCCACTTCAGAGTACATCTGGAGTCACAATATTTCTGGCCCTAGTGCATATATCACTTACAACACGCAAGATAACACTTACTTGCATTGTTAAAGAATAAGCACGCTTTGGGTCTCTAGCAACGATGATGTGACCAAATTTCTTCCATATTTTCTCATACAAGCCGGCATATCCAATGGGAACACTAAATCCACCAACTAGTTCGTGATATGAGAGTGACGCATCAAATGGAGGATCAAAAACAATCCCTGCACTTGGTTATTCATGCACTACTATACGTTTCTCAATCACCGGAGCCACTTCTACAGCCATAACAACAGTTTCTTCAGCTTCTTCCATGCGTGGTTCAGTTTCTTCCGTCGCTGAAGCAACAACAACTGAAGTCTCGGTCTCTTCAACGACATCAACAACAACTCCCTCATGAATTTGAAGTGCAGAGATGGTTTTTCCTTCAAAAATAACCTCTTTGTTTCTCAAGCCATCATTATTAGCTCCTTCATTCTCAACTTCGGTATCTGACACCTAATAACGAAGATTACATGAGATTAGGATCATCCAAGCATGAAACCAAAAGAAATCATAAATTACAGCATAAAAGTCGTATAACATCATCAAAGTCCTTCATTCTACATGCTAGATGTCAACAAATAACATGAAAGTCACAAAAACACGTTTAACAACAAGCTCGCCTGAGAAGATTTTACGTTGTCCTGTACAAAACAATGAACTGGGAACAAATGGTGAAGAATCAAGGGTTGAGTTATATACCATTATCTTCATATGGATGTTACCTACAACATTTCAAAGTTTCATAGCAGTCGGATGAACGATCAAAAAGATGTGGTCGAAACATTGGACTACATGACAACTGAAAATTTCCTGAAAGTCTCCTGGATGTTTACTGATTCGTCTATTCCGACCCCTAAACGTGCTCAAAACTTAAAAAGCTTCTTTGAAAAGCTTGGAAATTTCCTGGGATTAAAGATATATATGCGTATCACGAAAATCTGACATCGTATGAAGATTCTACAACGTTTTTCTGAAGGGCTGAACTCTGAAATTTCTGGTGACGTATTTTGACGAAACTTTTCGTATATTCACATGAATTCTCATTCATTCATTCATTCATTCATAATCCAATAAATTTATGCTTATTTGGATAAAATTCAAGAGAAGTACTTACTTGGGTGGTCTCCGAAGTGTTCGAGGACCCTGGATTTCCCGTATCAACATCAAGAGCACCATTGCTTTCATTCGGTTTTGAACCCTGGGAATTTTCTTTATCACCATTTTCAGAGGATGAGCGAACATCACCAGCACTCTCCATCTCCATGGAGACATCCTTCTAGATATATTTTTAACAATTAGTGTTTTATCTATAAAGAACCACGGTTGGTTACTGAAAGAAATACTTACGGGCTCTTCTTCGTCACTCAAGTCAGAAACTGTTTGCCCAACAACAGAAAACTGAAGACCGTCAATACTTGATGGAGTAAAATTCTGCAACAGAATAACAAATATTAGTTTTTTAACCCCGATAATACAGATGAGAAGGATTCATAGCAAAAGAAGTACTGATAACTCACCTAAGAAACAACTGGGGACTTTATAGTATCAGGTAACAACTTATAATTTTTTCTTCTGCCTTCTCCGCCATGGATAATCGCTTCAGTCTCTGAGAAGTATACATGGATTTGGGATCTCACATTACGACCGTCCTGTAGAATTTGATGCAATAATTAGAATACAATTATCATCATTTTATGAAGATTATACAAAAGTACATACCTGAAAACATCATGGGGGTGATTTTCGCTTATCACCAGAGAGATGCTTCAATCTTGGTCGAGTAGAAACCATCTCAGCAGAAGGAGGATCTTTCACCGGAGGCTGACCAATCATCACGAAGTCATGTAACCGCTCAAGTTGCTGATCCCAAAAGTCTACATAATCTGGAGTTACGTATGTAATTCTCTCGGAGCAAGGGAACCAATATTCACTTCCTTCCACATGCGTACGGTCTAAATGGGTCCTAAGTTGTTCGACCGATGGTTTCTTCCTTCGAAAAGTTGGAACACACTGATCCATACCCATTTGTCGAGCCGCCTTGTCAATGTTATACTCTTTCACTGAAAAATCTCTATATATCGTTGATAACAAGTGACCAGGGGTGCAACTCAACATAAAAGATCTATCGCCATCGCTAAGACCTTCACCAGATGCTAAAGCCATACTCTTTACAGTATTGAAAGTTTTCAGCTGAGAAATATAAGGATGAGTCGACACCCATGGACGAAAGTCGAACTCAGATTCATCATCTAACACATCAACGAGACGTGCCTTAATCCGTGGTTGCTTGGTAGACCAGCGCATAATTCTGGCATTATTATTCTCAGAGAAAATATGTCGGGCATCGACATTCAGTCCTTGCAAGACAGTACGTGGAATAGACGCATAATTCTTGAAATGCTCCCACATCAAGGCTTGAAGAAACATCGTGTTGGCGTAACATTCGATCTTCATAAAGCAATTCGATACACTTGAGTCTATAATTAAGGAATCTAAGTTAGAGTACAAAGAACCCAAGAATAGGCAACCGATTGGAAGTTGCTCACCTTGAGCCATTTTGATAGCAAAGGGGATCACGAAAGGCTTAAACAAATTTCCACTATCTTCAAATACGTCTCTAGACATCCATAAACACAAGAAAGCAGCAATGGGTAACATACCGTCGATGGGACTAACAGAAACCTCGTCTTTTGGCCACCATCGTCTTAACCAGTGAGCATAACAACCTTTGCTGCCGGATGACTTATTAATTTCCTCCATTGCAGCTGTCAAGATATTGGAAATTGCAGTTTCCTCAGATGAAAGACTCTCAGGGAGATTTCCCGTGACTGGGAGATACAACAAGGCAACAACATCCTCCAAGGTTATGGTAAATTCTCCCCATCTACAGATGAAGGTATGGGTTGGAATGCACCAACGGGCGAGTAGAGCCATAATACCTCACACATCATGAAAAATGAACAAGTCTCCAGATGCTTGAATAGCTCTTGTTACTTGTGCTCGATCTAGCATAGCCCTGATGTGAGGGAAACCCAGCACGTGTCTTGCCCATCCAGAGAATTTTTGTAAAGGTCGACGAGAAAGCTTAAACTCTATGATTGATGCAAGGAAAAGTCCTCGTTCAAGACAAAATCGAATCGTTGCCTTAGGAGTCACCAACTTCTTCTGAGAAACACTTCTGGGATTTATCAGAAGACGATATGATGGGGATCTGAGATGTTTTTCAGCTTCCCGAACCTCGAAAAACGCATCATCTATATTCGGGACATTCTTGATTCCAGGTGTTTCATCTTCCTCCTCGCCAACATAAGTCTCATCCATGCATGTATCATCCATGGAGGCATCATTGTCTACACATGTATCATCTCTGGAGGCATCATTAGCTTGGAAATCAGACATATTTGCGAAGTAGCTGTAAAATTCACATAACATTCTACTTCAGTACATCATCCAGATACAAACTTCGACAAGATGATGGAATCATGCAAATAGAAAAATGCTCAACTAGCATCTACCAAAATGGTAATTCTTAACTCTTACCTTTTACGATTCCACTAACAGTAATGATTATAATATGAGAGTTAACACCTCAAAACTTGCTCGTTTCTTCGAATCTACAAAAGACGAGCAAAACTCAGATTTTCATAAAGTCGTGAACATTTCCACTGTGCGAACATTCACCATAAAATCGTGAAAACTAAAACAATATTTCATCATAAATAATTGTTTACCTTTAAACACTATTCAAAATTCAAGTTTTGATTTTTTAAATATATATATTCATATGAATGAAACGTGGGTACTCACGTAAATAAAATAAAAAAACATTTTGATGTGAGCAAGGCTCACGTATATAAAATTTGTGGATATTCCACGGTCTCATCAAAAAAAAAAATCCATGAACAGGCCATGGTTTTATAAAAAAAAACTTTTCCTTCGTATTGTCGTCTTTCTTTGAAACGAGGGTTTATTTCGGTTTTGTGAAAAGTCCATGTCTATTCAAAATAAAGTTTTGGTTTCCATGAAAACTCATAAAAAAAAATTTGTCACTAGACACAAGTCTATACATAAAAAATCTCTCCTAAATCAGTGATTATTACTAGTTTCTTAAACTAATGATCGAATGAACATACGTTTTCAAAAAACAAGGGTTTTCAGCAAAACTCACACTCATATATGCACATGTATAAAATTTTAGCATGATCAAGACATGAACAACTCATGAACTTCAGCAAACAAAAAAAATTGCGTACCTGGTCGGCGCCGGCCGGAGGATGGCCGGACGGGCATCGACGGCGACTGACGGCGGTGGAGCTCAGACAGAAATCCTTCTCCTGCTGTTGACGTGAGGGAGATGAAGAGATGAAGGTGGTTTCGGTTGTGTGAGGTGAAATAAAAAAAAAATAAGAGGGGATTAATTCCCTTTTATATCAAATTTTATTTCCAAAATCTAATCTCACAAGGATTTCCTTATTGGGCCCGGCCCGTGAATCCTAAAACGACCAAGGTCCCGTCATCAAGATCAGCGGTTCAACACCAATTCATGATCATTATGCGATGCTCTATCATGCCACTCATTCAAGTCGTGGTTTGCTCGTACCGTCAAAAATCCGGTAACGTCTTATCTTACGACTAAGTTCAATTACTTATATTGTTTGTTACCAGAAAATCACCATTCAATGCTGACTGAGGAACATGATTGTTCCTCACTAAGCAGGGGACTTAATGTATATGGAGGATTTTCGACAAGGGATAAAACTCACAACAAGAGGTATCAAACATACACACTAATGAAAATCAACTAATTACTTGAGCATCTCTCAAACATTATCCTTGTATCTCTCAAGCTGGATACAAGAACGTAACTTTCTGCTACTAGGTAGCAGAGGGAGACATAGCCTCACCATAGGTTTTGAGAGAGTAGTTTTGATTTCCACCAGGATATCTGATCTCAGCATTTCTTGTCTTCCCATGGTAGTTTCCATTTTTAGGGAAATTTCTCATAGCTCTTCCTGAAAGCTCAAGAGAAGGAGTTGTAGATGGTGGATTTTCGACAAGGGCTAAAATCGTAAACCCATAATTGTATATGCTCCTGATCCAGTAATCAGACGAGTATTGAGGCTCATGTATCTTATCGAAAGCGTGAAAGCTCATTCCACGAGAATCTCTAACTGAGAATACTGTATCTCAGGGTATATATAGATGTATAGTCTCTCAGCTGAGGCAACGATATACCTCATGAATACTGTGAAATTTCAGTGATCACTTTTATATAGAATTGCAAGATTAGACGGCTTCTAGACAGCTTGCCTTCTAGTATAGAGCAATAACGTCTTCAGGATGTTACAATGTTTTCCCTGACTATATGAAAGAAACATGACGCTTCAACAAGCTCATATCACTCAATTCCTGAATAATTAATGCTCCTAGACGATCGTACTGGTATAAAGCCATCAATTAATTATTCTTGTAGTTGCAGGAAATCCTACACTACACCACTCATAAGATTTCATTAACATTCAACTCATTTTAGATTAACAATCTTAATTTTATTGATAAATCTTTGAACAATCTTACAAGAAAAGATAAAGGAATCAAGAATAACCACTGCTTCACATTTTCTCTCTCCTTTTTACTTGTTTTTCACTCAGAAAAGATCTCTCTCTTTTCCTTTACAACTGAGCGGCTATTTATAGGGAATTACATAGTGGATGACAGCTAATCTGTCCTTTATTTTCGGATATGACTTGCGACATTCTCGCATCCTTACAAATGTTAATCTCGCAAACTCTCTAATTTTCGCAGGACCATCACATTTTTCTCATGATTTAGCTGACGTCGTTTATTATTTCGTTTCTGAAGTTGTTCTGCGACACTGCTGTGTTGTGTTGTTAATAATTTCACTGAGGTATTATTGCTGCGAGATTCTGATCTTACATATTGCCTCTTCTCACATCTTCTCTGCGAAGTAGAGAATGATGTGAGAAATGTCGCAACTGTCCATCTCTTCATATTCTGCATTTATCACACGTATCCTTTCTTCCGTCTATTTATTGACACGTCTTCTGTAACCGCTGCTTTTCAACCGCTCACGTCTTTTCGCATTAATTTTGTTTATTTCTTCGAGTAAAAAAAATCTTCTTTATATATTCTTCTTACTCTTCTTTCCATTTTCTTTTTACTTTCTCTTCTCTTTTTACTCTCTCATCTCTGCAACTCTATTGTTCTTCCGTAAGTTCTGCTACTGTAATTCTTCCCTCTTCAATCTTCTTACTTTTCATCCATTCCCATACTCTATATTCAAATATGCCTCCAAGTGGCCAAAAACATGAGAAAACCTTAAAAGACGTCCAAAAAGATCTTGCTGAGAAAGGTTTCACACTTTCTACCATTCCTGGTGAAAGTGCCAAGTCAATTCTTTATATCAAACTTTTCTATGATCAACATTGTGATGATCAATCAATCATAGTTTCGCTAGGTCAAATTCTCGCAGGTCTCCCCATTCCTCTTTATGACCCAGATATTCCTCTGTTCTATGAAATTCTCGCTCACTCGGGATTTTCGCGAGCTATCTTCCAATTGAGTGGGGATTGCATTCGTCTGATGCTGGAGTTCGCTAACCGTGGTGCTGGTAAAGGATCTATTTATTCCAAAGAGCTTAGGGATCCTAAATTCGTAGATCTAGAGATAGTCGCTGATAAATATACATTAGCGAATTTCTTCGAAAACTATGAATTAATATCCATGAAGAAAGAGAATACTCGCTGGGGCATCCGCTTGAAAAGGAAAGATAATATTGATGAAGATAAAATACTCATGCAAGACATTGATTGGCACTCTGGTAAGAACACAACTCCTCGTCAATCCAAAGATGATAAATGGTGTGTTTTTCCCTTGATGCTGAAAGGACCTTACATTGCTGGGTCAAATGTTCTTCCTGAGAATCTCGCTTCTTATCAACCTTGGGTATTCTCTTGTCCCGAGAAGGAGAAAGAGGTATGTATTTTCCAGTTTCACCCACTTTATATTTCTTTATTTGTCTTTATTCTTTTGTTCGCTGATTCTTGCGACATTCTACAGATCCAGAAACTGAAAGATAGCTATCACAGGACTGGGAAGGCTAGTACCTTGTTAGCTCTTCGCTCATACACAGATGAGGTAAGAAATATTCTCTTATGATTTTAAACAATATAATGTTGCCTCTATTTCTTATTTCTATTTGTGTGTGAAGATTATTGCTGAAATAGAAGAGCCTGGAAATGTTGCGAAGACTGGTGATAAAGGCAAAGGTTCTCTTCGCAGGGAAAAACCAACTGCTCCTCCTTCAAAGAAGAGAAAAATCCGTTTTTCCTCTCCTTCAAATATTCCTTCTCATGAAAACTCCGAGAGTGACGAGGATAATGATGACCTTGCTACAAATGAAGATTCTTCATCTGAATCTTCTATGGCTAAGCTCTCTGGCCTCTTTTCTGATTCTTGGCAAGGAATGGGAGATAGTCAATTCTCTAATACCTGCAAATCTCTCGCTACGATTTGAGATGTTCCTTTATTGGATGGTGATAATTCTCTTCGCGGAGTTTCTATATCGGTGACTCCCAACTTCCTGCATTCTCTTAATAGTCTGGTATGCTTTCGTCTTTTTACTTCTTCATTATTGTAACTCAAAATATCTTTCTATTTTAATATTTTTTACATTTTCTCGCAGGCTGGAAAAGCTTATTTCGTTGTTGCCTCAGATCTGGAGAGGAGACGCGAAATTCTTGAAAAGAAGAATCTTCAATTTCGTACAAAGAATGAGGAAATGGAAGCTGAAGTCAAATGTCTTCGCGAGAAGAACAAACAACTAGAAATTGATTCTTCTTCGCACAAGAATAAAATCTCTAGTCTTCAGCAAGCTAATAATCAACTCTATGGTATGTTACTTTTCTCCTTTCCCTTCATTCATTCATCCTGTTATTTTATCTTATTTGATTGATCCTTTTTGCAGACATTTATGGTCTTTCTGATGAAGCTACCATTCTTCGTTCATTTCCTAATGCCTTGGATAATGACACCCTTCTTGAGCATCTTAATAAATCTTTAAATAGTTTCTCAAATGATAAAATTTCATCTCTTTCTCTGAATGAACTGATATCCAAATTTCGCCTCTTAGAGATTGACCATAGATCTAGTTTAGGCTTAGCCAACCAATTTAAGCGTTTCTTTCTTAATTCTAAAGAGAAAATCAATGAGTTAAGAACCAAAATTAGCGGTCTCATAGATGATAAGGATCATATTTCTAACCAAGGTGCTGAGACTTTGGAGAAGTTCCAAGAAATTCTTCTTGAAGTTCAACTTGAACGGGATGAAGCTAACCGCCAAAATGCCGTGCTTAACGAGAGAGAAAACCAAATTCGTTCTCGTCTTCTTATAAATAATGAAGATGAATTCGCTTGGGCTGCGAAAATCTTAGATGATGCCAAAAAAGATTTAGGCATAAATGTTAGTCTTCAAGTTGAGCATACAGCCTTGATTAGAGATATAATTTCTGATAGAGAAGGTCATTAACTGTTCTTTTTCACTAATCTTTTGTTTCTTATGAATTTTCATCAAGTTATTAATTGATTGCCTTTTGCTCGCAGATTCTGAAAGTAGATATCACGAAAGAATTGAGGAACTTGAAGCTGAAAAAGAGGAACTCGCAAAGAATCTTTCTTCTCGCAACGATAAGTATTCTAGATTAAAGAATCAAATCAAGATTATTGTTGCGAACTTTAAGAACGATGCTCTGCATTTTTGCAATCAAACTATTCAAATGGTTTGTGATGACCATAGTATTTCTCACTCTGATTATCCTTGTCTCTTGGAGGAGATCCCAACGAACATTCCTAGTCTGACCATCTCTGATAGCGAAGCTGATGATGAAGAATATGATGGTGAAGGTTCTGATGGAGATAAAAGTTCTGATGCAGACGAAGAAGGGAACAAGTCTGATGAAGATGATGAAGGATCAACTAAGAAGTAGTCTTTGTTTCTTTCTTTGATCTTCTGTAATACTCGTACATTTATTCCTTCTTTCTGTATATTTGCGAATTCTTTTGGTTCCTCATATTCTTTAATATATGGGTTTCTTTCATTTTGACCTGCATTCATTAAAAAAATTCTTCCTTGCAATACGGTTAATCAACATAATCATTAATTTTTGAATTTTTGCGTAAATCTATCATATGGAGACAAATAACATTTTCTAATTTCGTTCATTCCCATACTTGCCTCTGTCATTTGTATCCAAATGAGAGATTCTGCAGATTTTTCTTATTTTGTGCCTCAACTTCGCAGTTGTTTATGTATAATTTCGCAATCATATGCGAAGTGAATTTTGATTCTTTTCAAAATCGCATTCCTGTGTGGTCTTATTTTGCCTTCCTAGTTAAAGGTCTTATTATGCCACCTCTTGTCATTGCGACAAAATCGCAGGACATCCTTGCTTTTTCATGCAAAAACCCATTGATTTTGCCTTAACTTTTTCTTTTGTATTATGGCCTCTTCAGGAATGTTGCGACAATATGACAGGCCTAAATATTCTTGCGAAAATAAAGCCCCATGACATTGTCGTCTTGCGACGAAATCGCAGGACGTCTTCACACTTTCATGCAAAAACCCACTGATCTCGTCTTATCTTTTTCTTTTGTATTATTGCCTCTTCAGGATTGTCGCACAAATATGACAAGCCTTAATGCCCTTGCGAGTAAAAAGCCTCATGACATTTGCGTCTTAAGACACTTATCATCTCCCTAATGGAGGGTTCCGCCCTTATCTTCCCCCTGGTTGCCCCTTCAAGGAGGCGTACCTCTACCATACAAGGTTGGATCCTCCCACCCGGTCTTAACAACAACCAGTTGTTTTCGCAGCCTCTTATCCCTTTTACCTATAGGGCGTATGGTTACGAGACTGCACCCTAAGTATGGTTTTCTTCGGGCCGAGTGAAGTATAAGCCAAGACTTGTCAAGAATGGAAAGGTACGCTCCAGACGCCCCTGGCACTCCTGACTCAACCGTGTACCTCGGCGCCTTGGTCAGATTCTGCACTCCTTGGGAGAGTCCTTATTACCTTAGTCGCCCAACCTAAGTCATATGCTTAAGCTAAGAATCCAAGGTGCCTCTCTAAGATGGGCTTTATTGACCCCAAATCTCCATGATTCAGGTTCCGGTGACGGTGTAGCCTTTCCCTGAGCCATGCAACATGTACCCCCTTATATGACGTACTTTAGGTCTTACATTTGCCTCTTGCGAAATTGTATTCGCGAACTAGGGTGTACGCCATAAAGGTTCGCCCCTTTCTCTTTTGTCATTGTTCTCTGATTGTATTTTGTAGAATTCATTATCTCTGCGAGATTCTCGCACATCATCATATCGTATTTGCATTTCGCAATCTCAATTTTGTCATTCAATAAAATGTATATTTGAGAATTTTATTTATTGCGAGAGTGTCGCAACAAATCAATCATTCATACATTTCTTATTTTTATTACCTTTGTCATTCTATGCTTCGTTGTTATTTTCTGTTACTGCTTCCTTGGTAGTGGTATCTTCACCATTTTTTATTCTGAGCTAGCATTAGTTTCGCAACATCTCTTCTTCTTTTCGTTCGATTGCATCCACCATCAATCTCTCACTTCTTTGTGTCTCTTTTATTTTGTGTCGCCAACTTTCCTTCTTGTTTGCTCTTCCTTCGCAGGATTCTACCTCAGTTTCGTAACACCTCTTTCCTTCAACCCAATCTCTCTTTATGATTCCTACACCGCTGGGGTGAGGGAATTTGATGCACTGATGGAAATTTGAAGATACACCTAGAATCCCATGTAGCCAAGGTCGACCAATTAATGCATTGTAGGGTGATTCTACGTCAACGACACATAACAGGATTTCAGAAAATATTCCCTTCAATGGAATTCGCATACTAACCTCTCCTTTAGGCTTGTTGGCAGTACCATTAAAACCATATATCTTATATGTTGATGGTATAAGATCATCATCTCTTCCTCCCATTGTTTTATAAGTATGATAAAATAAGATGTTCACGGAGCTTCCAGTATCGATTAGAATCCTATTAATTGCCCATGAATCTTCAGCTTCATCATCCTCATCTTCTTTCAGTTTTGGATTAATTTCTAATTTTACTACCAATGGATTATCATGTACCTCTTCACCTTCGGGGATTTCTTCTGCGGTAAAAGAAATAATCTATTTCTGCCATTCCTCTAGTGGCGAGATTTTCGCAATATTCATAATTTATCTTCCATCATTATCTCTTGCGAACACTCTACTCAAAACATTGTCATGAAAATCTTCAATTGTCTTGTATGAATGTACGATAGAGTGACAGAATAGATTCTTTGATTTTGCACCAACTTCTATGAAGAATGTTTCCTTCTTTTTCATCGTGTTTATTTTGTGATGCTCTGGTGGTGGTGGTAATGGTTGAGATTGTGGGTGCCCTACCAAAAAGTGGTTTAGCTTTCCTTGATCTATCATTCTCAGAATAATTCTTTTTACATTTCTGCAATCATTTGTAGTATATCCATGAAAATGATGATAAGAACAAAACTCATGACTTATGTGGTTTGGAGGTGGTTCCGTTCCCATGTTCCATGGTGTTGGTATATTCTCCATCAAAATTATAGCTTCCCATATTTTCTCCACACTTGCATTTAGAGGTGGCATCTTGATTTCTTCCCATACTACCTTGTGACCTCCTTGTCCTCTATTATAGTTTTGTCTTTGACCTCCATAAGTTTCTTGCGGCTGATCGAGTCTTTGAATCTTGTTATTTCCACCACGATTATAGAAATTTCTTTCTCTTTCATATTCCTCTTGATCTCGGCTTACCATAGCCACCAGTTTATGTTGATTGTTGCCCGTCACCTTCTCTTGTTGTACTTGCGAAGTGCTCGCCACTGTGTTTATTAGTTTGGGTAATAAGCTTGCATTCGTTATTTGTGAACTGGTGTTCGCAACTGGGTATGATTCCATTTCATTTTGCATTTCCTCTAGAGCAATATATTCTTCTTGAAGTTCTCGCAATTCAGTCATTGTGATCGTATTCTTGACTCTGAAAATTTGGATATACAATAGGTTGGTTGCAAACATAGCATTGATAAATGATAAGGTAATATATCTCTCATCCACACGGCCAGCCATTTCGCTACACATAGTCCTCCACCTTTTAGTTAGGTGCTTCAAACTTTCGCCAATCCTTTGTTTTAATCCAAACACGTCTTCAATACCAGGTCGCGAAGAATTTTTACTTATATATGCCCCTAGGAATGTAGTCTGCAAATGATTGAAGGATGTTATTATGTTCTTTGGTAGACATTCGAACCATTTTGACGCCTCCCCTGTTAAGCTGGATGCAAAATACTTGCATAATACGGCATCATGATTTTCCCATTGCAACATGCACCTCACGTAGGCTTTAATGTGTTGAATTGCACAAGTTGTTCCATCAAAAATGCTGGTTAATGCGGGCAAATTGCATTTCGGAGGTATTCCTCCTAGTTGTACTTCCCTTGTAAATGGAGTTTTCGCAGCTTCTTCTATAGCTTCATCCAATTGTCTTCTGCCTACTTCTCCTCTATTATTTAGCATTCCTCTCATTTCTTCTAATTCTTTTAAGATTTGTTTATTTACACCTGAATTTTGATCCATTGGTCTTTTTAATTTCTCCTCCCTTCTTCTGCGTTCATATCTTTCTTCTCTCGCGAAATTTTGCATTTCTTCTTCATCATCTTCATCTCGTCTTCTTCTGCGATTCTCTTCCTCATATTTATCTTGAATTCGCATATGATGATGTCTCTCATATTCCCCTCCATGATTTTGTTCATTTCTTATCAATTCCATTCGTTGTCTTTCATCCATCCTCTGTACTCTATCATACTCTTCATTGATATTACCATTATTCCGGTTTTGTGTATGCCTTCTTTCTCGATTGTCATGATTGTTCTGGCGAATTGTCTTCTGAATCTCCTGTTCTTCCATTTCTGCTCTCAATCTTTCACGTTCGCAAATTAAACGTGCTTGTTCAACATAATGTTTTTCAATTTCTTCTTCAATCGTTTGTTGATTTCTTTGAGCTTCTCTCTCATGTAAAATTCTCCTTCCTTCCTCTCGATTTCCTTCACCATCTTGATTATTTTGTCCCTGACGTTGTCCATTCTCTTGATTTCTATCATTTTGTCTATCATCAAAAGTTTCATTTTGTGGAAAGTAACGATCATCAGTCCTTTCTCTATTTTTGCGATGTTCTTCATTAGGATTTGATATTTCTTCTTGAATATTATTTCCAGCATTAATTGTGGGTGAGTTTCGCCTCATCTCTCTTCTAGTCGATCTTGAATATGATTTTGTAGTACTTCTCGATCTTCTACTCTGTAGTCTCATATTTTCCATCCTCAATTCGTGATTTTGCCTTGTTAGATTTGCACGTTCTTCTGCCTCAGCTCTTCTTTCTTCACGTATTCTTCGTCTCAACGTTTCTAACGCTCCAATTTCCTTATCTCCATGAATTATTCCTTCTTCTGCTTCTTGATTTCTCTCTACCTGTCTATGATTTTTGGTTTGCTGCTCTTCTTTTACTTCTTCTGCTGAATTTGATTGCCAAGTGTGTATACTCACCCTATCATAATCTGTATTCCTTCCTTGTACTAGTGTTTGTTGAACTGGTGGTTGAATTTGATTTTCTCCATTATTTCTCATTCTAGTAGATTCTCCCATTTCACTTCTTTCCCTTCGAGCAATTCTCTTGCTTCTTCTAACAGTAGTTGGTTGTTCTGATGTATTTCTTCTTCTAGCCATTTCTTCAATGTTAACGAATTGCATGAGATTATGTAAAATTCTTAACCAATTACTCCAAATCTTCACAAATCTCAATATTAATCTTAAAAAAATTTCTAGAATAATCTTCAATCTCTCCCTGTTTCTAGCGCCATTATGTAGTTGCAGGAAATCCTACACTACACCACTCATAAGATTTCATTAACATTCAACTCATTTTAGATTAACAATCTTAATTTTATTGATGAATCTTTGAACAATCTTACACGAAAATATAAAGGAATCAAGAATAACCTCTGCTCTAGATTTTCTCTCTCCTATTTACTTGTTTTTAACTTAGAAAAGATCTCTCTCTTTTCCTTTACAACTAAGTGGCTATTTATAGGAGAATTACATAGTGGATGACAGCTAATATGTCCTTTATTTTCGGATATGACTTGCGACATTATCGCATCCTTACAAATGTTAATCTCGCAGACTCTCTAATTTTCGCAGGACCATCACATTTTTCTCATGATTTAGCTGACGTCGTTTATTATTTCGTTTCTGAAGTTGTTCTGCGACACTGCTGTGTTGTGTTGTTAATAATTTCGCTGAGGTATTATTGTTGCGAGATTATGATCCTACAATTCTTGAATCATTATATTCGTTAACTGAATCCCTAGAAAATATTCAATATTTTCATAATATTTCGTTACTTCAATTTATGGTTCTTCTCAGCAGAACTCCATGGGTTAGTAATAAATATTCAACACACGGGCATCTGAGCACTATCGAATAAGCCCCGACCAAAATGGTGCAAGTGTATTCAACAATAATGAGCCCCTGAACACACGAATGAGTATTTCAAAATACGACGAGACGATGAACCTATGCAAAATAGGAAAGAAAATAATAAATAATAAAATATTAACCAAGGCGTTGGGGACTGGGCCCACCGGACGGCCTGTTGTGCCGTGACCAGTCCCACGCTCAGTTTTACATTTTACCATATTTTTGTTATTCTCCTTGAAAACCCTTTCATTTGAACAAATATCCTTCGTTTTAAGGAAATTCCTCAGTTTCATGGTGGTTCCTTCTCATCAAGGAAATAATATAAAATTAGAAAAAATATCATGGGACCGTGTTTACTAGCCAACCAGCTATGCCTTGATCCTGGCCGGTCCCACACCTCATGATTCCTCATTATTTTATTATTATTTCCTTAATCTCATGAAAACTCCTTAATTTCATGGTATTTCCTTCAAACCATGAAAAATAATAAAAATTAGGGAAACTCGTGGGACCGGGCCCCAGCCGGCCGGTCATGCCCTAGCCGGTCTCAAACGCCCTTATTTTATTATTATCATTTTTATGTTTCCTTGATCCCGTGGAATTCCTTGATTTCATGATATTTCCTTCAAATTATGAAAATTCCTTCAAATCATGGAAATAATACATAAAATTAGGGAAAACTCACGGGACTGGGCCCTAGCCGGCCGACCATGTCCAAGCCGATCCCACACCCTTATTTTATTATTATTTGTTTCCCTCATCTCATGGAAACTCCTTCACTTCAAGGAAACTCCTTGATTTCAACGAAACTCCTTAGTTTCAACAAACTCCTTGATTTCATGGTATTTTCATAAAATCATGAAAAATATAATAAAATTAGGAAAAATGCTATGGGATGGGCTTATTGGCCGGCCGACCATGCCTTGGACGTAGTCCCACACTTCATGATTCCTTCATTTTATTATTATTTTCCTTCATCTCATGAAGTTTCCTCAGTTCCAGCAAAAATCTCTGATTTCTTCATATTTTTCCAAATGATTGCTCAAATGCACATCAGAAAATATCAAAATTCTCTGGACTGAGGCACGAACACTTTGTTGACGCGAGCATACTACCTTGACCGACCAAGGTTGGCTCTTTGGCTTGCAAGAGGCTGGTCCCATGTATTTTCATCATTTTAACCTAATTTGTTCATATTAGGTTCAAACTCTTCCAAACAACTTGGAATTCCATGAAACGATCGTCAGTTGATCCCGTGTCCACCCAGGGCCGGTATCATGACCCTTTGGTCAGTACCTCATCTCTTCACAATTAATTAGGTTTTATCACCTAAGGCTCAGACGAGCATTATAATAAATGATTAAACCATCATTTAGTCATCCTTTCATGAACAAATCAACAAGTCTTCAAGAGACCTTGGTATTTGCTCACTTGGGCATCTGGGCGCTACATGGTCGACCCACGACCCTATGTATCCGGTCCTTCCTTCACTTCGTGGTTAATTTTCAATAAACCATCAATTGATCATCAATTGATCGAATTAGGGTTTTTGAGTCCACGGTTCATAATTCCAGATTCAAACGCTAATAATTTTACGATGATCTCATGGTCAACATTTTATTAATTATACTTGGTTCAGTTGCCAGAATTTAAATTAATATTTTATTTGGTCATGCTACCAATAATTCATCAAATGAGCAACATTCGCTTAGATGAGCAATATTTGCTCACGTTAACTATCGATGTTTATTCATACATTATACCTTTGTCTCAACAGACATGTTCAATTCATGAGTCTCAGAACATTTTCAAATCATGTTCGACTCAACAATACAAGGAATCATCGTCCCATGAAGTCAGCAACTGGCTAACTAATCACGAGACATCAATCATGTCACATGGGGGATATTAACTAGGGTTTTGGTCTGGCGGTCTACGGCACGTGTGTTCATACACACGATGAGAATGTGAGAAAGTTGTGCAATCAGTTGAAGGAGTTAACAAAGTAGTGGATGAAAAATTGACCAAGTCTCCGCACGTTGAGCAACTGGTTTTAACACGATTTCCATTTCTCCACTTTTTGATTCCATCAACTGTCACACTTCATGGGATCATGGTGTTTATAATTCTAGAAATATAAATAAGTCTCTGAATCATGATTGAAAACAAGACAATCTTACGTCAAACAGACAACACGAGATCAACAACTCCACGTCTGAGCAATTACTCTCAACAGAGCGAAATTCAATCATTCAGAACTTATCTTATTTTCAGAATACACAACACACCTATAATCTTCGATTACCATTGATCTCACATATTTTCCAGCTTCCCTCCTACAGATCGACCCATCCTCTCTTGTGACCGAATTTACTCTGGAACGACCATTGTCTTGGTTTAGGCCGGAGTACTACAAATTGATATCTCGAATTCAAAGCGCTCCCTTCTTGCAGTGCATCTGTGTGAGGTTTAATAGTTCGCTTGGTTCAAGGAGTTTCCTCCGTACGGTCGTCTTCTCAATTCCGTAAAAACCAGCAGCTCTTTTTGCCCCATTTACAGGAGCTTTCTGATTACTAAGTCTAGGACCTCTAGAGATCGATTCAAGAGGATTTTCCGAGATGGATTTCCAAACTCTAGACTTAGATTTACCAGAGTTGTTCTTATAAGCACAGGTCATGCTTTCTTCAGGAGCATAAGAATTTAAACCACTAAAATGCACAGAAGTCATGTAATGATTCCTGGGGAAGAGATCATTTTTATAAGATGTCTGGTTTCTTGTGAGCATGAGGTTCACTGCCGTAGTCGACTGACTATTTACTCCATTGACTGTGGAAAGAAGCAAATTACGAAGTTTAGAAATTTGTTTCTTCCTGGGAAAGCAACGGATAGCATAGTGATTCCCTTTTCCATAGAAGGTACAGTTTCATGGAGAAGACGCAACAGACGACATATGTTTTAACTTTACAGCCCTGTGAGAAGATTGTAAGTTATATAAACTTTTCTCGACACAATCTTCTTTTGGAGGATATTTCTTCATGTACTGTATGTCAAGAGGAACAGTTGGAACAGAAGAATTTTTCCTTAAAACAGAGTTTTCCTTTTCCAAGGTCACACACTGTTCATGGGCTAGTGAAAGTGATGCTTCTAGCTTCTCTTTTTCAATACGAAGTCTGTCAAAATCGAATGAATGCGTCTTGATCAACCGTTTTTCTCTAATTGAGCCTTCTTTAATAATCCTTTCAAGATCACAAATCTTTATACGCTGTAGATTATTCTCTTGAAGAATTTTCTCAATATCCTTAGAGAAGGAATCAATAATGTTATAGAGTACACGTTCTCGATCAATAAACTTTTCAAATTCATCGATGAGTTGATCATGATTCTGAAGATCAACAAACTCAGTAGAATTTTTCGATTCTGGTGAGCTCCATTTCAGCTTTTGCCATTGTGTCCAATGTCTCATTGGAGAAAGAGTGATCATCACAAGATGGGTCAATCTTCTTACCTAGGGATTCAGAAAAATCAACTAAGGAGCAATCCTTTGAGGTATTCCCAAGACAACTGACATAGTTGAAAGCTTTGGGAGGCATCTTGGTATGCGTAAGAGATTCTGTCCTCATACTCAGATTGCTACAAACACAGACTTGTAAGGTCTTGAACGTGTTTGCCTGCTCTAATACCAATTGAAAAAGCGGGGGTCTAAAAACACCACCCAATATTTCGCTTAGCAATTTGTATGGAAAAACTCGAATATACTTTTAAGAAAATCAACAAGACTCAATCAATTAAAAGTATATCAACGAGTTTATATCTCTCTCTTGATTTGATTTCCTCAAACAGAAACTGCGAGTACTAATCAAATACAAGGAATAACTTGGATGGTACCAAAGACCAATATCCAAGTGTCCATCAATATCAATCAACAACCATTAGGTCGGATTCTCCAATTGATTGATCTAACACACAACCTGTATTATTTAAATTATAAAGATAAAACAATATAATGCGGAAATTGAAATAACACAGTGACCAGAAATTTTGTTAACGAGGAAACCGCAAATGCAGAAAAACCCCGGGACCTAGTCCAGATTGAACACACACTGTATTAAGACGCTACAGACACTAGCCTACTCCAAGCTAACTTCGGATTGGACTGTAGTTGAACCCCAATCAGTCTCCCACTGATCCAAGGTACAATTGTACTCCCTACGCCTCTGATCCCAGCAGGATACTGTGCACTTGATTCCCTTAGCTGATCTTACCCACAACTAAGAGTTGCTACGACCCAAGGTCGAAGACTTGATGACAAACAAATCTGTCTCACACAGACAAGTCTATCGAAGGATTAATCTATCTCCCACAGATAAACCCTAAAAGGTTTTGTTTCGTCTTTTGATAGTAATCAAGGTGAACAGGAACCAATTGATAATCCGGTATTATATTCCCTAAGAACAGCCTAGAGTTATCAATCACCTCACAACAATCTTAATCGTATGGTAGCGAAACAAGATGTTGCGGAATCACAAACAATGAGACGAAGATGTTTGTGATTACTTTTTATATCTTGCCTATCGGAGATATCAAATCTCAAGCCAATCAATCTGATTGTACCCGTACAATAGAAGATGCAAGATCAGATCACACAACTACGATAAAAGTAATATCGGTCTGGCTTCACAATCCCAATGAAGTCTTTAATTCGTTAACCTGGTTTTAGAAGAAGAAAACCAACGGTTAAAGGAGAACCGACTCTAGTACGCAAACTAGTATCACATGTAAGGTGTGGGGATTAGTTTTGCACAATACTAGATGTCTCTTTTATATAGTCTTTCAAATCAGGGTTTTGCCTTGGTAACAAAGAAATCAATATTCACTGTTAGATGAAAAACCTAATTTAGATTCAAGCTAATATTTCTCAACCGTTAGATCGAAAACTTAGCTTGTTATACACAAATGAAATGCACGCTTCTAGGTTTGTTAACCGTACCCAAACGTGTACATTGTTGGTTCAACAATAGTTAACCAAAAGGTTAGCCATATGAGCATTTCATATCAAACATGTTCTTCTTCACCATAGCTAGTTCAAATGACTCAAATGAACTAGTTAGTGAGTTGTTCAATTGCAAGGAAATCTTATGTAACTACACAAGACACAATTGAAGCAAAGATGATTTGATTCACTTTGAATCGGTTCATGAACTTTTATAGCCACGGTTTGCAAACTGCATTCCTTAGTCTTTTTAAAGTTTAAGTTAAGAAATCATCTTCAGATATATAACCTTCGTAAGTTCGCGCACTAGGTTCGCGGACTTAAGCAACCGGCATAGTTTAGAAACTCCAGCAGAAAATATCGGCAAGAGACCTTCCGCCGGTTCGCGTACTTAGCTCACGCAAGTAGTTTGTCAACTCCAGCAGAAATTCTCGGGTTTGAGAACTTCGGCAGTTCGCGGACTGAGTTCGCGGACTTGGCAACAAGCCATTCTTCCGGTTTCTCTTGATCAACAAAGTTCGCAAACTTTGGTTCAAGGAATATGACTTATACATAAATGTGTTTCCACAACAATGCTTATGTCCATCATTGGTTATGTAATCTAAACTCTCATTCCAATCATTGAAACATTCTTAGAGGACGTTATATAGTTGTTACACCATTTCCCGTCAAAGCAATTTTCAAGATGATTGAAACATAGCATGACTTTCGTCACTAGGTAAAGATAAACTTGGTCGAAGCGAAAATCTTACCAACATATAATTCGAGATATAGATAGGCGAGGTATACTCGGCTCGAAATACCAAATGTGTATAATCTAAGTCTATATATATAACATACGACTTTTTGTCTCAAGAAGTAGGAGATAGAGTAGATAGACTTTTGAGTGACAGATAAGTTCAAGTCTTCACATACCTTTTTGTCGAGAAGTTCCACCAGTTCCTTGAGTAGTTCTTCTACTTGTATGATGAATCGCCATGAAGTCCTTGAGCTTAACTACACTTTCTATCCTAGTCCGAGACTTAGCTATAATAGACTAGAAATCAAGACTTATAGTTTTGATCACTAACATTGACAAACATGCTTGAGATAGCAACGCATGCGAGTTCGACCGAGCAATGCTTTAACAGATCATATGAGATACTAGATCCCTTTTGAGTTCCACTCATCTACTTGATAATTCCCTGAGAGACAGTTTTAATATCTTTCTCATCTCCAAAGCTGTTCCCCATTGCGTTTTCACACAACTTGGTGATAAGACTGGGATATCCAAGATTACTATGGAATGCTGTGGTATTGAGAGATTCAATGATTTTAATCATTTCATTGATAATTAATCCACAAGTGTCAATTTGCTTTTTGCCTTATAGAAGGTAGTATATAAATTCAGCAAATTCTTTACTCCATTGTGAAGAATATCTCGTACAAGCAAAAAGGGTTGCTACAACAAGTTTACCGAAAATCCTCAAGTAGAAGGTTACATCTTTGGTTAGCATATTTCCCATTTTCCATTCAACAGTTTTACCAGTGATAAGTTTTGAAATGTTATCGTGCTCAATTTCAGAACCGGTAATCATATGATTCCCCTTCACTTTGTAATTGATGATTTTTGATATCATCTTTCTGTCGACATGATGAACAGTACTTCAAATCAAAGTACTAAAAGTAATATTTTCATGATTAATATTGTGAATATTAGCATCAAAGATTCTTACTAAATCAGGTGAATATTTTTCAAAACCCGAACATATTTCCCCAGATTCGGTCTTGAACAAACTTCACATAATTGGTTTCTGAAACATCTGGATCGAATCTCTTCCCAGCAGTGAAACTTACTCCCTTTAAAGCTTGATATCTTTCAAAGCATGTACTATCCACGAAGATTGTACGATCATGTTTGTCTTTGATCAAGTGAGGATACTTGATTTTCTCAATATCTCCAGGAGGAATAAATGGGTTTAAAGCCAGTTTGTCTGTTTCAGAGTTTTCTTCCCTTATTTCCTTTTTCTCATATTTGCGAAAATATGAAAAACCCTAGTTACGATTTCGATCAGTCTTCCCCAATATGTTTGTGAACATAGCAAGAGGTTATCTTTTATAGGAAGAATAGATATCAAAAACCGGAAATAACTAGCTTTAGGAAATTATACCAAAATCGGAAACAGAAGCTTGTGGGGAGACAATTCCGATTTGATATCTAGGTCTTTCTTTTGGAAAACCGGTTTTTCATGGTCTGGATCTTTATCTTGGATTGATTCTATGTTTCTGTCCAAAAATCTGTTTACTCTTTTATTACCAGAATTTGATGACATCATTTGAAATTCACTCAAGAATTTTCTAATAGAGTATGCAGAGATAAATTTGAACATAATATGACATTTGTTAAAAATACCATTAGAATCATGAATCCTGTAATATTTCAAAAGATCACTTGCTTCATTAAAACAGTTGTGAGGTGTATGAATCAATCCATTGTTAATAGAATTATTAACTGAAAAATCATTCCTTGTAAGGTTACACGGTTTCCAAAGTCGCATCCTAGATAGCGATACATTGACAGTCTTAGATCTGAAAATGTACATAGATATACTTTGGTAGGTCATCCAAAATATACTTAAGATTCCAGATTTTTCAAGAACACAATAGCCATGGTTCATATAATAATGAAAAATCTTGAGAGGTATCTTATGCTTTTTCAAGATACAGTCTGTCTCATAGAGTATTGTATCATTGTCACAGTCAGTATCAAACACAATGATATACAATCCTATGGAATCGAAAATATTATGTAAGTCGCCCAAAACATTTAGGAACAAGAGTATTACATACTTCATTCGTGTCTTCCACACGAGTTTTTGAAGTAGTCAAATACTGCAGTTACGTTAACTGAGTCAGACATAGATTCAATTTCTTATAGGTTGGATCGCACCAAACACAGATTGTTAGATATTTCGTGTTTGACTGCTCTGATACCAATTGAAAAGACGAGGGTACCCAAATATACCTCAATCTAAAACTTTTCCACCTATAAGTCCTTTCACCGAAAGTGATTGTCTATTGTCTGAGTCGAGACAATACAACTAATCGGTTCACACTTCGTGTGATCGTCTATGGATACGAGATCGAGACAATACGATAACAAGATAACTTGCGTGATTGACTATGGATACACGATCGAGACAATACAACAACGAAGTATGATTACTTGATAATAGGTTCGGACTTAACCAAACACAATAGGATTGCTATCAAGTAAATAGGAATTAACGTTTGTGTATTTTACTTCTAATTATAATAAAACAATTATAATTGCGGAAATAGAAAAGTAAAGGACACAGCAAGACTTTGTTAACGAGGAAACCGCAAATGCATAAAACCCCCGGGACCTTGTCCAAAATTGAATACTCTCAGAATTAAGCCGTTATACAAAATCTAAACCAACTTCGTATAGTTGAGACCAAGCAACTAAACCTATAGTTCACCTAGTTCCCTCAGTATTCTTGCGCCTCCAACTTGTAATAAGTCACGCACTTGGAACAATTCCTTTGGTTCGTATTCCAAACAGTAAAGGAACAACAAATCAGTTCGGTAACAACTCTTTTCAAACAAGTGATATGAGTTTGACAAAAGGCTTTTCCGTTTATCCCAATAAACTCCTTTGTCAGGTTCTTAGATCTATCTATTAACAACTACAAAGTAATTGCCTAGACTATGCAATCAATACTTTGAATCACAAAGAATTTTATTGATGCCGATCTACTCAACTAATCAATCAAGGTTATCACAAAGATAAACCGATTCTAGTTGGATCCCCAGCCGATCAAGTTTTGTACACACCAAAGATTATGAACTCAAATCAGAAATCTTCTTTGCCTTCAAATCTTCTTAGATCTTCAATAAACACCTGCACACAAACAACTTGAATCTCTTGTGACCAATCACACACAGAACGGAGTCTGTTAACGATGGATTACCACAAGACGTCTTTAGATCTATAAACAGTTCTAAAGATCCCCGTCGATACTTCGATCTAGTTTGAGTGAATCTTATATCAGAAGAGAAGATTCTCAAGCATAAACAAACTAGGTGCATTCAAAGTTCAACAACCGTTAGTCAATCAAATCAATGGAAAACTAATAATAAACTGCAATTATCTAGTTTCCCACCAACGGTAATCGTAGAGCTTCCCAATCCCAAAAAAATCTTTAAAACGAGCGGTCGTAAGAGATTTCGCCTAATTAGGGTACTTTCCTCTCTGAATAGACTGCTCCACCAGTAACAACAAAACTAGGTAGTTTTGCTGGCTCTGAGGATTAGTTTGCTTGAACTTCAAACTTCAATATTTATAGACCAAGGAAGTTTGGACACCAAGGAATTTCCAAATCCGAATATTTTCAAAGATATGCAATAAAGGCAAAATCAGTTTTCATAATTCCTGGAAATGCACTGTCCAAATATTGACCGAAATCTCAGTAGAAAATCTCCAATTAGTAAATGCACATTACTAATTTTTATTTTCTAAAGATATGCATTTAATTGCTGGAAATTAAAATCATATAAAAACTAAAAACCTTAATTAAAAGATTCTCAATTTATTTCGATCCGGGATTCTCCTTTAGTTATTAAGAAATATCGTTGAACAATAAAAGATAAGAGTTACTGCACATGTTCAAAGTATGTCGACATCTTTACTTTGTAAATCCTTTTTCATATTTACAATCTTGGAACCGATTTTCCACACTTCCAAACGAGTTTAGAATTGGTTCATCTGACTTCCAAGAACTATGTGATTGATTATCCTATCAAATCACCATTAATGGGTTTCACGGTTCTACCAAAACACAAAGCTTTGGTTCTACCTCCATGCGGGTACTAGGATCGGTCACACTATATTAGAGCATTGCTCGGTCGAACTCGCATGCGTTGCTATCTCAAGCATGTTTGTCAATGTTAGTGATCAAAACTATATGTCTTGATTTCGAGTTTACTTATGACTAAGTCTCGGTCTAGGATAGTTAGGAATAGTTGAGCTCCAGACTCCATGGAGATTATCTTACGAAGACGAAGAACTACTCAAGGAACCAGTGGAACTTCATCCGACCAAAACGTATGTGGAGACTTGAACTCATCTGTCACTTAAAAGTCTATCTACTCTATCTCGTACTCTTGAGACAAAAGTTGTATAAGTATGATAGTTTTCATACATACACATTTGCTATTTCGAGACGAGTTTACTCGCCTATCTTTTTCTCGAAATATGTGTTGGTAAGATTTTGCTTTAACCATTTTCATCTTTACCCGTGACGAAAGTCATGATGACGTTTCAATCTTGAAAATAGCTTTGATGGCGATAATCGATTCTTTATGTCTAACGACTACTATAACATTATAGAAGAATGTCTCAATGATTGAAATGTAGAGTTGAGATTACGTAACCAACTATGGATATAATCATATATAGTGTGTTTGCACATTAGTGTATAAATCCATGTGTCGGAAACCAAGTGCGTGCATATGTGTGCATGCGGTATTGGTAAAGGAGACAGGTTAGGTACACGTACCAGTACGCGTACTGGCGGAAGTTTTCATAGCGAAAATTTCTAATGTAGTTTGTGAAGTTTGCAAACTGAAAACCAGTCACCTAGGTATGCGTACCCGTACAAGTACCCACGGAAGTTTTCAAACCGAAAATTTCTGCTGAGTTTCCAAACTCAAGTCCGGTTGTTATGGTACACGTACCTAAGCTGGTTATATTTCTCAAATCGCTAGTTTCATGAACTTAAACAATAAATCAATAAGGAATGCAATCTTTGCAAACCGTGGCTATATTATTCATGAATTAATTCAAGTGAATCAAACCGATTTTGTTTCAATTATGCCTATGTATAAAGATCTAAGCAATTGAACAACTCTTGAACTAGTTCTTATGAGTCATTTGAACTAGTTATGAGAAAGATGAATACGGTTATATGAAAGTGCTCATATGGCTAACCATTGGTTAACTATTTATGAACCAACTAAGTGTACACGTTTAGGTATGGTTACTCAAACCTAAATGAATACAATTCATTTTTGTGTGTGACAAGATAAGTTTCGATCTAACGGTTGAAAGATATTACCTTGGATAAATCAGGTTTTTCATCTAACGGTGAATATTGAATGCTTTGTTACCAAGGTAACTTGGATTCCAAACCCTGATTTGAAAACTATATAAGGGCGACGTCTAGCAACTGGAAAAACCAATCCCCACACCTCCTGTGTGATACTAGTTAGTTTGCTAGAGTCAATTCTCCTTTAACCGTAGGTTTCTTCTCGAGACCCTGTCGGTTAACGACTTAAAGACTTCATTGGGATTGTGAATCCAGACGAAACTACTTCTATTGTAGTTGAGCGATTTGATCTTGCCATTTTCTATCGTACGAGTTCAACTGTAACATTGGCTTGAGATTATATCTCCGATAGGGCAAGATAAAAAGAAATCACAAACATCTTCGTCTCATCGTTTGTGATTCCGCAATATCTAGTTTCGCTACCATACGATTTATATTATTGTGAGGTGATTGATAATACTAGGTTGTTCTTCGGGAATATAAATCCAGTTTATCAATTGGTTCCTGTTCACCTTGATTTTATCAAAAGACGGAACAAAACTTGTAGGTTTATCTGTGGGAGACAGATTTATCTATTATCGTAGACTTTTCTGTGTGATACATATTTGTTTATTAAAGTCTTCGACTTTGGGTCGTAGCAAGTCTTGGTTGTGGATAAGATCATCTAAGGGAATCAAGTGCGTAGTATCCTGCTGGGATCAGAGACGTAAGGAGCGCAACTGTACCTTGAATCAGTGTGATATTGATTAGGGTTCAACTACATTCCAGACCGAAGTTAGTTTGTAGTAGGCTAGTGTTTGTGGCGGCTTAATACAGTGTGGTGTTCAATATGGACTAGGTCCCATGGGTTTTATGCATTTGAGGGTTCCTCGTTAACAAAACTTCTGGTATCTGTGTTATTTCTATTCCGCATTATATTTTTTTATATAATTGAAATATCACAGGTTGTGCGTTGTATCGATCAGTTAGAATATCCAACCTTTGGTTGTTGATTTAAATTAATTGATACTTGGATATTGGTCTTTGGTACCATCCAAGTTATCTCTCTAGTATTTGATAAAGACTGCAGATTTCTATTTGCTTGAGTATAGATCAAATCGAGAGATCGAGATATTAACTCTTTGATATACTTTTATCTATATTGAGTCTGATTGTCTGGTTGATTCTCTAGAAAGTATGTTGGAGTTAGTCCATACAGATTGCTAATCGAAATATTGGGTGAGGTTGTTGGACCCCCGCCTTTTCAATTGGTATCAGAGCAGGCAAACATGTTAAAGACCTCATAAGTCTGTGTTTGTAGCGATCTGCTATGGACAGAAGTGTTATCTCTATAGACGCACCTCCAGATCCAGGGATTTCTGAATTTTCTTCCATGACTGATTTGATAAAATTAGTAGAATAAATTCTATCTAAACCTCCACTAGGTTTAAAATCCCTTGAAGTGTTTTCAGGGCTTGAAAAGAAACTAGAATGCTTATCTCTTGATGTTGAGTTATACCTCCAGAAAGAACAAGAATCTCTTGATAAGCTAAATCTAGTCATGATGAATAATATTCATGTTGAGGTTGACATTGATTTACTAATCAGTGAGAGCAATGCTCCTCCTCTGTGTAATCCAACTAGTTATAGCTAACTAAACGGTTTACAAGAAGAGTTTAAGTCTAAGTCTTCCGACTGTACCACCTCTAAGCATGAATCAATTCATTGGTCAATTCCTGATACATCTTACCAAGATAATAGTATTGTCCCTTCTTATGAAGAAATTAGGATGTCTCTTTTTATCAAAAGAGTTTCCCTATGCGATACTGAAAATTATCTGCAGAAACTGTTTCTTATAAGGTGTAAAATAATAAATCAGAAACACAAATTTTCTTGTGCTCTCTGGAAGTTCTTTGAAAAACTTATAAAAACAGTTCCTTGGGTTTTTCTCAATACTGTAAGGTGTAAGAGTTGTTGTAAAGAAACTCTTTCTTGGTGTCATGGTGAGCAAGACATTGTTCACCTCAACACAACTTGATTGTGTTGTAAGTGCATCCTCACCGAGGAATTCCCTGCTATGTATACGGTGAAGGAAGCACGAGAATTGGGGCACACAGATTATGTTTAATAAGGCTGTAGAATTCGAATGGATTCTTCTAAAAAGGTATGTCTATAAACTTGAGAAAGATTTATGTTTTTATTTGCTTAAAGTACTTATAATGATTCATGTACCTTTCTATCGTTCATTTCTACCTAACTTGATCTGTTTTTAAGGTTCTTAAATGTTTAGGTATGAAAACAATAGTTCGGGATGTTTGGACTTCATGGTACATATAACAAGTATGCATAACATCATTTAAAACCAAAATCCAGGGGTTTAAGTACGCATACTCGTTTGCATACTGCTCCAGGATACGAAAATTCGTTTGCAAACCCGTATGCATACTTGACGTCGATATTCGGTAAACTTGTTTTGGTCGTAACTTCTTCGTCCGAACTCGGATTTGTCTCATTTTTTTTGCATTCTCTTCCTTATTGAATTCTATTCAAAGTGGAGATGAGAATTGTTGAATTTGGATGAGTTAATATTGGTCATTGTCATGTCTCTTGTTTTTTAGTGTTTTGCTCCGTTTCGCTGCACTTGTTCTATTCTCTTGGACTTGGGCACTGGGATTCTTGGAGTAATCCTCTTTTAAGCTATTTTGTAGCTTTTAAAAGAATGATGTTGGTGAATCACAATGAAGGAAGTTCAAGAATGGGTAGTAGTACATTGCTATGAAATTCTTGAATGTTCACAATCATCTTATGTGAACTACGGTGCATGGTCGTCAATGACTTTGTATGTTCTTCTTTGTTAAGAAAATATTATTTTTTTTACGCCTTTGGTAGCTAATCTTAGTGTATATCCGGGCGAAAATGATTGATTCTACCCTTTAAGGACAATTCATCTGGTATGTGCATTACAAGTTTGTCTTGATGCCTAGGAAACTTCTTATGAGAATTTTATTCTTGTTTAAGAAGGATAACTAGGGTTTGGAATAGACATTATTGTGATTACACATATCTATGTCCAACGTTATCATCTTCAATGTTTCTAGATTTATTTATTTAAATTCTAAGTTATTTGGAAGATGATTTTTGCAGTATTAATCTTTATGGTTTTATATATTGCAATATGTTATGGGATATGTGTGTTTGCGTCCGTGAACTATTCTTGTCCCATACGATGTCAAAATTTATCTCTTTCATATGACGATATGCAAGTATTAATACAAGATCGATGAACTTTTGACAAACAAAAGTTAAGCCTATTATGTCAATTTTTGATGGAAGATAGGTTAAAATCTTTTGTTTGCAAAGATTATGTCTATTATATATCGTTATGAAAATAATGATGAAAATAGAATGAATCTTTGTGTATTCTGCAGTATTGATCTTTCCCTGATCCTTATCTTATGTGTATACTGCAATGCTCCATAAGGTTTTCTTGTGTTGAGCATAAAACGATTGAGTTAATCATTCTTTTATGGGTAACATAGTCGTAGCTCCGTAAGTTCTCTTATGTCAAGCATGTTCAATTAAATTGATCACTTTTGTGTTTAATTTGATTGTGTATTCCAATTAAATTAATTATGGGTTCTCTTGTGATTAGTTTGATTGAGAATTTTTGGATACAAAATCATTTCCTTATGGTTTTTGGTGTCCAAAGAAATACTTCTTTTCTTGTAAAAGTAAGGTCTCTCTTGTTGTTCTTTCGGGAATGACATCAAATGGGGGAGAGTTCTTTTGAACTTGCGCTTAATTTCCATATCTTTCTGGGGAGTGCGGCTGTGGAATTATTTAGGGGTTATCTTGTATCTTTATAAACTCCTTGATGAATGCTTTTAGCTTCGGCTTTATGATTGCATCTAAATAAGTTGATATGTACTTTTCTTTGGTCTTGAAGCGTCTTCGTGGAAATTTCATTAGGATCCCGTTTTCGTACCTTTGCCAATTTTATTGACAAAAGGGGGGAGAATTAATATGTAATTCACACTACAAATACATATGATTTACGTGTTTTACGGGTCATTATGTAAGGGGGAGTGGTTTTCATGTTGAGACGAAAGTATTGACTAAGGGGGAGTGATACATATCACCATAGTATTGTTGTCGAAGTTGTGAAATAAGAACTTTGATGTTGTGTAATAATACTATGACACTATATAACAATGATCGAGAGCTTTTGTTTTCTCATTGTTATGGCTACGGAACTTCAACAACTATGATGCTGAATTGAACATCTATGGAATCATGGGAGTACTTGGAAAAGACGAAGTTTTCGAGTAATGTTGAAGCACCAAGGAGATCAAGCATGTGGACGAGAAGCTACAAAGTTTTATCTATTTTGTAATCCATACGTATTGATAGTTTTGTCACTAAAATTGACAAAGGGATTGTTAGAGTATTGCTCGGTCCAACTCGCATGTGTTGCTATCCCAAGCATGTTTATCAATGTTAGTGATCAAAACTATATGTCTTGATTTCTAGTTTACTTATGACTAAGTCTCGGTCTAGGATAGTTAGGAATAGTTGAGCTCCATACTCCATGGCGATTATCTAACGAAGACGAAGAACTACTCAAGTAACCAGTGGAACTTCATCCGACCAAAAGGTATGTGGAGACTTGAACTCATCTGTCACTCAAAAGTCTATCTACTCTATCTCCTACTCTTGAGACAAAAGTCGTATAAGTATGATAGTTTTCATACATACACATTTGCTATTTCGAGCCGAGTTTACTCGCCCATCTTTTTCTCGAAATATGTGTTGGTAAGCTTTTGATTTAACCATTTTCATCTTTACCCATGACGAAAGTCATGATGACGTTTCAATCTTGAAAATAACTTTGATGACGATAGTCGATTCTTTATGTCTGACGACCATTATAACATTATAGAAGAATGTCCCAATGATTGAAATGTAGAGTTGAGATTACGTAAACAACTATGGATATAAGAATATATAGTGTGTTCGCACATTAGTGTATAAATCCATGTGCCGGAAACCAAGTGCGTGCATATATGTGCTTGCGGTATTGGTGAAGGAGACAGGTTAGGTACGCGTACTGGCGGAAGTTTTCATAGCGAAAATTTCTGCTGTAGTTTGTGAAGTTTGCAAACTGAAAACCAGTCACCTAGGTATGCGTACCCATACGCGTACCCACATAAGTTTTCAAACCGAAAATTTCTGCTGAGTTTCCAAACTCAAGTCCGGTTGCTATGGTACACGTACCCGTACGCGTACCTAAGCTGGTTATATTTCTCAAATCGGCAGTTTCATGAACTTAAACAATAAATCAATAAGGAATGCAATCTTTGCAAACCGTGGCTATATTGTTCATGAATTGATTCAAGTAAATCAAACCGATTGTATTTCAATTGTGTCTATGTATAAAGCTCTAATCAATTGAACAACTCTTGAACTAGTTCTTATGAGTCATTTGAACTAGTTATGAGAAATATGAATATGGTTAATATGAAAGTGCTCATATGGCTAACAATTGGTAAACTATTTGTGAACCAACTAAGTGTACACGTTTAGGTACGGTTACTCAAACCTAAATGAATACAATTCATTTATGTGTGTGACAAGCTAAGTTTCGATCTAACAGTTGAAAGATATTAGCTTGGATAAATCAGGTTTTTCATCTAACAGTGAATATTGAATGCTTTGTTACCAAGGTAACTTGATTGCAAACCCTGATTTGAAAACTATATAAGGGAGACGTCTAGCAACTGGAAAAACTAATCCCCACACCTCCTGTGTGATACTAGTTAGTTTGCTAGAGTCGATTCTCCTTTAACCGTAGGTTTCTTCTCGAGACCCTGTCGGTTAACGACTTAAAGACTTCATTGGGATTGTGAAGCCAGACGAAACTACTTCTCTTGTAGTTGAGCGATCTGATCTTTCCATTTCTATCTTACGAGTTCAATTGTAAGATTGTCTTGAGATTATATCTCCGATAGGGAAAGATAAGAATAAATCAAAAACATCTTCGTCTCATCGTTTGTGATTCCGCAATATCTAGTTTTGCTACTATACGATTTAGATTATTATGAGGTGATTGATAATACTAGGCTGTTCTTCGGGAATATATGTCCGGTTTATCAATTGGTTCCTGTTCACCTTGATTTTATCAAAAGATGGAACAAAACTTGTAGCTTTATCTGTGGGAGACAGATTTATCTATTATCGTAGACTTTTCTGTGTGATACAGATTTGTTTATTAAAGTCTTCGACTTTGGGTCGTAGCAACTCTTGGTTGTGGATGGGATCAGCTAAGGGAATCAAGTGCGTAGTATCCTGCTGGGATCAGAGACGTAAGGAGCGCAACTGTACCTTGAATCAGTGTGATATTGATTAGGGTTCTACTACAGTCCAGACCGAAGTTAGTTTGTAGCAGGATAGTGTCTGTGGCGGCTTAATACAATGTGGTGTTCAATCTGGACTAGGTCCGGAGGTTTTTCTGCATTTGAGGTTTCCTCATTAACAAAACTTCTGGTGTCTGTGTTATTTCTATTCGGTATTATATTTTGTTATATAATTGAAATATCACAGGTTGTGCGTTGTATCGATCAATTAGAATATCCAACCTTTAGTTGCTGATTTAATTGATTGACACTTGGATATTGGTCTTTGGTACCATCCAAGTTATCTCTCTAGTATTTGACAAAGACTCGCAAATTTCTATTTGCTTGAGTATAGATCAAATCGAGAGATCGAGATATTAACTCTTTGATATACTTTTATCTAGATTGAGTCTGACTGTCTAGTTGATTCTCTAAAAAGTATATTGGAGTTAGTCCATACAGATTGCTAATCGAAATATTGGGTGAGGTTGTTAGACCCCCACTTTTTCACATTAGCTTTCCAAAAATTGGTTGACTAGGTACTAGGATCGGTTACCACATAATTATGGTATTTTACATGTATTCGGTTGCACAAGTCATAGGATCGGTTACCAATAACTAAGACTTGTTGTACCTATTACAAGGATCGATTGCACATACTTGTGATCGGTTGCACCTCTTACTAGGATGGGTTCCCCAATGTTTAGAGTTGGTCATACCAATTACAATAAATCGATCATACCATCTCAGGTGATTACTTAAGATCGGTTTCACTAATAAAAGTCATACCAATACAAAAGTCAGGCATTGTGAATAGTTTTACCAAGATACATAAACAAGTTATGAGCGGTTATACTAAACACACATATTGGTAATCCAAAGATTTGCAATGAAATAACTATACCAATAAACCTAAGGATTTCCCTTTCGATTCATAAAACAAGTTCATGAATTTACTTCCTTTAAACGAATGTAAAACATTGTTTCCTAGGACGAAATCTTCACCCATACCCATACATAATCACGATAGCATTCATAGGATTATGTTGATGTCTTATATACGAAGTTCAAAAGATAGACGTTATATTTCGTATTGTAATTCCTTAATACTATGCCTAACTAGAGTATAATCATTCACAACTTCGTAGTTATGTTTTCAATATGCACGACTTGAAAGATACGTTAGGAATGACACCGTTCAAGTCAAATATTACTAACCTCAAGTGGAAGGATGATGTCGTCGTTGTAGCTCTTTACTTCTTAACATTCTTCAAGTAATACTTGTAAGTATCATATCCTAGTAACTTTCTAGCTAACCTAAATGAAGTTGACTCTAGTAAATAATCAAGATACTCTTTAAATGAGTTTTGATTCACTCAAATATTACAACCAAACTTGACATACCGATGCTTGGTGGGTTCAACCGAGCTATGCTCTAACAGAAAGGCTTGTTCTTATCAAGACTGTGTTGTGTAGCATCCCAATGTACACTATTTCAGTTTATAAATGGAAAGTGAGTGTAGTTAAAACTTGCGAAAGGATTATTCACAACGTTTTTTGGACTGGTGACCCCTCTGTCAGTAAATTGGTAACTCTCAAATGGGACAAGGTTTGTTCTTCAATAGAAGAAGGTGGCCTGGGTGTTAAAAGAATTGATGTAATTAATAAGTCACTTTGATGAAATTAGCTTGGAAAATTTTAATTTCTATAGAGGAATGGGCTCAGTTTGTGTTAACAAAGTTTACTTCTGCAAATGGTGGTTGGTATACTTACAAAAATCTACCATCTGGCCAGGTATTAAAGGGGTAATGGACATTGTAAAGCAACATACAAGATGGATTATTGGTGGTAGAACTAGTATATCAGTTTGGTATGACATTTGGATAAAAGATGAAACCCTTGCAGTGCTTTTCCCAAACAATGATTATATAAGACAACACAACAACATGAAGGTATCAGATTTGATCTCACATGGAGAGTGGCGAATTCCAAGAGATCTACTGAATTTTTTGACACTTGAAGAGTTACCAGTCATAAATATAGGTGTTGATATGAGAATTTGGAGTGAAAATTTGTCTTGGAATTCTCAACAAAGTCATCACCATAGTTGGTCAGATCTCATTATTCTCTTTGCTCTTGGGTTAAATCAGTCTGGTATCATGACTTACATCCTACTACTTCCAGCAATGTGTAGAAAATCGTAAGAGGAGTTTGTGCTACTTATGAGACTGTCAAAAGGAAGGGAGTGAATATTATCTATATATGTTGGTTGTGTAAGAAAGTTGAAGAATCAATGAAGCATTTGCTTTAGTATTGTAATTTCAGTTAGATATTATGGAGCTGGCTTGGAGGTATTTTTCTTTTTTTCTCAACCCTACATCTTATAATGACGTTCTATATCTTGCTAGAGGTCGGAGTGAAGCTGTTAAAGAAATTTGGTTGGTAGCTTCCTCCATCACTATGATAGAAATATAGTTCCTTAGAAACAAAATTCTGTTTGAAAATGCCATGCCAAATATCACATAAATCAAAAAAAGGATTTTACAATTCACAAGGGACTGTGATATAAGAATGAGTGGAGAAATGTGGGATACAAGACATGGTTATCAAATACTGAGGGATTTTGTCCTGAGTTTGAGGAAACTCAAAAGACAACAGATCATTGAAGTTCGTTTTAAACTACCCATTGAGGATCAGATTTTGGTTTGTTGCGAATGTGCTTCCAGGGGTAATCCTGGTAGTGTTGGTTATGGTTTCATATGTATAAATCACCCAGGGGAATTCATTTTGGCTAATTCTGGGGGTTATAGGTATAACAATGAATTAGGTAATGGCGGTTATTTGTGGTGCAAAATGGACGATTAGTATTGGAGCTTAGAATATACTTATTCATTCAGATTCTAAATCTGGCTAATAATTTCTGCTCTAAAAAGATCCCTTGGTTTATTAAATCAAGGTGGAATAATATTTGTATAAAGGTTCCGAGAATTCAGTTTATACATAGTTACAGGGAGGTGAATTACTCAGCCGACAAGTTGGCAAAGGATGGTGCATGTTTGGACAGAGGAGTGACTATTGAATATAATGTAAGGCCTGATTTCTTGGTGAACCTTGAGTCTCCTCACCAGATTTATTATCGATTTAGATAATTTTCTTTTTGTCTCGTAATTGATCCCAGATTTTGGTTTCTTTCTTTTTGTTCTTTTCTACCTTAAATTGGTAGTTTTATGTAAAAAACTTCTTTGGATTTAATAAAAATCTTATTGATTGAGCAAAAAAAAAATGAAAAACTAACAGTAATTATGAAAATTGATTAACTGGTGATGAGAAAAACTTTAATAACTCGTGTTGAAGAAAAACTTTAGTAAGTCGCGATGAAGAAGAACTGATAGTGAAGAAATCTCAAATCGATAAGGTATGGACCATAACCATGCTCCTGTTTTCCTCACCATCTCTCCATTGTTGCAGAAATATCAAACATAAGCGGCGGATAATGAGGTAAAAATTAGATTTGGAGACATTTTGTTAGGTTTTCAGCCGTTTTGATCCAACGATATAAATTTCTTAGAAATAAGTAAACCCGATGGCATAATTGTGATGTTATTGAGGGACAGATAGGTAATTCCCACACCTGAGTTAACTCTGACGAGAGGCATAACGGTCCTCTTAGCTGTCTAGTGACTAGTTTGCAACTGTTAAAAACTTTGTAACAGTTTGTGAACCGGGATTAATAAGGAACCCTGATTTTGGGCATACCAAAAACTTTCTAGGCATAATGAATAAAGACAAAAAAAAGGTTGTGAAATAGCAAAACCAGATAACCCCTTAACCCAAATTTTTTTAATGACAAATCTTCCCTTTACGTATTAGTGTTAGTAATATTGATTAGTGATTAAATATTTTGTTTAGTGATTAAGATAATTTTCAGAATTATAAAGGTTGTTTGGATGATTTTTTGGATCATGGTTCGGCGAAACAGGTTGAGGTTCGGCTCACATCTATGAGCCGAATCTACCAATTGATGACGGTTCGGCTCACTGAATCTGTTTACTGCATGCGCCGAACCTATAATTTTCAATTCCAACCCTTTTGCTAGGCACTAGTTCGGCTTATATGAAAGTTTCATAGTAAGCCGAACAATATCCTGAATAGCGCGGAAAAAAAATAATTACTGGTTCGGCTTATATTTCTAAAAACGTACGAGCCGAACATCAATTTGTTATTTTTTGGGTTAAAATATCGTTATTGGTTCGGCACATATTGAGAATATTGTAATAGCCGAACCTCGTAAATGTGCTAGGTTCGGCACATATTATGATTATCGAATACGCCGAACCCCTATGCATCTCTATCTGTGACTAGGTTCGGCTTGAAATTTCATGAAATTTCATGCCGAACTGTTCATATACACTTACAGGAAGCTTTTGTGAAGAACGGTTCGGCTAAAAACGTAACTCAATTTTGAGCCGAACCCAACATTGTAACCGTCATTTAATCGATGAAAAGCAGCAAATAGGAGATTGGGTTTGTAAAACTTACTTTCTTATCCTCATTTCCGGAGTTGGAGATGCAGTTGGTTTAATTTCTGGTTCAATTGGTGGTTGATTTTCAGTTTCTACACCTTCATCTTCAATTGGTTCTTCTTCTTTAATTGATGGATTAGAAGACGATTTGGTTTGCCTAGTCCCTACTTTTCTTTGTACGAGTCATTATGTGGTTGAGTTTAACCTACGATCAAATTTTTACGAATCGACATTTAATCACGATGATGAACTTTTTTTTCGCAGGAGGGGGAAGAGTTCGGCTAGAGGAGGAAGAAGAGATGTTAAGGGAAACTGATTTTGATTTTTTAGAAAACTAATTTTAGATTTTTGTATTAAGGGTATATAGGTAATTGAACTACCCATAGGATACCCGTTATAAGGTCGTCCAAGATGGGACTATTATTTTGTATGCCTAGAAAGATTTAGCTATGCCCAAAATCAGGATTCTTAATAAGTGTGACCACTGCTGGTAATCCCCTTTCTAAAATTAAACCCATTCAACTTCTGGGCTTTGATGGTTGAGCCCTAATGCTAAACTAGAGACCGCCGAAAGAAACATTTCTAGACCATTGTCTAAATTCTCATAGCCGCTTCACAACCAAAGGTAACTGAATATCTTGATTCTTGGATGAGCTGGACAATAAGGGCCTAATCCATTTGAAGAGAACGACGTGGCAAGCTACCAATCGACTACTTCTCAGCCTTCCAAAATCTAATCAGAACTTCAGAACTCTGTACTTTCCAAATCCCATAACAAAATTTTCAGCAACGAACAAACAAAAAATAGAAAGTAGTGCAGTGGAAGTGAAAAGTGACAAACAATGGCTTCGTCAAGGTGCACCGCTCTTCCTACTCAGCTCACCACTCCCCGTCGCCATCTCAGAAAACCTTCTTCTTCAGTGTCCCTGTCTTGGAGACGCAATTTAGCACAAGACAACTTCGTTCAAGTTTCTTCATCATCATCCGTAACTTCATCCTCTTCTTTCTCCTCTCAAGGCAAGTACTCATCTGTTATCTATGAATTTGATCGTTTCTTGTTGATAACAAAACAGTTCCATGTCGAACACGCTTATAATTTATCTGTCACCGTTTGTAGAAATTAGGATGTTTGACGAATTTCAAACTCACATTATTGGTACCAATTGACACGCATAAGAAAGGGAAAGTAAATATAATTTACAGTGTCCTAGAACAGTGGCCATTTTTGTTTTGAGTTGGATAACCAGAATCATTAGAATGAACTCGATCAATTACAATAAACTGATTTGACAGTGTGTTTAATCTTTGTCAGGAAACGGAAGTATAAAATGCACAACGGAAAGAACAGTAGTAACAAATTTAGCACCAGGTACACCTGTTAGACCAACGAGTATACTAGTTGTTGGAGCTACCGGAACTTTGGGTCGTCAGGTTGTGAGACGGGCACTTGATGAAGGTTATGATGTTAGATGTCTTGTGAGACCAAGACCTGCTCCTGCTGATTTCCTTCGTGATTGGGGTGCGACTGTTGTCAATGTGAGTATATATTATAAGATTTAATTTTATAGATACTTAAATTAGGATCGTGAATTTCATGATAACCACACAATCAAACACGAAAGAATAAGTTTATACGGAGTATCTGGGATCGCAAATCCATCATACGCCGATCATGTTTGGAGTAGGAATAATACCTTGTGGAGGTCATGGTTTCTCTCTCTTGACCTTAGCTGTAATGAGTGGTCATTTCTTAGATACAATAGTAATGGTTATTGTTTCCCTTTCATAGGTACAGAGAGGACCAGGTTCCTAGGATTTTAGTATTAGACATTAGATCTCGACCGTCCATCAAGGAAGAGCATAAATAGGATACTAACTCCTTATATAAACCATGGATTAGATATTTAGCAATATCCTAAATATAACCAGATTCTCACATGGGCGCAATAGAGATAATTATCACATAAGAAATTATCTTACATTCTCCCACTGGTCCATGTGATAATCTATAAATGGTTAATTTCAGGAAACATAAGGCGCGCGTGATTTCTAAATAATAACTTTAGTGGTTAACGTAATACCTTGATCAAATAAGCTATTCATGCGAGTCATAGCGGTTGCACATTGTCTTGTTATCAACATGTTCCCTTCCATGTACCACAACATAAACAACTTATTCAACTAGGCCTTTAAGAGGAGTATCATAATGGTCTAGTGGTGTCTTTGAGAAAGACGATTTCTGTAAACATTCATCCATTCACATAAATGTATACTAAACATGGATACAGAAATAATTCAGAATAATATTAATAAGAGCGCAATAACTGTTCAAAAATAAGCATATAAAGTAGCTGAAAATAATCAATTACTCCCACAGACCTGCGATTTTAATCTTTTCTTAAGAGGTCTTAAAAGATAATTATTCATTAAGTGCATCTCCGAATGCAATTGTGCTTAAGCGATAAATTAACAACTATTGTTTCTGAATTTCGTAATTCATGCATATATACTCAAGGTTCATGTGTTTTGTTCCCTTCGTATACATATCGTGCTTTAATGCTGCGAAGCTAAGACGATAAATTTCAGCAATGTAGAAACAAACTTTAAGTCTCTAAGTATCGCAGTCATAAATATTCAAACTCAATTGTGGGACTAGTATTAATGGATTCTTCCTTTATAGAATCCATACATCAACAAAAATTGAAGTCTATAAAAACCCAATAAACTCTTGTTGGGTTTGCTAACTAATTATAAGACATAAGTTAAAATAGTATCTCAAAATTCTTGATAGCTTTCCTGTAATTTGTTCTTCGATTCTTTAACATATCAACAACTAGTTATAAGTTTCATATCAGAATTAAGACGTAATGAAGATTAAATTTATATCTTCTATCCAACATGAAATAAAATCTGTTAAATATGTTATTATCTCAAAATTCCTTGAATATTCGATATATGCCTTATATGAGAGCTTTATTTATCCATATGATATTACGACCACATGGTAAGATTCATTCATATTCTTTACTTCAAAAAACTATAGAGATATGCATAAAGTCAAGATCACTACTCGTAGGTAGTACGTCTTAACATACAAGACCAAGAGTATGAATTTCTCCCACTGATCTTGAGGTATATGCATAAATCTGTAATAGTTTCATACAAAACTTGAAACATTTATAGTTCTGTTGAATTTCATATACCATTATGGGAGGATGCTCAAATTTCATACTTTGACTTTTAAAATTTGTAGACTAAAATTTCTCATTAATGAAGGCTACGTTCACATTTAATTAATGCAAATCTTAGGTCATACTGAGCTACTAATAATACTATGAAAATTCTGAATAAATCTTTCTTTGAGACGAGAGAAAAACTTATTTATAATCAATGCATCGTTTCGGAGTAAAATCTTTGGCAATAAGTCTTGCTTTATACCGTTTAAAATTGCTATTACAGTTGTATTAGGTCAGAAAGACCCACTTTCATACAACTGATTTGTGTCTTTCGAGCAATTAAACAATATCCGACAGTTGACTTTCAACCAATGATTTTTACTCACATAACATCAATCCATTAATCAAAATTATTACACATAATATTTGTGAACCTAAAACCGAGTCTTTGCCATTCCATATCAAAATGTAATAAATTCTCGTAAGAAAATCACTGAAACAACATGAATAACTTTCTTTCAATCTCTGTTGAGACCTTCTTAATGTTGGTTCATGTTGTTATCAAAAAATTTCTTTATTGGCATTAGTTATATTATGGAGTATTGGATCAGTAATTTGTGGTCAACTGCTTTACTGGAAATCTATTTAAATTACACAGTTGCAGAAAGAACAAACATCCACAAATGTATAGCCATTATGCATGGCTTATCATGCTTCTAATCATTTTCATAAAAGTATGATTTAGCCTTTTGATATACACTATTATGCCAAGGATAAGTTGGCCTTGTGTACTGAGCAAAAATTCCAAACTTTTGAAGATATTATGCAAAAGATTTAGGATATTATCCTGTTTTTTCATACCTTTCACAATATTCACCACCTTTATCAGACTTTATGATTTTCACTTTATCTATAATTGCCTCTCAATTTCAATAATGAATGTTCGAGAAAACATCCACGGATTGGGATTCATAATGCAATTGGTAGATGTACACAGTAACGCGAAAAAAATTCAGGTGATAAACAATTTTATCTTCCAAAAAATGGACCATTAAAAGTCTACAAAATAATCATAATCAACAATTAATAAGAACACAAAATGAAATTTATAATAGAGATAAATGACAATTAAGCTTACAATAGTTACATACCTTCTATAAGATTCTCCTGTGGGTAAAAACCTTATCAAGGAAAAATGTGAGACATGAAAAACATTAGTACATATTTTACCTTCTCATACACACAACATTATGTTTGTTTAACACCATAACTAGAATCACCTGTGGGAAACTCACGTCCTAAAATGTATTAACAAACTCCAATAATTCTAAATATGTTCAATCTAATATAATGTGAGTTGTAGCCACCTATGGATGGCTATTATTTCACATGTATATGAAACATTTAGATAACCTTAATGCTTGTTTAAATTTGTGAACCAAAAGTACTTGTGAGCAGCATTGTTCTAATAGTTAAATCAAACTAAGAGGACTCAAGATATACAACACTTACAAGATAAGAATTTAGCATCACTGTGGCGATAACTAAACAATCCAGCAAATATGTAGAATTGCAATTATCACACTAGCTTTTCTTGTGACGTTGCATGGTCCTAATCAATGATATGTACATCCGTGGTCTGATCATAAAATTAGTCGATTATAAACAATTATGAGTAACCCTAAAACATTAATCATAAACCTTTACTCAAAGGCATGTCATCATACATAAATTGTAATAATAATAACACCCTTTAATTGAAATGTCCAAACATAATGAACTTTTCGTAAAACAAAATCGAGCATTTAGCAAGTCTATAAGTATAATTCAATAATGAAATTTCGTTGAAGAAAAATTCTTTGATGCATCGCTCATTTAAATATGATACAAACTTAAAGATCATGATAAATAACGAATATATGATGAATTAATATGAAAGGTGTAAATAGTCAACGAGTATCATTTTCAGAAATATGAAGAAATTTATCAAAAATAAAACCTCAATTTCATAGAGGATGCAATAAGTTTTGGACAACATAATAAAAATATTCATGAAAATATGAAGAAAAAAAAATCGTAATAGGTTACTCAACTCGATAATGAGTTAATTTATGTTAATTTTCTTTTATGCACTTTTAAGAAATAACGTTTAATCATGTGCCAATTATTTAATTACCATAATGTATGATCAGATATTGTACACTTCAATGTTATCTTAAACATGTGAACTCAAATTACCTGTGGGTAATTGTTGTTCTAATACACTTAAGAAAAACAATATTATAAGCACTTGACATAATAACGATTATGACTGGAAAAATTATTTGACATCACTGTCGTGATTGCCAAACAACTCAAAAATAATGCCATAATAACTACTAAACCTTGCCTTTACGGCTTGGCGTATTCGTGCTTACAATAAAATTATTATTATTGTTAAGACAAAACACTCTAGTATCACTGTGGTGATAACTAAAGAATTATGGCCTAAGAATCTTAAGCACAATAATTTTATACGTACAACTGAAATTATTATTAACATTGGGAGAAAAGTGAAACATAATGACACTAGACACCCTCAAGATTCAAATCAGTTCATATCCATATAATCAACAATCATATCAATCAGTGTTTTCTTAAATATGTGAACTCCAATTTCTTGTGGGTAAATTTTGTTCTGATATATTTAAGAAAAACATGATTACAAGCATTTGACAAAAATTTTGATCATGACCAAAAGTGATTTGACGTCACTGTGGTGATAGCCAATCAACTAAAATAATGTCATTATCACATGATGTCGATAACTGCTAAACCTACACTTTACGGTTTGCAAATTCATGCTTGTAATAACATTATGATTATACTGAGATATAACACTCTAGTATCACTGTGGTGATAACTAAAGAGTCCCATAATAATTTTAAGTATAATCCCATAAAATTTAAAGAAAAACAATAATGCGAGAGAAACTATATCATAACGCACAAGCAAACACACAAACCATATCATAATGCACACACAAATTTAATGGTGTCAAAAAATGGTTTTGATCATAAAATTTATAATGAAACTCGATAAAAAATCGTGTTAGTGTTTCGATAAAGCGGAAGCGTGAGTTAATTTACAATAAAAATTGGTTTCATTAGTTTTAAAATTAATATTGTCTCGTTATCTTAATATTAACTAAGACGTATACATGCCCACAAGAAAATATTAATGTTTCCAATTTTTGATGTCTTAATAACCATTCACGTGATGAAAATATTACGTTTATCTTTATTTGCTTTGGAGCACTTATTGATTCATGCCATAAAGATATAATGCCCAATAAATATTTTCTCATTTATATCATATCTCCAATTTACCTCTCTTTGACATATGGATTTTAGTGGAACAATTATGCATGTTTATGACTACATGATGTCGACATTCTTCCATTTCATTTATCATCATTATTACGTTCATTATTACCTCATATGCTCATTATATGCCATTATTTAAAAAATAATATTTTTAAAATGATTTTCTTTTATTTACATGCCAAAAATAAAACCATTATGCCAAAAATAAACTCAATAAGCAAGATATATTAACTTATTTACATGAAATAAAGGGTAGGACATTAGTATTAAGTTAAAATATATTTTCCTCCAAAATTAAGTAGGTTATTAATGTTGAAATATTTTTTCTTCCAAAATTAAGAAGGTAATATAAAAGTATACAAGAAAATCATAAGTGATAATGGCCACAGGATCTTAAATTTTACAGTATACCATAATTTTCAACCGATTTGATTTCAATGAGATAATAAAAAATCAAACATGAATATGAAGTGTGAGCATGATATAGGTCAAGATAATTAGATGTGAAAAGTAATGCAATTCCATAAGAACGATTATGTTCACAGAAGGGGAAAACCAAATATATCAAACCCAATTTTATTTTATTATTGCATATGATTAACGGACGATCATGAGTTCTAAACACAAGCTCTAGATGCCAACTATAAGATTTAATTTTATAGATACTTAAATTAGGATCGTGAATTTCATGATAACCACACAATCAAACACGAAAGAATAAGTTTATACGGAGTATCTGGGATCGCAAATCCATCATACGCCGATCATGTTTGGAGTAGGAATAATACCTTGTGGAGGTCATGGTTTCTCTCTCTTGACCTTAGCTGTAATGAGTGGTCATTTCTTAGATACAATAGTAATGGTTATTGTTTCCCTTTCATAGGTACAGAGAGGACCAGGTTCCTAGGATTTTAGTATTAGACATTAGATCTCGACCGTCCATCAAGGAAGAGCATAAATAGGATACTAACTCCTTATATAAACCATGGATTAGATATTTAGCACTATCCTAAATATAACCAGATTCTCACATGGGCGCAATAGAGATAATTATCACATAAGAAATTATCTTACATATATTTCAATTGTTTGGTTTAACAAAAGGAAATGCCTTTCTCGTAATTGTGCATTTGTACTAGTTTTAATCTAGGATGCTTTTCCTTGTTGTGACTTGCAAGAGTAAGATTCAATCCTATATGCCGTTGCTTTTATGTGAAGTACAGTCTTAACACTGCTTTCTCAATGCACATTGGCTTTGCTTACCCATCGAACGAGGTGTGTGGTTTTCTAGAACTCAAAGCGAAGGCCTCAGTGTTAGCGAGGACTTTGCTACTAATCTCTTTTTGGCAAAAATTTAGGGATTAGTATTTTTCTTAAGCAAACCCACTAGGAGAACTAATGAAGCAAACCAAAAGAACAGGGGGCAAAGAGCCAAGACCTCTAGGCAAATCACGAAAGCAAAAACAAAACTTTATCGAAATCTGTATGTGGGCTAAATAGGCTCTGTCACCACCCATTGCAGCATGTATACAATCATAATATCTGAACACCCATTTCCTTCTTTATGAATGTGAGAGAACAAAAAATGAAGGTATCTCTACAGAACAAAAAAAGTCCCCCAAAATTATACAAAGATGCAACTGACCCTACATTCTAACCGTATTGAGTTAGTCATTTCCAAAGATCTATAATATTCTGCTTCTTTACTGTATATGGGAGCCGTCGCTGATACTTAAAAATGTGTAATGATGTTTGAGCAGGCAGATCTTAGCAAGCCAGAAACAATACCAGCAACATTAGTAGGCATTCATACAGTAATTGACTGTGCAACAGGACGTCCCGAAGAACCCATAAAAACGGTAAGAAATTACTGTCAGTTTTAGTATATTTGTTGAATTAGCTACATTTGAGTATTCATAAATTGCTTTAACTGCTTCTAGAGGAAACTCTTGAAATATATATGGTCTTACGGAATCACTACATTTTTGCTTTCATTACCTTAATAACATAGAATCATAGATAGATAGCATTTGCTACCGATAACGTATTTGCTATTTAAGGTGTGTCGGTCTGCTCTTATCAACTTGTTCTGTTTAGGTAGATTGGGAAGGAAAAGTTGCTTTAATACAATGTGCAAAAGCAATGGGAATCCAGAAGTATGTTTTCTTTTCCATCCACAACTGCGACAAACATCCAGAAGTCCCTCTAATGGAGATCAAATATTGTACTGAGAAGTTTATACAAGATGCAGGTCTACCCTACATAACTATTCGGTTATGTGGTTTCATGCAGGTATTCACAAGCATCAAATGTTTCCAGATAGATAAGCAGTTACCAATCAGAAATTTATTTCAGCAAATGCCAACTATATTGATCCATGTCACTACTTTCTGCAGGGACTAATTGGGCAGTATGCAGTGCCTATACTGGAAGACAAGGCTGTTTGGGGAACTGATGCTCCAACACGAATCGCTTACATGGATACCCAGGTTAAGATTTCTTATCACTTGAGGCGAGCTTCAGTTAGGATTATAATTCACGTGAACTTATAATTCAATGCATTGTCTTTACAGGATATAGCTCGACTAACATTTATAGCTCTGCGTAATGAGAAAATTGACAACAAGCTTCTCACATTTGCTGGGCCACGCGCGTGGACAACCCAAGAGGTAAATTTATGATTTTCTCAATATTTCAGAGGACCTTTATTATTCTATAAAATGCTGTTAATCTGCCGAATGTCTGTTTGGTTGCAGGTGATAACATTGTGCGAGAGGCTTGCTGGGCAAGATGCAAATGTAACAACAGTTCCTGTCTCAGTCTTGAAATTTACAAGGCAATTGACACGGTTGTTTGAGTGGACAAGTGATGTTGCTGATAGACTGGGATTTTCAGAGGTAATTACACTTTTTAATTCTCTGCCTCAGTATTCTGCTCAGTAGAAGTATAATTAACGAATGTCTTTTGATGTTCTTGTCTAGGTTCTCACAAGCGATACGGTTTTCTCAGTTCCTATGAATGAGACATATAGCCTACTTGGGGTGGACCAAAAGGATATCATAACACTTGAGAAGTATTTGCAGGATTATTTCACAAACATATTGAAGAAATTGAAAGACCTGAAAGCATCGTCTAGACAATCCGACTACTACATCTGAGAAAGGCCTTCTTTCTTTCTGTGTAAGCGTGTTAATGTGCATTCGGGTGTTGTATCTATGAATGAGGTATAAATGACATCATGTAAGAGTAACAAGAAAAGAAAAAAAAGTGAGATAAAGAAACGAGGCGCGCTCTTTATTTCTTTTTCCATTTGTTGATTGATATCTGTAAAGAGATTGAAAGTGGAAAAAGAAACAAAGAAGGAAGAAGAATTTAAAAGCACAAATGCGCCACCATAATACAAAGTTACTCTAGGTGAATATGCATATTTCTGGGACTCGCTGGGATGATCAAACTGTTGGTCCCCGAATACACCACAACTGTATCAGCTCAAGCTAAGCATTAGCTATGCAGCAAGCCAGCAACCAAAAGACCGGACCATCACCAATTTAATATGTGAAAATTCGAGTTAAGGTTGACCATTCTTGAGTCTAATTAGGAATTGATGTCTCTCCTACTTGAGCATACGATGTAGTTCTGGTGGTGCACGTTCAGTGGCAACTCCCAACTGATTAGTAAGAAAATAAGATTAGATATCTGTTAAGAATAATTAAGATAGTTAACTACGTTTGGTATGATTTCATTAGCAATCAATTAACGATTGAAGATTAGAATTTGAGGCAGTTAGGCAAATCGTATGATTGATAGCATAAGTAAAACATTAAAGCGCATATACACGTGAGATGATTATCCACGGTTGTATCAGAAGATACGAGTCCCTACGTATCTCGTTCTTAGTGGCACTAAACTGCACGATTCATATATCAAATTTATTTAAATACCAATCGTATCTCGACCGAAGATTTTATTCATTGCTCTATTCGGAAATACTCCATAGTACAGTTTGATGCAAAAGTTGACTTTGAGAATTGATATTTGCAAGAGGTTTATGGACAAGTTGTGCCATCGATTGATTTCTCACTTTTTTTCTTTTGATATAATGGTTGAAGAACGAAGATGTTGAAGAATGAAGATGAATTGATAAATACGTGGGAGTTCTAAACTAACTCAGTCAACTGTCATTAGACTCATCATCAAAGGCCCATAAAATGGAAGAGGCCGGTCTGCCTGACAATTTAATTTGCGAAAAGGCCAAGTTTCCACAAACCACAAATGGCGAGGCAGGTAACCAGATTTAGCTCTAAAGCATTGCAAACCAATTTATGCACCCAAATAGTAAGAATCCTACTACTGGGGCTACACTAGGATTGGTTTCCGGAGCTTAATATGATAGTTATAACCAAGATGTGGATATTAGGGGACCTAATCTATGTAAAAGTTTAAAAGTACCCTCAATAAATTTACATATTCCCTTTTTACCCTTCCATCAAGGAGAAGTAAGAGGGCCAGGTCTCCTTGTTCTAGCGAGGATTCAGATACTCCCTCCAATGAACATGTTCAATCAAAGCAAGGAAAAGGTGGACGTGGTGGAGGTACAATAAATAGAAGTGGCAAAGGTCCAAGTGGTCGAGGTGGACGTGGTGGAGGTTAAAAAACTCCAGTTCAAGGTGTTAGAGCACTGCTCGGTCGAACTCGCAAGCGTTGCTATCTCAAGCTTTGTTTGTCAAGTTTAGTTGATCAAAAGTATATACTTGATTTCTAGTCTACTTATAGCTATATCTCGGATTAAGATAGAATGTGTAGTTGAGCTTTAGACTTCACGACGTTCACCAATTGAAGACGAAGATCTACTGAGGAGCTTGAAGGAACTTCATCAACAAAAGATATGTGGAGACTAAAATTTATCTATCACTCAGAAGTCTATTCTATTCTATCTTCTAATGAGACTAAGTCGTATAGCTATATAGACTTTTACATTATACACATTTGATATTTCGAGCCGAGTTTATCTCACTTATCTTTTTCTTGAATATGTGTTGGAATCTTTTTTTCTTTAGCTATGTTCATCATATTCTATACGAGTTTAGTTGGAAACAATTTATTGTTGGAAACCAAATATAAGTCAAAAATGATCATGTGAAAATTACCTTGAACATCTTATATGATTTGTGTGAGACAGTCATTTGATGTTAACTTGGAAATTTCGTATTGATCATTCGATCACTTGAAAATTACTTGAAGCTAATGGTTTGTGTGAGACAACCATTACCGTCTTCCAAGGATGTTTCAATAATTGAAATGAGAGTTTGGAACGTTTACCCATGTCTGGATACAACACAGTCTGCATACCTACTATGTGAACTGTATTGTGATGATTCAGGTCCGGAGCTCTTGTTTGCGTACCTAGTATGCGAACGGATTTACCTGAGAAGGTACGGAACTCTTGTTTGCATACCTAGTATACGAAAGGGTTTACATGAGTTGGGTCTGGGACGGCTGTTTGCGAACCGGGTTTGCGAACGGCTTGACAGGCCAAGGTCCGGAGTTGCTGTTCGCGTACCTGGTTGGCGAACACAGTGGTGAAATTCTAGAATTGGTCATGTATGATTCTCATACTCATGAACTAATATATTTATGATCTAAGGAATGCAATCTTTGCAAAAGGTGGCTTAATGTTCATGAATTGATTCTTGTATAAGTACTTTACGAATCAAACCGTTTTCGATTCAATTTGTTCATATGTATTTATATATATGAGATAGTGAAAAATTGAACAACTATATTTGACACATGATTAGATTCATTTGATTATCTTTCATGATTGATTGATCTTCGTATTTGATCTGGAAGTGTCAGATGAATACGGCTAAGACAAAAGTGTTCATCTGGCTAACTTTTGTTAATTATTATTTAGCCAACTCAATATACACGTTTAGGTACGGTAACCCATATCTAAATGAAGGTATATTTCATTTGTGTGTAACAAGCTAAGACAATCTAACGATGGAGATTGATTGCTTTTTTTTTTAAGTAGACTTAGCTTGAATATTAAATCAGGTTTTCATCTAACGGTGAATATTGAATGCTTTGTTATTAAGCTATCTTAGCTTTGATTGAAAGCAACCCTGATTTCAAAGACTATACAAGGGAGAACTCTAGCAATGGGAAAACCTAATCCCCACACTTCTGTGTGTTCCTAGTTGCGTACTAGAGTCGATTCTCCTTTAACCTAGGTTTTTCCAAAAACCATTATAGGTTAACGACTTGAAGACTTCATTGGGATTCGCGAAGCCATATCCAACTATTTTATTTGTAGTTACGTATTGTGATCTTAATTTTTCTATCACATTGAGTTTTATCTTCTCTAAGATTTACTCGAGATTTATCTCCGATAGGTAAGATATAAAAACTAATCACAACAGTTTTTCGTCTCAGACTCTTGTGATTCCGCAATAACTTTTCATATTAATCAGTTGGGTTATTGTGAGGTGACTAATATTTCGAGGATGCTCTCTGGAAGTATAAGACCAGATTATTAGTTGGTTCTTGTTCACCTTGATTTTATCAAAAGACGGAACAAAAACCGAATAAAGAATAAACATATCTGTGGGAGATAGATTTGTTTATAAGTCTTCGACTTTGGGTCGTAGCAACTCTTAGTTGTAGGTGAGATCAGCTAAGGGAATCAAGTGCGCAGAATTCGGCATGGTTCTAGAGGCGTAAGAAGCCGACTGTACCTTAATCGGTGTGAGACTTGGTAAGGGGTCAACTACATTCCAGTCCGAAGTTAACTTGTAGTAGGCTAGAGTCTATAGGTCTTCAGACAGTGCGGTGTTCAAATCTGGCCTAGGTCCGGGGATTTCTGCATTTGCGGTTTCCTCATTAACAAAACTTCTGGTATCTGTGTTATTTTTTTTCCGCATTATATTTTTATATAATTTAAATATCACAGGTTGTGCGTAGTTCAATCAGTTCATAAATACGACCTTATTTTCTGGATAGAACTCGATTGACACTTGGGCGTTGGTCTTTGGTACCGTCCAAGTTATTTCTCATATCAATCAGGCTCGCAGATTTCTATCTGTTTGATTTTCTGATTATATTGAGAAAGAGATATAAACTCTTTGATTTAATTCTTGATTTGAAAAGACAAGGGTACCCAAATACACCACAATCTTTTTGTTTCAACCTATAAGTCCTCTACCGAAAGTGATTTTCTATGGACAGAGTCGAGACAATACAACTAATCGGTTCACACTTCGTGTGATTGTCTATGGATACAAGATCGAGAAAATACGACAACGAAGTATGTTACTTGATAATAGGTTCGGACTTAACCAAACTCTATAGGATCACTATCAAGTATAACAGAGTTAACGTAAAGATTTACTTTAAGTTATATAACCAAATATAATTGCGGAAAACAAAAGTAAATGACATACAAGATTTTGTTAACGAGGAAAACTGCAAGTGCAGAAAAACCTCGGGACCTAGTCCAGAATTGAATACTCTCAGAATTAAGCTGCTATACAAAATCTAAACCAACTTCGTATAGCTGAGACCAAAAAACTACCCCTAGTTCACTTAGTTTCCTCAGTATCCCTACGCTTCCGACTTCACTAGAGTATATTATACAATATGATCATACAATTATGACCATGTCACATCACTAGAGTATATTATACAATATGTACAGTATATACAGCTTCGTAGTTATGTTTTCAATATAGCACGACTTGAAAGATACGTTAGGAATGAAACAGTTCAGGTCAATATAACTAACCTCAAGTGGAAGGATGATGTCGTCGTTGTAGTTCGCTACTTCTTCACATTCTTCAGGTCTTCAGAGTAATACTTGTATGGATCAACATTCCTAGACTTTCTAGTTTAACCTAAACGAAGTTGACTCTAGTATTTAATCAAGCGACTTTAGATGAGTTTTGACACACTAAAATATGACAACCAAACTTGACAAACCAACGCTTGATGAGTTCAACCGGGCTATGCTCTAACAATCCCACATTTGTCAATTTTAGTGACAAAACTCTTATTACATATGGATAAATTACAAAAGAATCCATTTTACATACGCTTGATTCCAAGTTTCAGTAGCACAATAACCTGCATATATTCAATCAATAAATGCCGATGTTGACATTTGAATAACAAAATCTTTTACTCCCCCTAAAGGTAAACTAGGTAAATATTCAATCTGAACATCTTTGTTATTCCCCTTTTTGTAGTCAGAATACTACAACAACAATATGATCTGTTTCTCCCCCTTAGTCAATGCTTTACTCTTTCGTTAGATATAACGTTTAAGCACAATTGTCCTTTCCTTAGTGATTGGAAATCACTTGTTTACTCCATATATTTCTCCCCCTTTTTTTCACAAAATGACAAAGGTTCAAGCAAATAAAGGACAAAACCGAAAGGATCTTACAGAACTAAAAGACTTGTAAACAACCTATAAGAGTTAAGCACGAAGGTTTCACATACCACTTTAGATAATCAATATTAAAACCGAAACTACAAGTAATTTAGTTTTAATATGTTATCAAGGAAACAATTGCCTGAAGCAATTTTCCCTAATAGTTTAACAAATCGACTAAGAAACTTAATTCCCTTGTTAAACCGATTGTGTATGTACAATCGCTTATTTCGATAAGACCAAAATAAAGATCAGAATTAACTTTATTTGTCTCATCAGGCTCTAATTATTCAGACAATAACTTAGACCTTTCCCTTTAATTAGACAACACAAACACTAGGTTAGTTAACTAGTTTTTCTTGTCAAGGCATTCGATTAGACTTGAATAAACGAATCCTCCCATTTGATAAGTCTAACTAAGATCAGAATTAACTTAGTTTCTCTTATCCGGAACAATTTGGACTAAACAAATGATCCCATATTTTGTTAAGCCTATACAATACATACAAATCAAAATAAGTTGACTTGCACTATTATTTTTTTAACCGGAAGCAATTGAAACAAACATAGACATTATAGCACCGCAATTGCACGAAATTTCGTTAAGAAAAAATACTTGATACCCAACACTAAAGAAGATACCAAACAATAAGTCAGATAAATTGACACAGTTTTTCTTAACCGGAAACAATTCAATCATACACACACATCCATACACAATATAATGGAAAATATCAATTGTACCGAAATTTTGTTAAGCAAAAGCAAAATATATGCAATATAAACAGGCTTTTCTTAAACAGGAAAACGATTAACTAACAAATTTGTTACCTCAAATTCCACATCCTCTTCTCCTCAGAAAGATATATCATGATTAAGCGCAAGTTCAAATAAGAACTCTCCCCCAGTATGTTGTTATCCTCTCGGAAGAACAAAGGAACAACAACAAAAGCAACCTTTACCAGAGAAAGGTTGAAACGGTTTTAACTAATGCGTGCCAATATCAAAAGTTGAAAACCCGAAACACATATGTTATGCTAAACACAACTCATGTAAACATAAATTGATTCAACATCTTGTGACTTTCCACATATGAGTTTCAATCGGAACACCATATGATCCTTTGATAAATCCTACCAACATGGGCTAGAAATTAATCCCGCTAAATCAAAAAGCCACACAAACCATAAGGGTCACATCATATGAGATCGAACATTAAGGTTAATGAAAACCGAAATCAGAATCTCATAAACCGAATACACATAGCAAAAATATAAACATTCATTCACAGGCTATATAATCGGTAACTATCACAAGAAAAATCATAAAGTAATAATTTTTTCCATAAATAATGATAGTTTTATTTAAAATAAACCTTATACAATAATTGAAATAAATCAAAACATTGATGTTTATTTTCTGTAAATAAGAATCTAATCTTATTTTTATGAGCAACTTAATCCTTCATATCAGTACTAAAGGAAGGTAGGTTATTACTTTCAGTATTGAGCTTGTGAATTTCTTCAAGAAGATAACCTTGTTGCTTGACCAGAATTTCTTGCAGTTGTGATGTTTTCGTGAAGGACTCAGGAAGTACATGTAATCCTGTCTTTGATTGAACACAAAATTGTGTCAATATCTCAATACATTGATCTTTCTTCCGTATATTTTCTCTTTCCTTCTTGATAATCCAATCTCTCTTTTTGATCTTTCTCTTAGGTTTCTCAGCATTAAGAGATGGTGCAGACTTATTCTTAAAGAGATCTTTCAGATCAAGCACCTTTGCAAGAGAAGACATCGTATCCTGACTCATAGTTCGGACAAGGAATGACCAGAGAATGTGAGAGATATTTTTATATTTTTCATACTACCGAAAATATAATATTCCTATAAATACGAATATCTTAAAATATATTTTCAGTTACTAGATTTTATTCCCATAATCTACACATAATTGCCTTGATTTTTTGCTTCCCCGCTCATATAACTGGCACACAAGGTGAAGATGCAATCTAATACCGTTTAGGTGGTATTAGTATGAGATTTGCTCTCATCATGGGATTCAGAACGTATAGGATGTTCTTGATCTATTAAAGTATGATTCAAATATCTTCTCTTGTTATCTCGAATTAACGAAGTTTCCTGAGATTAGTTGGAATTGCAAATACACTTCTTAGCAATTCTTGTTTTAGAGACAATTTTACACTTTGTCTTATTTTTCCCTTCACCATTAGATGATTTTTCAACATCGGAAGACATGCTCATTTTTAAAATGGTTAAATCACTAATGGAACATTATGGAATCAAATTAACAACTCGTGCAATATTATTTGTTTCATCTTCTTCAGAATTATATGAATCAGAGGTCTCATCTATAGTTACAGCTAATTCCTTGCTTCCAATGTATTTCCTAAGATTAGGATAGTCTTTAGCCAGATGACCAAAACCTTTACACTTGAAGCACTATGGCTGATATTCATCATCTTCTTCTTGATCCTTTTTGTTCTTGGTTGGAACTCGATCATGGGACCGAGAAGATCGATGAACATCTTTTATAAATATCTTATTTCTTTTCTTTAAGAGATCTCGAAGATGTCTTGTGATCAGTGAAAATTTTTGTTCTACATCATCATTAGATTCTTCTGCAATCAATTCATCAGAATCATCTAGCAATCTATTTTTCTCCACAGGAGCTTTTGGAAAATTTTCAGCTTTGAAAGCGATTCCTTTAGCTTGAATAGATTGTGAGTCATGGTTAAAGATCTTTAACTTGCCAACAAGTGCGCTTCATGAGAGAGTTGAAAGATTATTTGCCTCTATGATTGCGTGCTTCTTAGATTCATTTCTAGATGGCAATGATCTGAGAATTTTGCACACTATATCCTTTTCAGAAATAGTCTTTCCAAGAGAGAAAAAAGCATTTACTATCTCAGAGAGTTTAATATGAAACTCTTCAAAAGTATCATTGCCATTCATTCGAAGGTTTTCCCAATCAGATGTGAGAGTTTGAAGTCTGGCTTCATTTTCTCATGTGTTACCTTCAAATACGATCTGAAGATTAACCCAAACTTCCTTCTAAGTTTGGCATGTGGATACATGATGTTGTAGATCACGGCTTACAGCATGTATAATAGCATTCAAACCTTCTGAATTTTGTTTAGCAGATGTGTTTTCTTCCCCTGTATAATCTACTAAGCGTTTAAACTCAGTTTCCGAATCTATTTTCGGGCGATTATATCCTTCAACGACTAATAGCCAAGTATTAAAATCGCGTGATTAAAGAAAAGATCTCATAGCAGATTTCCATCACATATAGTTTGTTCCGTCAAATCTTGGCGGTACGTTAACTGAAATCGATTCATGTGAACTCGAGTTCATTTCTTATAGGTTGGATCGCACCAAACACAAATTGTTAGATCTTTTCGTGTTTTCCTGCTTTGATACCAATTGAAAAGACGAGGGTACCCAAATACACCACAATCTTTTTGTTTCAACCTATAAGTCCTCTACCGAAGGTGATTGTCTATGGACAGAGTCGAGACGATATGACTAATTGGCTCACACTTCGTGTGATTGTCTATGGATATGATATCGAGACAATATAACAACAACATAACTTGTGTGATTGACTACGGATACAAGATCGAGACAATACGACAACGAAGTATGTTACTTGATAATAGGTTCGGACTTAACCAAACTCTATAGGATCACTATCAAGTATAACAGAGTTAGCATAAAGTGCAAATTACTTTAAATTATATAACCAAATATAATTGCGGAAAACAAAAATAAATGGCACAAAAGATTTTGTTAACGAGGAAAAAAATGCAAGTGCAGAAAAACGGGGACGTAGTCCAGAATTGAATACTCTCAGAATTAAACCGCTATACAAAATCTAAACCAACTTCGTAAGTTGAGACCAAGAAACTACCCCTAGTTCATTTAGTTTCCTCAGTATCCCTGCGCTTCCGACTTCGATGAGTCACGCAGTGGTACAATTCCTTTAGATCGTATTCCAAACATCAAAGGAACAACGAATCTGTTTGGTAACAACTCTATTGATTATTTTCAAGATAAAGATATCTCAAGTCATACGTAAAGGCTCTTCCGTTTAATCTAATAAACTCCTTTTCCTGGTTAGATCAATCTATCTAATAACTACCAAAGTAGTTAAGTTTAGATTCACAATCAATTAGTATAGATCTCAAAGAGAAACTATAAAGCAATGTCGATCTCACGCAACTAACCAATTGAATAAATCCGAATCTAACTGGATCCCATGCGATCAAGGTTTGTGCACACAATAAGATATGAGAACCAATAAGAAATCTTCTTCGTCTTCAAATCTTCTTTAATCTTCAAATAACCTACACAACACCACTTGAATCTCTTGTAATGAATCATGCATGATAGACACATATTTGTGTCTTAATTAATCCTGATAATATATATTGTTGGTGCTCATTTTGTACTAATTTGGGTTATTATTTTGTTTTTGTAGGTAAATGAATAAAATGGGCTCTGGCGAGAAAAACAACTAAAATTGAGCTTACATGCAGAGAATATGAGTTATTGGATACTGTGAAGAAAATGGACCCAAACTTGAATGTCAACATCATTTTCTCGTAATATTTCTTAACTAAAAATGAAAGTGGAAGAATGTTAAGCGCGAACTTCATTCACAAAGATGCTCGAATGGGACACATGCACATCCGTCAGAGAATTATGGAAGAAGGTTAATTAAACATAAAGATAATAAAACAGAATTTCCGTGGGTCCCGCGGAAATATCATTTCTTTCGTTTGGAGATCAATGTCCATGCATGTGACATTATGAGCCATATAAAGAAAATAAGTGAGAATATTTTGTGGAGTAAAATCAAATATATTATGCGTGGCATAGATGACGTGGCATATTCTTATTGGGTTGATGATGTAATAATGAGAATTAAAATGGAAGTTAGGATTCTTCTGGCCCTATATATACCGTGTTATACAATCAGAAGGGGAGGCCGGTTCCGCCGAGCATTAGTGTAGTTTTCTTTCGTTTTCGTAGCCTTTCTTCTTCTTTTGTAATGGCTAAATAATCTCTCTACTAGGGTTCACGAATGAACCCGATGATGTATATGAGAAAATGTAATTGATTTTCTATAATAATTCTTTTGGTTCCAGATTTTTGTTTTGTCACGATAACAATTTTTCTTCATGTGTCCTTGTGCTTTGATAAATGATTTTAATATTCTTGTGTAGAGACCAGCATCTTAAAATGAAGAGAATTGTTAGTATACTGAAAATGCAAGAGTTGGTTTAAACGTTTTATCTTCCGAGGCGTCAAATGTGTCCTAAATCATCTTGAAGTAATTAAAAAAAATTATACAAATTAGTTAAATTATCTAGTGTACACAATTGTGGTGGAATCGGAAGCCCTAGTATCTTTCATTATTTTCTACTTTTATTATCTTCTATTATTCTACTTATCATTTTATTCAGTTAGAAACTGAAAGTAACTATTTTAGTCCTTGTGGAACGAACCCGCATATGTATACTGTCCAATCGTCAGTCGTACGTTTGCGGTACAATTAAAATCCCATCAAGCTTTTGGCGCCGCTGTCGGGGACTAATAGTTGTATCTTTTAGTTTCAATTAAATTTGTACATATTAGGCTAGTTTTTGTTATTTATTTAATTATTTATTTTGTTTAATTTTATTTCTAGATTTTACTTGGGTATATTTCTATTTTTAGTGTGCAGGATAATTGAGCATTTAAAGTGGAAAAATTTTACCTACCAAAAAGGTAAGTAAAGTAATACCGAAGATTTTATTTTAGATTCAATTTTATTTTTATTTTTGTAAATAATTTGATTAGGAATATTCTTATTCTTTTAGATTTTTATTTTCTTTTATTTCATTGTAAATATTTAGTTAATTTTTCTTAATAATAATAATAAAAAACACACACTTGCACGCACCAATTGCATCCTCGTCAGACTACCGATTTTAGGAAAACTTGTGAAAAAGTACGCTGAACCCGTGCCTTATAGGAGTTACCAGCCGAAATTCACAAACCTTAGCCAAGTATCGTTGACCAGTTTTTGACTGTAGGTATATTTTGCTTAAGGTAACCTGAGCCTACCAATTTTAGTTGACCTTGCATTTGCACGTGCAACCAAAAAAAAATGTCGAGCTGGTATTATAAAGACCAATATAATGATTATCCGACTGAGTATCTTAATGGACAATATCCGTACTATGACCGTAGTGTAGATAGTACTTGGGACCACTACCATTATTTTGAAGGTTATGGTTCATACCATGGTGATCCCAATTACTATTCACACGTGCACAAGTCATACGAACGGGTAAATGAGCAATACTATAATGGCCAAAATGCAAGTTCTCCGTCTTTGGAGGATTTAATGAAATAGTTGCAAAAAAATAATTCTTATGATCCTAGTCTTTCTTTAGAAAATTCACTCAAGCAGTTGACTGAAAATTTAAATAGGAGAGACATACTAAGGGAACAATTTTATGAAGAGTCCCTCAGGCATGACTTAGATACGAAGGAAAGTATTGCAGCTTTAAGTATTGCTCTAAATGAACTTAATTTCCAATTAGGTAAGGTTCAACCATCTTCATATGATGAGGATGAGGATAGTGTCGTTGAAGAGTTTGAAATATGTAGTCATAATGACGAGGAAATTGTTATACCAATTGAGCCTTATGATGATAATGTTGTTTCTAGTTCAAATCCTAATAATATTAATGATTATTCACCTATTCAAAAGGATGAGGATTTGTCTAGGGATACAATTGTTTTAGACGGTGTAGTACATCATTGTGATTATGAAGCAGATGATGGTTTAGAGGAAAGAGTTTATCCTGAGACTAGTATTTTAGAGTCTAGAGATTCAGAAATAATAGTCTCTGTTGAGGATTATAAAAATGTAGAACCACATGATTACAACCTAGAAGATATAAAAGACCATTTCCCAAAATCTGATAATTTAGAAATTAAGGAAATTGTGACTAGCTTATCCAAGGATATTGACAACTCTAGGTTTGGGGGTAAATATCAGTTTCCCCGTGGTTTACCTTGACTCTTGTAAAGGACCCTAACTTGGGACTTGACATATGTGCCTCTACCATATTAAAAGACTATCTTCATGCACCTTTTCCCGAGCGTAATTATGTCCAAAAAGAAGCTCAGTTGATAGAAACCCATCTTCTGGTTGATGGGGTTAATCCGGTCCATGATACCATAATTGACTTTGTTGTCCCACCAAAATTTTATTTACCAAATGTGGGAGTATCTCAATTTGAAATGTGTCATTATATAGTTTTTGGAACCAAACCTAATTATTTTAGGAAATTATAATCGTCGACACATTTTCTTAAAAATGGCCACCACTTTCATTGTGGTCAATTGTGTGAGTCAAATATGATTGACTTTAAAGATCCACAATTATTCAGGTTATTATTATGTGCTTCTAAGTTTTTAGTTGAGTTTTTCCAGACTCTTAAACCTGAACTTTTGAATCTTAGCTATGAGGAAATCCATCCCATGAAAATATTTTATCTAGATCCTTTTATAGAACCTGAACCTGAACCACAACTAGATATAGTTGTCTTAAATAGAAAACTTGATAATGGTGTATTTAGTTGGTTCACTTTCTTAGTTTTATGCAGTTTTCTTCTGTTTGTGATAGCACTTTTCAATTCAGACGACCCATAGTTGTTCCGGCTACTACTATATGATTTGATGTGGTGACTAATTTATCCCATGTCTGGCTGAAGACTTTAAACTTAGCACTTCTTGGGAGGTAACCCATGCTCATGCAACAAGGTAATATCTTTCCTTATCTCCTTATTTCCTTTAAAGTGGTAACAGTTTCTCCTTGTTCATGCTTTTAATTTTATCTTTAGAACATTGAGGACAATATTAGATTTAAGTTTGGGGGTATAGGAGAAACTCTTTAGTTGCATTATTAAACTTCTAGTGTCACATAGTATTCGGTTAGCTAAGTTTACATCCTGTTTCTCACCGAAAAGATGGAAATTATAATTTCTAGAGATAACATTCTAGTGAGACATTAGAGAAAAAGACATTGAGATCATTGACAATCAGGAGAGAACATGTACCTTTTAGAGGGTAATCGTGATGGACCTAACCATCCATGATGTAAATACAATTCGGTCAAAAGGAAATGCCAGAAAGACAAAGCAACCTCACAATTTAGTCTTAGTTACTGAATTACGACTCTCTCTCAGTAGAAACTTATCATCATCAACAAAGGGAGCGACATCAAAATCTATGAAGAAAGTTGAAGACGTTTAAGGTTTATAAGCAACAATAGAAAGAAAAGCAAAATTCAAAATCAAAGTTGAAGACTTAGAGCAAAGAAAATCAAACGATGTAAGTTGTTGAAGTTCATGATACCAGGATATTTCAAGTTGCGAAGATCCAAGTGCTAAAGTCCTAGTCTCATGGTCAGGTAAATATTAATCTTGTTATTACTGTGTATAAAAAAAAAGGTGTTGGAGCCCAACTTATGGCTAGGCTTCCAACAAGCTCTTTGTAAAAATATTTTCTTTTTTTTCTTAATAAATAGTTTTTTTTTCTTTTTAAAAAAGACAAGAAAAATTCATTGTATTAAAAAAAATGTACATTTAAATTTTGTTGTTAGTTTTGTTCTATAAGGAATTAGAAATTTATAAAGAAGTTTCAAGCAAGAAATCGAAGAGAAGAGTTAATTGTCAAGGTTCTACGAAGTTCAAGAGTTTATCATCAACAGTTGAGGCCGAAGAATTTCTACCGAGCACTATGAGAGAGTCAAAAAGAGATGCATATTGGTTGCTTTGTTAGTCCGCTTTCCATCTGGCACAAGATCTTTATAACACTGGTTTAACTCATCACATGTAATTTACACGTAATTTTTCCAGCTGTGTAGGAGATGTCCCTCTCATCTTTATCTCTCTCCTAATCTTATCCAGCTGTAAAGCGAATGCATCTCATAATGTTTATCTAGCTGTGTAGCGGATATCTCTTTATCTAGCAGTATAGCAGATGTGTCTCCCATTTTCTTTATTCAACTTTTGAGCGGACACCTTTAATTTCTTTAGCATTCTAGTTACTTGGCGATAGGTTGAGAATATGTATGTCCTCATAGCTATTTGAATACTTGTGACCAATTTGGAGTAAAAGGTTTTTTGGGTACACCTCTAGTAAACCCTCCCGAGACTATAACTCGGCCACTAGGGCCACCTAGGGGTTTAAAGGCTTGTTGCACATGCTAAGTGCAACTGCGATGCCCGCGACAGTGAGTTAGGATTCTTATTTTCATTTTAGTTTTGCTCGAGGACTGGAAAAATATAGGTTTGGGGGTATTTGATAGACACATATTTGTGTCTTAATTGATCCTGATAACATATATTGTTGGTGCTCATTTTTGTACTAATTTGGGTTATTATTTTGTTTTTGTAGGTAAATGAATAAAATGGGCTCTGGCGAGAAAAACAACTAAAATTGAGCTTACATGCAGAGAATATGAGTTATTGGATACCGTGAAGAAAATGGACCCAAACTTGAATGTCAACATCATTTTCTCGTAATATTTCTGTTAGAGCATAGCTCGGTCGACCTCGCATGCGTTGCTATCTCAAGCATGTTTGTCAATGTTAGTGATCAAAACTATAAGTCTTGATTTCTTGCCTACATAGCTAAGTCTCGGACTAGGATAGAAAAGTGTAGTTGAGCTCAAGGACTTCATGGCGATTCATCATACAACGACGAAGATCTATACAAGGAACCGTGGAACTTCATCAACAAAAAGGTATGTGGAGACTTGAACTTATCTATCACTCAAAAGTCTATATATTCTATCTCCTACTTCTTATGAGACAAAAGTCGTATGCTATATAGACTAGATCATACACATTTGACATTTCGAGCCGAGCATTCATTGCTTATCTTTTATTTCGAAATCGTGTGTTGGTAAAGCGTTTCGCTTTGATCAAGTTTATCTTCACCTAGTGACGAAAGTCATGAAAAGTTTCAATCACTTTGAGAATTTCTCTGACGTGAATCGGTCTGTGAACAACGGATACATAGCGTCCTCTGAGAATGTCTCAATTATTGAAATGAGAGTTTAGATTACATGACCATGTATTCCTTGAACCAGAGTTTTCGAACTTTGTTGATCAAGAGAAATCGGGAGGATTGTGGAATTGTCTTGCCAAGTCCGCGAACCCAGTCCGCAGACTCAGTCCGCGAACTGTCGGAAGTTCTCAACCGAGAATTTCTGATGGATTTTCCAAAACTCGTTTTTGTGCTAAGTCCGAGAACTCAGTCCGCGAACCCATTCCGCGAACTGGCGGAAGTTCTCTTTCCGAGAATTTCTGCTGAGTTTGGAAAACTCAACCGATTAACTTAAGTTCGCGAACTTGTTTGCGAACTTAAGAGGCTATGATCTAAAGATGTGCTTTGAACATGAAAATCGTGGCTATAATGTTCATGAGACGATTCAATCGAATCGAATCATCTTTGTTTCAATTATGTCTTGTGTAGTTACATAAGATCTCATAGCAATTGAACAACTCTTTAACTAGTTCCTTTGAGTCAATTGAACTAGTTATGGTGAAGAAGGACAATGTTGATATGAAATGATCATATGGTTAACATTTTTGGGTTACTATGTTGAACCAACATACACGAACACGTTTGGGCATGGTTTTCACAAAACCAGTAAACGTTTACCCAAGTGTGTGTGACAAGCTAAGTTTTCGATCTAGCGGTTGAGAAATATTAACTTGAATCTGAATCAGGTTTTCATCTAACGATGAACAAGGATTGCTTTGTAGATAAGGCAAAACCCTGATTTGAAGGCTATATAAAGGAGACATCTAGCATTGTGCAAAACTAATCCCCACACGTTTGTGTGCTACTAGTGCGCCCGCTAGAGTCGATCTCCATTAACCTTTGATTTTCTTCTCTAAAATCAGGTTAACGACTTAAAGACTTCATCGGGATTGTAAAGCCAGACCGATACTACTTTACCGTAGTTGTGTGATATGATCTTGCATCTTCTATCGTACGAGTACAAACGATTGATTGGCTTGAGATCGTGAGAGTTCTCCGATAGGCAAGATAAAGAAGTCACAACTATCTTCGTCTCACTGTTTGTGATTCCTCGACGAACCGCCCGTGTAGTCAGGAAGGATTGTAGAGAGGTGATTGATTAATCAAGGCTGTTCTTCGGGATATAAGACCGGATTATCAATTGGTTCCTGTTCACCTTGATTTTATATCTTAAGACGGAACAAAACCTAGGGTTTATCTGTGGGAGACAGATTTATCCTTTGATAGACTTTTCTGTGTGAGACAGATCTGTTTATTATCAAGTATGTGATTTTGGGTTGCAGCAACTCTTGGTTGTGGGTGAGATCAGCTAAGGGAATCAAGTGTGTAGTATCCTGCTGGGATCAGGGGCGTAGGAGTACAACTGTACCTTGGATCGGTGGTAGACTGATTGGGGTTCAACTATAGTCCAGTCCGAAGTTAGTTTGCAGTAGGCTAGTGTCTGTAGCGGCTTAATACAGTGTGTATTCAATCTGTACTAGGTCCCGGGGTTTTTCTACATTTGCGGTTTCCTCGTTAATAAATTTTTTTTGGTGTCTGTGTTATTTCTTTTCCGCATTATATTTTATATAATTGAAATAATACAGGTTGTGCGTTCGTGATCATCAATTGAAAATCCAACTTTTGGTTGTTGATTGATATTGATTGATCCTTGGACATTGGTCTTTGGTACCGTCCAAGTATTCCTTGTATTTGATAAAGACTCGCTATTGTTTTTAGCTTGAGTAAAAATCAAATCAATAGAGAGATATTAACTCCTTGAGATACTTTTATCTAGATTGAGTCTGACTGTCTAGTTGATTCTCTAGCAAAGTATTTCAGAGTTAGTCCATACAGATTTCTAAGCGAAATATTGGGTGGTGTTGTTAGACCCCCGCTTTTTCAATTGGTATCAGAGCAGGCAAACACGGTAAACCTAATAAGTTTGTGTTTGTTCGTTCCATATAAATTTCCCTATGGGAAATTTCTTTGGAAACTTGCTCCTGGCATATGTAACGCACGCCAGAATTCCTTAAAGATTGTTATGGTTAAAACCTCTGGGTTCTCATGATAATCTTACTTCATCTAAAAGGGGAGATTTAGATGTTAAGAAGCAATTTGAAGAAAAAAATAAAAGGAAAGAAAAATTAGGAAAACGTTCAATACGCTCAAGGATATGGAACCTCACTAGATTAACTCTTGATCGATATGAGGAATACTATCGTGATGGATCAATTGATAAAGATCTGTTTAAAGCGTTCGAAGGCGTTTTAAATTCTTAGAAAAACTTAATTCTGTTAAGTCTAAGAATCTTTCCGGAAAGGGTGTTGGTCGTGTTAAAACTGTTAATACTGAACAACCCAGATATCGGAAATATCCTTCTTCTAGCCCGAACCAACGAAGGATAGAAAGCTCCATCTGCCCTGACTATCATTATTATTTTGATTATACTACAGGGACTGTTCACACCTATCAACCAGATGTGTCGCATGAGAATTCCTCTGCGCATTATGCCTCTTGGTAACAAGACTGGCTTTTCCCCATTTGTACATATCTTGATGTGGGGCAAGAAATGGCTTGAGTTGTGTACAGTTGTGCTGTTGTTTGGTTAACTTTCTATTACCTCTGTTTTCTTCCACCTTTTTGTTGGTTGTTTACCACTTATGTGGAAAGGGATAAGATTTTTCCTTAAGTCTTGTGGATCACAGTTCGTGTATAGCCCAAGCCCATGAATGAGGGATATATATATGTTGGTGCTCCGCGAACCTTCTCCTTTCTCATCTTCGGTCCGCGTACGTAAACTAAGGTTTGTGTTTCTCCACCATTAAAGCTTCTTTGAAGAAATCAAAAGGAAGGGTGTTTGAGGTTCTCTTCAAGTAAGTAATCTCCTCTTGTTTATCTCTTTATGATGATTTCTAGAAGCATGAAAAGGAGTTCTAAAAGCTCAAAATCCTCTAGCTTGAATCCTCCTTGTGATCAAAATTCTCTTAGAATTAGGTTTGTGAATGATTCTTGTGTTAAAAATTTTGATAGGTTTGCTTCCAAAAGTTTTATTCTATAAAAGAAATTGGAAACCTTTAGTGGTTATGAATAGGATTTAGCTTGCTTCAAAAAGTTCAATCTTGGGAATATCTTTAATGGCCTCGGTGAAGGTTTTGATTCTCTAACAAGGATTTTCTATGTTAACATTCATGATGTTGATTTTAAGAAGATGGAATTCAAATCCATGATAAATAGAGAAAGGTTTCTTGTTAATAGAGAGTTAATTTCAAGGGTCACCAAAATACCGTTGGGCAACGTATGGTTACCTAGACCAAGTGATGAATGTCCTTCATATGATGATATCTCTATTGGAATTTGTGGAAAGAAGGTTGTTTGGAGTCAAGGAAAGTTTCCTAATAATGATCTTAGTATTTCTTTAATGGTGTTTGGAAAACTCGGTATCTCTAACCTTTGTCCCTCCACAATTGAGAATTCTTGGTGGAGTTATGAGTATGCGGAATTGGTCTTCTTCCTTGCATCCGGCAATATAGATCTTGATATTTGTGGCTTTATCATCTTTCAAATGATGACGATGACTTCTCACATCAAGATGTTAGGCTATCCTTGTTTGATTAACCAAATTTGATGTGATCGTGGACTTGATTTTATTGGAAATTCTCTCAGGGTTCCCAAACTTGTTCGTCCATGTACTTTTCGGCGTATAAGGTAAAATGTTCGCAAGCGACAAAGGGGTACTCCTCTTGATGTTGAAGACCCTACCACCTTGAGGCTTATTCAAAAAGTTTACAAGGGCGTATGCAAGGTAAATGCAAGAGTGAAGTGCTTAAAATATCAAGTGTCGTTAATTGGAACCAAGTGTTCCGAGCTCAAGGAAGAGTTGGATTCAATTCAAGCTACTTGGAAATTGTCTGATGATGAAGGTGATGAGTAATGCATCTTCTTATTTGCCTAGGATGTCTTCTTTTTGGATTAGTTGGAAGAATAACTAGTGCTATGAATAGCGATGATTGTGACTACACATAGCTATTTTTGTTTTCATCTTCTTATGTTATTTTTTAGGTTTATTGGTTATTAAATTCTAAAAATATTTTGAGGATGATGTTTATTGCAGTATTTTAATGGTTTGTGATATTGCAATATTTTTATGGGATATGTATTGTTTGCGTCCGTGAACTTGAAGATCCCATATTGCGGTCAAAAGTAAAGTCGTTTATGAATCGGTATTCGTATTGATGAAAGGATGAATGGACTTTTGACATATACAAAATTTATGCCAATGCAATCATGTATTTGATGGAAAATAGGATGATATCTTTTGTTCGACAAGGATAAAGTCTATTATGTCGTTATGATGGAAAATAAAATAGATCCTTGTATGTTATCCACGGTATTGATCTTCATTGATCCATTTTATTATGTTTTACCGTGAAGGCTCCATTGTGTGTCTTATGTTGATCACCTTACAACTAAGTCGATTATTTTTATTGGCTTGTTGGTTGTTCCATAAGATGCTATATGTCGAGCATTAGGAACTAAATTAATCAACCAGTTTGGTTATTTAGTTTGTACTCCACAAGTTTTCTTTCTTATGTCGAGTACATGTACGGTTAAGGTTGTCATATTCTATGATGAACTTAGTCGGGGTTCCATAAGTTCTCTTATGTTGAGCCCAAAATAATTAAATTGATTACTTCGGTGATTAGTTTGTTGTTTGTATTCCAATTAGATTAATTATAGGTTCTCTTGTAATTAATCTAGTAGAGTTTTCATATATTCCACAAATTCTTATGTTGAGTATATGAACGGCTATACTAATCATGTTTTATTGGTTAATGTAGTCGTATATTCCGTAAGGTTTTCCTTATGTTGAGAATGTGAACGATTAAGTTAGTAATCTCCGGATGATTACCTTAGTCGTAGATCCGTAAGTTTACTTATGTTGAGCACTTTCAATTAAATTGATCACTTTTGTGGTTTGATTTAGTTGCGTTTTCAATTGAATTAATCATGGGTTTACTTGTGATTAATTTGGTTGAGCTTTGGATATAGAAAATCATTCTTATGGTTTTTGGTGTCCAATTAAAAAATCCTTCTTTTCTTTCGAAATTAAGGTCGCTCTTGTTGTTCTCTCGGAAATGACATCAAATGGGGGAGAGTTCTTTTGAACTTGTGCTTAATGGTAATATCTTGCGGGGTGTGTGGCTGTGGAATTTTATAGGGGTTATCTTGTATCTTAAAACTCCTTGATGAATGCATTTAGCTTCGGCTTTATGATTGCATCTAAATTAAGTTGGTATGTATTTTTATTTTAGTCTATGAAATGTCTCTTGTGGAAATTTCATTATGATCCCGTTCTTGTACCTTTGCCAATTTTATTGACAAAAAGGGGAAGAAATAATGTAGTTCACACTACAAATACATATGGTTTTCGGATCACTATGTAAGGGGGAGTGGTTTCCATGATCGAGATGGAGTATTGTCTAAGGGGGAGTAATACATATCACTGTAGTATTATTGTTAAAGTCGTGATACAATTGCACTTTGATAATACATAATAATACTATGACATTGTATAATAATGAACGAGAATCTCGATTTCTCTCATTATTATAGCTACGGATCTTCAACAATGGTGATGCTAAACTTACAACCTTTGGGATCATTGGAGTACTTGGAAGCACGAAGATTTCAGGGGACGTTGAAGATTAGACTATGAAATAGGAGCCACTAAAGTTTATCTTTTTTGTATTCCATATGTATTAATAGTTTTGTCACTAAAATTGACAAGGGGGAGATTGTTAGAGCATAGCTCAGTCGACCTCGCATGCGTTGCTATCTCAAGCATGTTTGTCAATGTTAGTGATCAAAACTATAAGTCTTGATTTCTAGCCTACATAGAAAAGTCTCGGACTAGGATAGAAAAGTGTAGTTGAGCTCAAGGACTTCATGGCGATTCATCATACAAGGGCGAAGATCTATACAAGGAACCGTGGAACTTCATCAACAAAAAGGTATGTGGAGACTTGAACTTATCTATCACTCAAAACTCTATCTATTCTATCTCATACTTCTTATGAGACAAAAGTCGTATGCTATATATACTAGATCATACACATTTGACATTTCGAGCCGAGCATTCATTGCTTATCTTTTATCTCGAAATCGTGTGTTGGTAAAGCATTTCGCTTTGATCAAGTTTATCTTCACCTAGTGACGAAAGTCATGAAAAGTTTCAATCACTTTGAGAATTGCTCTGACATGAATCGGTCTGTGAATAACGGCTACATAACGTCCTCTGAAAATGTCTCGATAATTGAAATGAGAGTTCAGATTACATGACCATGTATTACTTGAACCAAAGTTTTCGAACTTTGTTGATCAAGAGAAATCGGGAGGATTGTGGAATTGGCTTGCCAAGTCCGCGAACCCAGTCCGCAGACTCAGTCCGCGAACTGTCGGAAGTTCTCAACCGAGAATTTCTGCTGGATTTTCCAAAAGTCGTTTGTGTGCTAAGTCCGCGAACTGGCGGAAGTTATCTTTCCGAGAATTTCTGTTGAGTTTGGAAAACTCAACCGATTAACTTAAGTCCGCGAACTTGTTTGTGAACTTAAGAGGTTATTATCTAAAGATGTGCTTTGAACATGAAACATTAAATTACTAAGGAATGCTTTATGCAAACCGTGGCTATAATGTTCATGAGATGATTCAATCAAATCGAATCATCTTTGTTTCAATTGTGTCTTGTGTAGTTACATAAGATCTCTTAGCAATTGAACAACTCTTTAACTAGTTCATTTGAGTCAATTGAACTAGTTATGGTGAAGAAGAACAAGGTTGATATGAAATGATCATATGGTTAACCTTTTTGGGTTACTATGTTGAACCAACATACACGTACACGTTTGGGCATGGTTTTCACAAACCCAGTAAACGTTTACCCAAGTGTGTGTGACAAGCTAAGTTTTCGATCTAACGGTTGAGAAATATTAGCTTGAATCTAAATCAGGTTTTCATATAACGGTGAATAAGGATTGCTTTGTACCTAAAGCAAAACCCTGATTTGAAGGCTATATAAAGGAGACATCTAGCATTGTGCAAAACTAATCCCCACATATCTGTGTGCTACTAGTGCACCCGCTAGAGTTGATCTCCATTAACCTTTGATTTTCTTCTCTAAAATCAGGTTAACGACTTAAATACTTCATTGGGATTGTGAAGCCAGACCGATACTACTTTATCGTAGTTGTGTGATCTGATCTTGCATCTTCTATCGTACGAGTACAATCGATTGATTGGCTTGAGATCTTGAGAGTTCTTCGATAGGCAAGATAAAGAAGTCACAAACAACTTCATCTCACTGTTTGTGATTCCTCGACAAACCGCCTGTGTAGTCAGGAAGGATTGTAGAGAGATGATTAATTAATCTAGGATGTTCTTCGGGAATATAAGACCGGATTATCAATTGGTTCCTGTTCTCCTTGATTTTATATCTTAAGACGGAACAAAACCTAGGGTTTATTTGTGGGAGACAGATTTATCCTTTGATAGACTTTTCTGTGTGAGACAGATCTGTTTATTATCAAGTCTGTGATTTTGGGTTGCAGCAACTATTGGTTGTGGGTGAGATCATCTAAAGGAATCAAGTGCGTAGTATCCTTCTGGGATCAGAGGCGTAGGAGTACAACTGTACCTTGGATCGGTGGGAGACTGACTGGGGTTCAACTATAGTCCAGTATGAAGTTAGTTTGCAGTAGGCTAGTGTCTGTAGAGGCTTAATATAGTGTGTATTCAATCTGGACTAGGTACCGGGGTTTTTCTGCATTTGCGGTTTCCTCGTTAACAAAATTTCTGGTGTTTGTGTTATTTCTTTTCCGAATTATATTTTATATAATTGAAATAATACAGGTTGTGCGTTCATGATCATCAAATGGAAATCCAACCTTTGGTTTTTGATTGACATTGATTGATCCTTGGACATTGGTCTTTGGTACCGTCCAAGTATTTCTTGTATTCGATAAAGACTCGCTATTGTTTTTAGCTTGAGTAAAAATCAAATCAAGAGAGAGATATTAACTCCTTGAAATACTTTTATCTAGATTGAGTAAATATACTGTCTAGTTGATTCTCTAGCAAAGTATTTCGGAGTTAGTCCATACAGAGTGCTAAGCGAAATATTGGGTGGTGTTGTTAGATGAAAGTGGAAGAATGTTAAATGCGAACTTCATTCACAAAGATGCTCGAACGGGACACATGCACATCCGTCAGAGAATTATGGAAGAAGATTAATTAAATATAAAGATAATAAAACAAAAATTTCGTGGGTCCCGCGGAAATATCATTTCTTTCCTTTGGAGATCAATGTCCATGCATGTGACATTATGAGCCATATAAACAAAATAAGTGAGAATATTTTGTGGAGTAAAATCAAATATATTATCTGTGGCATAGATGACGTGGCATATTCTTATTGTGTTGATGATGTAATAATGAGAATTAAAATGGAAGTTTGGATTCTTCTGGCCCTATATATACCGTGTTATACAATCAGAAGGGGAGGTCGGTTCCGCCGAGCATTAGTGTAGTTTTCTTTCATTTTCGTAGCCTTTCTTCTTCTTTTGTAATGGATAAATAATCTCTCTACTAGGGTTCACGACGAAACCCGATGATGTATATGAGAAAATGTAATTGATTTTCTATAATAATTCTTTTGGTCCCATATTTTCGTTTTGTCACGATAATAATTTTTCTTCATGTGCCCTTGTGCTTTGATAAATGATTTTAATATTCTTGTATAGAGACCAGCATCTTAAAATGAAGAGAATTGTTAGTATATTGAAAATGCAAGAGTTGGTTTAAACGTTTTATCTTCCGAGGCGCCAAACGTGTCCTAAATCGTCTTGAAGTAATTAAAAGAATTTTATATAAATTGGTTAAATTATCTAGTGTACACAATTGTGGTTGAATCGGAAGCCCTGGTATCTTTCATTATTTTCTACTTTTATTATCTTCTATTATTCTACTTATCATTTTGTTCAGTTAGAAATTGAAAGTAACAATTTTAGTCCCTGTGGAACGAACCCGCATCTGTATATTGTCCAATCGGCAGCCGTACGCTTGCGGTACAATTAAAATCCCATCAATGCACATAATGAAGTCTGTTAACAATGGATTATCACAAGATGTACTTAGATCTACAAACAGTTCTAAAGATCCCGTCGATACTTCGATCTAGTTTTAGTGAATCTTATATTAGAATAGAAGATTCTCAAGAATAAACAAACTAGGTGCAATCAAAGTTTCAACAACCATTAGTCAATCAAATCAACCGAAAACTAATAAAACTGCAATTATCTAGTTTCCCACCAACGGTATTCGTAGAGCTTCTTGATCCTACAGAAGTCTTTAAACGAGCGGTCATAAGAGTTTTCACCTAATTAGGATACTTTCCTCTCCGAATACACGGCTCCACTAGAAACAATAAGAAATGAAGTTTGTATGGCGCTTAGGATTGTTTGGTAGAAATACAAATTTAGGTATTTATAGACCAAGGATGTTTGGACATCAAGAAATTTCCAAAACCGAAAATATTCTCAAGATTTGCAATGAATGGCAAAATTCGGTTTTCCTAATTCCAATAAATGTTTTTCTAATATTTCTGAAATCTCTCAATAGAAAATCTCCAATTAGTAAATGTACATTACTAATTTTTATTCTCTAGATATATGCATTTAGTTGCTGGTAATTAAAGCATATAAAACCAATAAACTTAATTAAAAGATTCTCAATTTATGTCGGCACAGGATCTCCCTGAGTACTAAGGAATATCTTTGAACAAGAAATGATAAGAGTTACTGTACGTGTTCAAAGTATGTTGACATATTTTCACTATAAATCCTTATTTCATATTCACATGGATTTACATTCTTGGAATCGGTCATACCACACTTCCAAACAAGTTTAGAATTGGTTTCCCTGTATTCCAAGACAACCATGTGATTGGTCAAATACCAAATCGCATACGTACATGGGTTCAATTGGTTCTACCAATCACTAGGATCGGTTATACCTCAATATGGAAATACTTGTGATCGGTCACACAAGTTACCAGAACCGATTACACCAGTTACCAGGATCGGTTTCATATTCCCATAGTATTGCTTGTGATCGGTCACACCAGTTACCAGGACCGGTTACTAATTACAAGGATCGATTATAGTACACTTGTGATCGGTGACACTAATTACTAGGTTCGGTCACACCAATTACAAGGATCGATCATACCACATATGGTGATTACTTAGAATCGGTTACACTAATTAATAAAAACCAGTCATACCAAATCATAAGTCAGGCATTGTGATAAGTATACCAAGATACATGACATAGTTACAATCAGTTCTACCATCTCACACATATTGGTCATATAAATATTTGCAATGAATAGCCGGACCAATAAGCCTAATGATTTCCCTTTCGATTCATAAAACAAGTTCATGAATGTACTTCCTTTAAACGAATGTAAAACATTGTTTCCTAGGATGAAATCTTCACCATAACCCATTCACATAATCATACCAGTATATAAAAGATTATGTCGATGTCATATCTACGAAGTTCAAAAGATAAGCTTTATACTTCGTAGTCTAATTCCCTAATACTATGATCATGCAATTATGACCATGTCACATCACTAGAGTATTTTACAATATGTACAGCTTCGCAATTATATTTTCAATATAGTACGACTTGAAAGATACGTTAAGAATGAAACAGTTCAAGTCAATATTACTAACCTCAAGTGGAAGGATGATGTCGCCATTGTAGTTCGCTACTTCTTCACGTTCTTCAGGTCTTCGGAGTAATACTTGTATGTCTCAACATTCCTAGACCTTCTAGTCTAACATAAAAGAAGTTGACTCTAGTATTTAATCAAGCGACTTTAGATGAGTTTTGACACACTAAAATATGACAACCAAACTTGACATACCAACGCTTGGTAAGTTAAACCGAGCTATGCTCTAACAGTAACCCAATGAAAATATCAATAAAACAACAATGGTTATCCATCTGTGGGTAACACTAAGAAACAAATTGCTCAATATTCAATTTATCAATTAAGTTTTGCTTTAGCATTAACAAAGTTCATAATTTTTTTGTTTTAAATTCCTATTTAAAATATGCATTTAGTAAGAATATATCTACAATATTTTATAAATATCAAATATCAACGCTACAACAACTTTCTTAGAAAGAACAACAAATATCCTTCGTCATATTACGAGGCTTCATATATCATACATTATTTTTATTAACGAAAAAAGAAATTTCGTTACTTAAGCCATAAATGAATATTGTCCCATACAAAGAGTTTCAATAAAACTAACATTGTCAACTTGTGTGAAGTTTATAGTCGAAAAAGAATACACCAATGACTTCCTATGATCCATATTTGAAAATCTTCAAAAAATCACCTCGAATGGATGTACTAGACAAATTTATCTTGTTAATAATATAGAAACTGTTGATAAGTTTATCTTGTTAACAAGCAAGTATAGCCAGTTCTTGCTGGAATTCTTTCTAAAACAACTCGTTCAAGTAATGATTTGATTGATTTCATTTTTAGTTAGTAAATGTATCTTTTAATGTCAAAGCTGAGGCATTGATAATCAAAATTCACGATTGAGTGGTGAAAATTTGATTACAATTTATAACATTGAGTGGTGGATGGTGGCTTATAGGAAGTTTGAATTTCTTTATTAGTCATATGGGGCAATGCAGCCTATGCTGGCTCCAATCTTGAGTGCCAGTAGGTTGTGAATCGAGTGTCTTTAATTACACCTACAACTTATGCATTTTTGATTTTTGTGCCTCAATGAGGAACTGTAGTTGCTGATTTTGTTTATTACGTAAATATGAAGATTGGAACGACTGTTGTTACATGAGTTGATGAGAGATTAGCATTAGGTAGACTTTAAGCACTTTGTGAGCATGTATGATTTACTATCATTCTTAAGTTTTTCTTTGTAGAATGGATGAGAAGTATTCTTGTTCATTCGTTGTATCATTGAAACCTATTTGAAGTTGACGACACTTTTTGTGTGGATGTAACGATTGCAGCTTAAAGACTTGAATACTTGAGAATTTGAGGTAATTTTAGTAACTTCAGGTGTTGTTGGTGTTGGCCGCCACAGGCTAAGACACGGGAAACTACTAAACAACAGGTTAGTACTCCTGTTAGTAGCTTTCTTTTTGTGGTTTTTCTACTGTTTATAACCACTGTTTGGGTCTTTTTCTTAAATATAAAGTTATCAGTGTGTAGGAAAGAAGTGGAACTAAAACGTTCCAAAGACTACAAGCATAACTCGATGGAAAGGAGTGTGCAACCACTTAACCGAGTGGAATGAGGTCCCTCTATGATGGTCGTCGTAATAATCTTATTTCCACAAAATTAACTGGTAATATAATGGAAGTAAGGATCGTTCCCACGAAGAGCAGTGAGTTTTAGTTGTCAAAGTGTCACTAAAGGGGGGTTTTGTTTTAGATTTTAAACAAAATAAATAATCAAAGCAAATAAAGTTGAATTGTAATCAATAGAGAGAGATATGATCGATGAATCCTTCTTCGTTAATAAACCGTCAATGAGTTATTATAGTTGCTTACTCGTCGTTAATCATAGATTATCACCAACCGTAGAATAACAGCTAGATCAGTGTTATCTTCTAAATTCCTTATACCACTGGATATGGAAGTTCTCGCCTACCAGATTCTATTCGTCTAAACCACCTAGTAGTAGATCACTCAAGGTGTAATTTGGTCGACTACTTTATCTTTTGTGAATTTATAGATTGATCATATTAGTTAGACTCTTATATCAAGGTCCACTTTGTAGTGTTATTTATACACACAATCTCTCCACAGCATCCTTCTGTAAGGTCTTGAGTTCTCTACTCGTGTACAAGTTATTCGACGATTACTTATCTCCTAACTCAATACTAGCAATAGATTAAATCAACAAATCAATTTAGTTGGCCACCTAAAAAATCCATCAATTAGTCGTAAATATTCATAATCGTATAAACAAACGATAATGATATGAAGAACTTCAAAGTAGATTAATATAATAACTCAAATCTTGTTTACAACTTAGAATTTATCCTCAATCAATAGGTCTTTATCTACTCATGGATGTAGAAACATCCATGTTATACATATAAGAAAAGTTAAAAGATGTGGTTACGATTGAGGAACAGCTCTGAAACCCTAGCTTTCCGTGTGATGTTTCTTCTCTCCAAGACTTACAATTTCGTGACCTCTTGATGATGTTTCATTCATGACCTAATACCTCTTTTTATAGGTTTACATTGCTTGACCTTCAAGTATTTAGTTCGGTTTCAAGAACCCGACCCGAAAATATGAAATAACGACCCTAACCGTGAGTTTAGGCCTTCCATGGTATGCATACTTAAATTTCAGTTAAAATCCAGGGGAATAAGTATGCATACCCGTACACATACTGAAAATTCGTTCCAAGGTATGCATACCCGTATGCATACTTGCTTGTCTTCAGTATTCGATAAAAAGCTTGTTTTGCCCACAACTTCTTCGTCCGAACTCGGAATGACCTCATTCTTTTTGAATTATTTTCCTCTTTCAATTCTCTTCAGGATGGTCGTGATAAATCCTGAATTTGAATGAGTTAATCTCGGTCTTCGGCCCGTCTCTTGATTTTGAGCGTTTTGCTCCTTTTCGTCACACTTCTTCCACTTCTCTTGGACTTGGGCACTTGGATACTTGGAGTACTTCTCTTCTTAACTATTTTCAGCACTTTGTAGCTCATTTTTGGATGATTCACATAATAGAGGCAAACAAGAGAAAACAAAAGTAATAATACGAAACTATGCACTTATCACTCTACGATGCGCTCTTTACTCAGGTTGCTCATCTACAATCTTTTCAATCCATGACTACGTTTCAGACCTTGAACTTAATGTTTATGTGATTACTGATTCTAAAACTTAAAGAGTTATCTGTGATGCAGCTAGTTGTTACTTCATCTCAGTTCCTTGTTACCAATCGAGATTTTGGTCATATCAACTTCAGAATGTAACTTCATGAGGAAGTCAAGCCATCGTTAAAATTTCATGTGATTCCTATATTTAATTAGATTGATCCTGTTTGTCCCAAGAAGGCTCCTTATGAAGTGTGGTGCTCTTGACATTTTCCTTTTAATTCTGTATTTTGATGGTCAATTTGTTATGACTACAACACTAGTTATGTAGGTAGTTAGCATTGTTTTGTCAATGTTGAGTACGCATTTCAATTTAGTTGATAAAATTGAGCAGATTGTACATGTATATTTTGTTGTTCGATATATATATCTGGCAACTCGCATTTATTTAAACAATCCAAATTTGTGTTCATGATTTTGAACCTACCTACAGGATGATTCTGATACTTTTCCTTTTCTCATCTTCATTTTGTCAATAGCCATTATTTCATGACTCTTTTAGTATTTTTTGAGATAATGACAGTTTAGCAACTCTGTTGGCTTTAGAACTAAAAGCAGACCTTCTTATTTTGTTGAGTGGTGTAGGCGGATTATTTGGTGGCGGTTCAACCATTTATTTTAATGCTTAGATATGTTGTTGATGTTCATCTGTTATGTATGCGTGTGGTTTTCGGTCTAGCCAATTTCTTCGTCGACCCCCC